>NC_064288.1:22739437-22991186 GCF_019186545.1 Solanum stenotomum
CCCCCCCCCCCCCCCCCATTGAAGAAGAAGCTAGAGCTTGAATCTAATGTCAAGAACAGAGGCACCATTGTTGAAGATTTGTGCTAGGGCATTGATTAAGGTATGTTTATCTTTTAATCTATGGGATCTTCCACCCATAGAGCCCCCTTAGTAATCCCCTAATTTGTGAAAAAGAACCCCAATCTAAGCTAGGGTTACTTCCAATGTGTGGGTATAGTTGGGTATTATTCCAAAGGGCTAGATAATACTTATTTATGGTTAATTTAGCATTGAATTGTGATATTATGATGAAAATATGTGAATTATATGGTTAACCCTAGTTTAATTGATGAGTTACATGTTTTGTTGGTTGATGCCATTATAGATAAAATTAAAGGTTCATGAGTTATCTTCCTAAATCAATGTCATGTGTAGAAATTGATCAAAGTTAGGATCATATAGTCATGAATTGAATATGATTGGTCTTGAATTTTAAAGTTAGAATTGAACCTTTATGATCAATTAAGAGTAGAATCACCTAGTAATGAAAGATGTGATGAAAACACCATAAGATCTAAGTATAAAGAAGAGATTAAGAAGGAAACCTTGAGAGTGAGATTTGTGATCATGATAGTTAGAGCTTTAGAGTAAAGCTATTGTGGTTAATTATTGATGTAAAGGCTTTGAGAGTAAAGTCTAGAAGAGAATAGAATCATAATTGGATGGTGGTGAAAGGTCTATACTCACCTAACCTACCTTATGAATGATTAAAAGTATGAAGTGATAGAATCACTTGAACATAGATTTATTGTTGAGGACATCTTTCCATGAGATATGAATGTTAAGCAAGGCTTAACAAGTAAATCTTGGGGTGTATGCTTGGCCTCAAGTGGGAATTGAAGATGGGATGGAGTGTCACACAAAGTAAGGTCCGGGATCCAAGTAGAAAGGAGAACCACACCTAGTTGATGTGAGGACTATCCAAGTTAAAGGGGGAACTCTTACGTAGTAGAGTGTGGGTTTTACCAAAGTTAGGTCTCATGAGATGGAACCCTTCACGTAGTTGAGTTAAGGTTTCTAGTAGCAATCTTCGTATCCAATGAACTCAGACATGCTTAAAGAAGCATCTCATAGTGTTCTAAAGAATAATTGAACTAAGACTTACTTAATGAAGTACCTCATAGTGTTCAGGAGTATGAGTGGACTTAGACATTCCTAAGGTAGTATCTCATAGGGTCCATGTGAAGAGGGAACTTAGACATACTAAAGAGAGTATCTCATAGTGTTCAAAGAATAATTGGCTTTAGACATGCTTAAGTAAGTATCTCATAGTATCCATGCTAATTGTGGCTTTAGACATACCAAAGGAAGTATCTCATAGGGTTCAACCATATAATGAACCAATATGTGCTTAAGAGAGTACCTCATAGTGTTCTAAAGCTAAAGAGAGGAACTACGTTCCACACCATGAAGTAATAGTAGGAGGACCAAAAAGTGATACTTAGCATGATTAGTATTATGGGATGCTATGATTGCATTGCACAAAGTATGACTTAGGGTTGCTAAAGAAAAGAGTTGAGATAGGATTGCGCCATAGTTGCCTCCTTGCTATAGTGACTAAAGGTGAGAGACTACCTTTTTTTTTATGTAGGAGTTAAGCTAATAATGAGGCCAAATGAGGGTAAATATGACTAGGATGACTTCATGGTTATGCTTAGTGTGAAGGGTAGTCTGGGATGCCTTTTATGCATTGCACAAGTGTGCCTTGAGGTTACTTAAGAGTATGGTACCCTTATGGTAGAGAAATTTAAGACCTAACCATGCATATAGACGATGATTAAGATGACCAAAAATGGATATTTGGCTTGCGTAGTAGTATGGGATGCTATTCTTGCTTTGCACGTGTATACCTTTGAGCTTACTTAAGAATAGTGCTATTATGGCATAGATGACTAAGAGTCAATTATGCTTATATGATTATGACTTATCTCCTATGCTCATTGGCTATGTCTTGTGTTGACTTATAATTATATGATGCTTATGTTGGTGATTACGCTATGACTATGATGATTATGCTTTGACCATGTTATTATCTCTCATGCGTATGTCTTAGGTTGACTAAACTTTTTGAGAATCTCTTATGTGGACATGTTAGCTTTCATACTTGGTAAATTTTGTACTTACACATATTGCCTACATTCTAACCAAATGTAGGGTTGGAGACTTGAGTAGCTTTGGAGGCTAGGTTTCTAAGGTGCAAGAAGACTTGAAGATTTGGTGAGTCCTCATAGCTTCGAGGACAAGCCTATATTTCCCTTATGTCATTTCTTTAGGTTTTATAATTTATATGGATTGCGTCCCAAGACTTTTATTCATAAGTTCAATAGATGGTTTGAGATAAAGGTTTAGCAGTAAAGTCTTCCGATTACTTATGAAAATGTTTTAGATTGTTGGAATGAAGAAAGTTTTAAATTTTCATGTATTCTCTATTACCTATGATATGATGATGCTAAGGGATTGTATGAGACTCTTTCGGGGTCAAGTACACCACGTTACGTCTAGGGCGTACCCCTGGGTCGTGACAATTCATCAAATCCATAAAATCCTCCTGAGCATTACCCAAACCAAAGGTCATAACCAAAAACTCTAAATGACCATATCAGGTTTTAAAAATCGTTTTTGGAATGTCTTTTTCTTTCACCCTCAATTGGTGATAACCCAATCGGAGATTAATCTTAGAAAAGTAACTTGCCCCTTGAAGTAGGTCAAACAATTCATCTATTCTTGGAAGAGGATACTTATTCTTAGTCATAACCTCATTCAATTGCCGGTAATCTACACACATTCAGAGAGAACAATCCTTATTTCTAACAAACAAAATCGGAACAAACAATAGGGATATACTTGGTTGGATGAAACCCTTATCCAACAAGTCGTTCAATTTCTCTTTTAATTCCTTAAGTTTCACCGGAGCCAATCTAAAAGGAGGAATAGAAATAGGTTGCGTATCTGGGAGAAGGTAAATAACAAAATTTGTCTCTCTTTCGAGAGGAATATCGTGTAGGTAATCTGGGAAAACTTCCGGAAACTTCTTCACAATAAGGACCGACTCAAGAGTAGGAGTTTCAGAATCCACATCTCTCACCCTAACGAGATTGTAAATGCAACTCTTAGAAATCATCTTTCTAGCTTTAAGATAGGAAACAAACAGAACCTTATGCATAGACTCCCCCCTTCCATTCTAGGATATGCTTATTCAGGAACTAAAGCATAACTACACGGGTTTTACAATCAATAGAAGCATAACAAGAGTGCAGCCAATCCATACCAAGGATAACATCAAAATCTTGAATATCAAGCTCTACCAAATAAATAAGAGTAACTCAATGGGATAAGGAAAGAAGACATCATCTATAGACTTTCTTAGCCACAACAGAATCACCACCGGGTATAGAGACAAAAGATGGATCTAACACCACATCTAGGAGCATATCAAACCTCATAGCCACATATGGCGTTACTAGAGAAAAGGTAGCACAGGGATCAAGTAAAACATAAACATCAATTTGGAAAACTTTCAACATATCGGTAACCACATCGGGAGAACCCTGTTGTTCACCACGGGTCTGAAGTGCATAGAATCGGTTTTGCTAGGGAGCATTGGAACCCGAAACACTAAGTGGAGATTGATGGCCCTCTCTTCCCATAGCCTTAATCATTGGACAATCCCTCATTTTATGACCACTTTTACCACAACTGAAGCAACCATTTGTGCCGGTTAAACATTTACCCTCGTCCTTTCTTCCATACCTAGTACAAGTAAGCAATAAGGATACACAACCATTTCCTCCCTGATGTTTACAGTTAGAAACCCTTTAATTATTACTCCTTCGATGAACATTAGATGAACCTTGCCCGGAGAACCTTTACCAAAACCTTGAATGATCATGTCCACTAAACCTAGAGTATCAAAAGTTGCCATCATTTGTTCTTGCCCTCTTTATTTCCCTAGACCTGAACTTAAGATTTTTCTGTTCAATCTGTTAGGCATGGACCATGAGACGAGAAATATCCATATCATGAAGAAGCTTAGAAGTATGACATTCTTTCACAAACAATTTGAACACTTCCAAAATGAACTTTCTCATTATAGACGTAGAATCAGCAACTATGGAAGTAACATACTTTCACAAATGTGTGAACCTCAATGCATACTCTTCTACACTCATATTTCCTTTTCAAAGATTTATAAACTCTAGCAGTTTTGTCTCCCTCATCTCAGTAGGAATGAATCTCTCAAGAAAAGCACATTTGAGAATGGGACCAACATCTACCTTTCTTGTTTCCTTCCATTGGTTGAACCAAATTTGAAAAACCCCTTTAAGTTGATAAGCGGCAAATTCTGCCTTTTCCACCGGAGGCACCCCCATGATAGTCAACACCTTATGGACCTTGTCAGTGAACTCTTATGGATCTCCCTCAACATTGGAACCATATAATTCTAGAGGATTTATCCAAGTGAATTCCCTCATTTTAGATGCCGTCGTACCCACATTAAGGTTCACAGGGTTCACAACTTCTCTATTGGCTTAGGCCGACATAACTTAAGCCAACACTTGAAAACTAGTCCTAAACTCTACAACAGTCACTTGTTCGGCCAAAGGGTCAACTGGAGCTTAAGGAGGAGCTTGAAGAGTAGCTTTTTGACCCATATTGTCTCCCTCATTTCTTCTAATCAAATGCCCGTGTAGTAGTAATATCATGTAGACCATCGGGTAAGTATTAGGAGAGAGACCTTATAGAGTTAAAATCTGTCACACGACTTATAGTGAAAAAAGAAGAGAAGTTTCCTAATCATCTAGTTGCCTCATAATCATAAATGTTGTGCGCTTCACACTTATGTACAAGACCTTACTAGATATGGTTTTGAGACATTCTAGAACCATTCTAAACCTTTTGCTCTAATTACTAAGTTTTTCACGACACTGGGTACCCCCTATATTTAACATGGCGTACAAGACCCCGAAAGTCCTCAACAAGACACTTAGCTTTCATAACATAAGATAATAGAAATATGCGGAAATTAAAAACAGTTTTTCAACACAATCAAATTTTTCATACCAAAAGCGGAAGATTATTACACTTTGTCTCAAACCATCTAAAACATGAATATCTTGGGACACATCCAGTACAACAATGTTGAAAACATAGAACAAAATAACATAAGATAAATGTTGTCCAAATCCTTGAATGCTATGAGGACTCACAAATCTTCAAGTCTTGCTTCTAGTAAGATCCTATCCACGGGGATGAGAACCGAGATCGCCGGACCCTACATTTGGATAAGAAATGTAGGCTGGAGTATGCGTTAGTACAAACACTTACTAAATATGATAGCTTGCATAAATAATTCAAAACATGGTCAAACATTCATTTTATTAGTATACAATGATCAAGCTAAAACACGTATCTTGAGGAATGATAAGTCATAAACCATGATCAACGCAACTCAATATCATCTTAAAACATACCTACGATCCAAGCTGGTCATTATCCATGGAAGGGCACAACATCATACCAATCCAAGCTATCCATGGAAAGGTACAATTAAGTATCCAACCTAAGCTATCCATGGAAAGGTATCACATTACTAATCCATGCTATCCATGCAAATGTATCATATTAACAATCCAAGCTATCCATGAAAATGTATCATATTACCAATCCATGATATCCATGAAGAGGTATCATATTACCAATCCCAGATATCCATGAAAATGTATTATATAACCAATCCAGGCTGTCCATGAAGAAGTACATCTTACCAATCCAATCTAAATCATTATCCATGGAGAGGTACAACTAACTAACCAATCCAAGCTAGGTCATATGATCATAGTTCATAAATTCTTTGATTCATTTTGGGTGAGCAAGCCGTTCAACCTAGAATCACTCAATGTGAGATGTAAAATAAACTAAAAGAGAAAGAAAAGATGTAATCGAGTTATTTTTTACATTGTATCCTCCTCTCTTCGATAATTATTCTTATGCACTATTTATAGATGTAGGAAACCCAAAATAAAATAATTGAGTCCAAATTAAATTAGGAGCCCAAAACCACAAAGAATTAAATTCCACGTGAAACAGTCCTTTGTCCGCCACCTCAGGTAATTTGGGTCCTTCAGATTGTTGCCACGTGGAAGCTGGTGCGGCTTGAATTCTACAATTTGTAACATATATGGAGTATTATTATTATATTAAAGTTAATCTATTAAGTTGCTTGATTTCATTCTTCAACCTACCATATTTAATTTGTTTTAGCTCCAAATTTCTTCATCTTTCCACAAAGTTAATTCTACAAAAAAAAATATACTATTTAGCGCATTCCATAAAATTCATGTTCAAAAAGAACAAATATAAATAATAAATGTGAGGCAAATAATAATTAAAAATATGTATTTTGGCCTCAGATCAACACCCCACACTTAGACTTTTGTTCATCCTCGAGCAAACAGTAGAGCTCACCTCAAATAAATTCACTACTACAAACACTTTGGCCATATAAAAATTTCAATACATAAAGTACACTTCTCAATCATTATGCAAGATATACAAATAAACAACAAACCTCTAACCTCCTAACCTCAAGAAAGGACTCTGAACTCATCTAATTTAAGTTTGCTTTCTTACTCTTATCAAAGAAAGCTAATAAAATCACCTATCTATGATGAAACAAGTGCCCTCACAAGAAAAAAATAGTTCACACACTCAAATCAAAATATTGAATATAAACTAAGGACTTAGAATCAAAGAAGAACTCTCACACTCAGAAATAAACTTCACATATATGCACAAAGAACCATAGGCTTGCCCATTAAATACATCTCCACTAATTAGAATGCTTGAATTGAATCAAACAGGACTTTAACGGGTTGTAATGTAGGCTAGGGGACGGATAGGAAACTATATAATAGTGACTTACACTTCCTTAAGCACTTTGCAATTTTAGACTTCATCACCCATTATTTTCTTCTCTTTATTTTCAGCCTTCTCTTCAACAATTATTTCACAAGTAATTCTCATCGTTTCAAGAATGTTTCAATCATTTTTTTTAAAAGTTTTCCTTCATAATAGACACCCTCAACTTACGTATTTTACATGCGTTAAGGTGCACGATGTCCTTGGAAGGACCAGGGCCATCATCAAGGTAACTTCTTTTTCATCTTTTTTTTTCCACATCACATTCCTTTAAAGAGGGCTTTTTTAGCATGTTGTATCTATCATTGATTAACTTTTCACTCAACCATCTCCTTTTCTTTAGATTTAACAATTAGAATAAGTGTATGCTAAAGTGCTCAAGGAAGCAAGGTGCAAAAACTAGGGATTCAACAAAAATGTCAAGGCAAAAATTTGGCTACCAATAAAAAGCTACAGGCTCAAAGAGGCTACTAGTGATATATATCTCAAAAGGCTAAAATTTATAAGACAAATCAAAGAAAGTCTACAATCATCTCCTAAACAAGCAACACTTTTTATTTCGCTTCAATAACATGCAATGCAAGTTCTACATTAAGATGCAAAACATGGAATAAACAAAATCTCACCACACATGGTACAGGTATAAATCAAGATGGATCAATTCCACTTCTAATAGAGACATGATCATAACAAACTACCAATTAAAATAAGCTATATACAAAGTCACAACCATGAACCTAGATGTCAAAGGGTTTGCAATTTCTCTATCAATCAAGCATTCACAAGAAAGTACTACTAAAAATTAGGCCCAAATAGCTAGTAAGCTAAAAAAAATAAAAAAATAAATTTATTCCTAAAAAATAATAAAAGACACTCAATTCGAAGGGACTATCCTCACGAAAATAACCGAAAATAGAAGCCAAGGAACCCATCCTAAAAAGGGAAACGACTCAATAAAATAGTAAAAACTAGGAATTCCTTCCCCTACCCCACACTTAAAAAGATGCTATGTCCCGAAAGCATCAAATAAAATTTAAAACAAGGATTAGGAACACTCCCTCAGGCCTTTAAGCCTAGCTAGTAGCATGTTATCCTAATTTTTCATCAAGGGTCGTACGCGCCCCACACTTAAGCTCAAATGTGCTCCTTCGCTTCAAACTTTTGGGTACTCAAACTTCCCCTAATCTGCAAAGACAATATCGAAAGCAAAAAAAATATGGTAATAAAATAAAATAAAGAGTAAATTTTTTAAAATATTTTTTTATAAAATCGTAAATAAATAAAAAGAAAAAGTTTAACCTAGAAAACCAAATAATTTCAAAGTCCCTGGCAGCGGCGCGAAAAATTTGTTGCTTCCAATTGCACACGCAAGTTTACGTTGTCGCACAAGTAATATAGAGGCTCTTAAAACAACCGGATTATCGAACCCAAAGGACTTGTCAATTAACTATTTACTAAATAATACTAATTCTAATTATTTATTTAAGTGGAGGATTTCAAAAGATGAATATATAAACTAAACTAAAAATAAAAATAACTAAATAACAATTAACTAAGAAAAGATAGATGTTTACACAATCAATGAATGAATCGATCTAGGATTATAATTTACTAACAATCATGTTTAGCATCAATTTCATCAACTTATTTGATTATCTAGTTATTGAATCACAGGGTAAAATATATGATCATAGTCTCTCGACCTCTAATCGCCTACGATAAATAACACCCAAACTACATCGTTGAGCGAGGATAGGATGGATTAAGTACCGAGCATTACGATTTGTTCTTGTATGGTGACTCAAGCATGGTTTCCTGGTATATCCCTATCTTAGATACAAACCAACCCTAGCTATTTAGAATTAATCATGCTTCTTATATTCTAGGTTATATCCTCTTATTCCGCTCCCGAGTTCAATTCGGACAATATGTTTATTTCAATGGTGATCAAACATCAAAATAGTAATCACAGGAATATAAGAACAACTAATATGATAAACAAATCATGCCGAATCAAAATCACTAAACAATCATATTGTAAGTAAATATAATCCACGAACGAGAAGTTTAACTCCACATAGACATAGAGCAATTACAACAAATCATTCAAAGAAAGATGTAAACTAAACTAAAAGAGAAAGAAAAGATGAAACCCTAAATGAAGTTATTTTTTACATTGTATCCTCCTCTCTTCAATAATTATTCTTATAGACTATTTATATATGTAGGAAACCCTAAAAAAAATAAATGAGTCCAAATTAAATTAGGAACCCAAAACCAAAAGGAACTAAATTCCACGTGAAACAGTGCTTCGTCTGCCGCCTCCGGTAATTGGGGTCCTTCATATTATTGCCACGTGGCAGCTGGTGCGGCTTGCATTCTACAATTTGTAACATATATGGAGTATTATTATTATATTAAAGGTAATCCATTAAGCTGTCTACTTGATTTCCTTCTTCAACCTTCTATATTTAATTTGTTTTAGCTCTAAATTTCTTTGTCTTTCCACCAATTTATTCCTACAAATAAATTATACTATTTAGCACATTCCATGAAATTCATGCTAAAAAGGGACAAATATAAATAATAAATATGAGACACATAATAAGTTAAAATATGTATTTTGGACTCAGATCAAATATCAATGACATATGACACAAAAAGAGTAAAAAGGTAACACCCTAAATTCAAAAAGAGACAAAAATGCAGATTTTCAGAAGTTGAAGGTGCCACAAATGGAGGCCACCTACAACCGTAGGTTGACCCACAGACAATAGATGGGGTCTGTGGATGGCCACCTTAACTCCTTTCCCAGAACCCCAGAATTTCCAGTTATGTCTCGACCAACAACAAGACAGACGGACCATAGAGGGACTCGCAGCCCGTCTTGTCAGTTCGTCGTTTGGCTTTAAAGACTAAGGCTGAGGGTCATGAGCCACAGATAGTGGTCTGACCTACAATCCTTAAGTCCTACCGCTGGTGGAGACTTAACTAGAAATTGTGCGGGTTCTGGGGAAGGAGTTGAGGTGGTCATCCACAGACCCCACCTATGGTCATTGGGTTAACCTACGGTCCGTAGCTGGCCTACGTTGTGGCACCTCAAACTTTTGAAAATATGCATTTTTGTCTCTTTTTGATTCTGGGGTGTTGTAAAATCTCTCCCCTTGGTAACATTCGTCTTCGAATGAAGTCTAAACTAGCTGAACAAGGAGGGAATGAGCTGCAATCCCTACCACTATGTGCAAGAAATTGAAATCTGACTAAACTTAGTTCCAAGAACATGGAAATATACTTAAAATGCAAAAACAACTGAAGGAACAAGATATTGAGACCGATCTTACGCAAGAGCTTAGGAACTATTACATAAGCCTAAAACGGAATTGGAGGGAAAGAGATGAGGATACTTGGCCTTCAAGGTTGCTTCTTCTTCCCAAGTATCTCCCTCTACAAACTAACTCTTTTACAAAACCTTAGCTGAAGCGACTTTTTTATTTCTCAACCTTCGAATCTGACAATCAAGAATTTAAACTAGCACCTCCTCATAAGCGTGATTGTCCTTCGCAACCACACTTTCTAATGGTACTATTGAGGATGGATCACCCATTGTACGCCCAAATTACACCTCCCTAAAGAAGTATAAGAGGTCATCGTCAAATAAAGAACCCAACTTGTAGGTTGGGGTCGATCCTATGAGGAATATGGTTCAGACTTAAACTTAACATACTATTATATCCGTTTAGTCAAACCATTTCCGAGACGAGTAAATAAAAGAGGTTTGTTGTAAGCAAATAACAGATTATTGATTAAGTAACAAGTGAGCAGGATTCAAACATTAAGTTATCAATATGAGAGAGAAACTAGGGTATATGTGTTCCCCACAAGCTCTTAACGCAATAATCCTAAAATGAGTAATCCTTTCCTAGTGTTGTACATGCAATGTTTGTAAGTTACGTATCCCTAAGTGATTGGTCCTCCAAATAGGGAATTTCACTACGCACCTTGGTTTTGCTATGAGTGTATACAATAGTAAACCCTTACCTTTCACACAGGTTAGACATTACATCAATGTATGACTTAGTTTTTACCCTCGCACATATTGACGTTGGACTATTAGATAGCATTCACTAAATCTCTATTGTTAATTCTTTTCCCATTCTTGACCTCCTTGGTTCGGCAAGTAGGAACGAGGTGAGTTGTAACATTTGCAATCATTAAAAAGACTTCTAAGTGAAAGAATTACCAATACATGCATAAACACTATTCAAGAATTACTTTATTATTATTCATACATTGCTAATTTCTCATGATTCCCACAACCCTAATTGTGGATTTAGCTAGTCATGCTCGAAAGAACATTCATGATTTGATAAAAATAATTCATGAATTTACAATTAGAGTAGATGAAACCCGAAATCCTTAATTGAATTGCAAAGTGAATATCTTATAAAACGAAATTCGAAAATCAAATTGCCAAAGTTTATGAATTAATTCCCACTAAACACTAAGAACTAAAAGTATTTAATGTTGTCTAACCCCAAAACGAGGTTTATAACTCCTATTTATAGAAAACATGTCCTAAATAAAAAGGACACAAAATAAGGAAATAATAGGATGGGACGCAGTTTTAGTTAACGCTTCAACCTACAGATCGTGGGTCGACCTATGGTCTATAGGTCCCCTAGATGGCTCAACACTTAGATAATATCATCAGGTACTAGAACCTTCAACTTTCTGATCTTTATAGACAGTTGTGTAGGACGAACCATGGGTTGACCTACGGTTCGTTGTCTTGCTCCGTGGTTCCACACTTGTCAGACTTCCCTGATGTTCCACCTACGACACACCACCTAGGGTCCGTGGACTAGGCTACGGTACGTCCTGTCAATCCATGGTTTGAGTTATACTGAATGTCATCTCCCAAGCCAAGAGCTATGACTGCCCATCTACGATCCGTCAATGAACCTGAAGTATTGGATGAGGCACGGGAAAGACAGGGTGGTTGTGGTCTTGAAGGCCCTCTTATGAATCTCCGCAATCAGGATGCGAGAAAAGTCGACCTCAAAACGTGCTAGAAGGGCTGCAATCATCACGGCCCGGTCCCACGTGACCACATTGTCCATTTGAGTTAGGGACAGTCTATTTTGGACTAGCAACCAGAAGAACTTTGTAGTTAAGCTTACTGTAGCCTTCTTGTTACCCAGGCCAGAAGTCTGAACCCACTCAGCACACTCCCCAAAATCAACAATGTGACGGGCTAACTATCTCAAAAGAGTCTCCCTCTGCTCGGCATTCTACTGAAATCCCCCACACTTTAGGATGCTCATCCTCTAGTCATACTCAGTCCTATTAATCGGGAAAGTGTTGGCTAGGCCATAGATGAATCAGTGGATCGGAGCCTTGCATATATCAACTGTGAAACCTTGTACTAGTGTGGCCTCAAGTGGGGACTGTGTCATGGGCTTGGCCCGTTTGCTAATGGAGTTCCTTACAGTGGCAGTATATGAGGCATAAAACTCCTAGACTATCTCTTCATTGTATGTCCCTGTCCTTCGTGCCATCCACTCACACTATGCCGTCGGAAGAGCTCCTCGATTACTTATGTGGTGTTGAGGCTACTTGTGAGAACCCGATGCTCCTTAGTGACTAATTTGTCTATCTTATCGTGCTCATTCATCATGTGAGCATCGGTGTATATATGATTTTGGCACTAGATGGACCAAATATTTGGCTCTATAGCAACTGCTGCAGGCTCAGATCTCTCGTGCTATAATCCTAGGAGAAAGATGCGGTGCTGCCGCTAGAGCTAGAGCCGGACTGGGACTCTAAGCCAGCATGTGATACGATCGGTGTGGCCCCCTTCTCAGACTGGGCCAGTGACCTCGTTAGAGCTTACCTGTTAGGCTCTGTTCCGAATAGTATGGGGAGAAGAAGGGGAGGTCCTGGTGGCTGGAGGAACGTACTCCTCATCAGTATTCACATCGATCATACGTCGAGACGGAGCTATCGAATTGAACTTACACTTTGCCGCATAGGTGGGATCTTGCTTAGGAGCCATGGAACCTGTGGAAGCTTAGTTAGTACCAAAACAAAGAAATAAAACACATGGAAGAATTTTAGATCGTGAATCAACAAACAAAAATTTAAAAAATTTCTTGATAGTAGATGACTTGTAAACACACAGAAGGTAGCTACGGACCATCGATGGAACAACAGACCGTGGGTACCCTCCGTAGGTCAGAGTACCCAAAATTTGGTCTCTGATGTGGGAAGCACGGATCTGCAGAATGGTCCATTGATGAAACGACGCACCGTACTCCACACTGTGGTTCAACACTTAAAACTTATTTTGTGTGGGACTGACTCACGGTCCCCTACCTACGGTCCATAGGTTGACCTAAGGTCCGTGGATGGGGCTCATTATTCAGTGTTGTGCGAGGGTGTCATATTACTCTCATTTTCATTCCTTTATTTTCAACAATCATCCATTCAACCTAGATCTCATCATGCATTTCAAAACAAAATATGGCAGTTTATCATCCTTAGTGTTCCGATTACACATAATTCAACTTTTTAATAGATCGAAACTACGAACCCTAAGTCAAAACTTCCAATTAAACCTCTTAACTTGAATTAGTTGGTTTTAATTAACTACACACTCACATACCATCATACCGAGGGTTTTTCTAACTTATATTTCAACATTCAAACATGAGACTAACAACCCAAGGTCAAGTTCATCAATGTGATTTCAATTGAAACAATGAAGTGATATAAAGTTTGGGAGAAATTTGTTTACCTAACAAGTAATCTCTCATTGAATAACGCTATCAAAGATACGTCATCAAATTCTAACCATCAACAATTGTTAATAAGTATATAACCCAACTACATGAGTTGGGGTTGAATCCCACAGGGAGCGGTACATGTTTAAGATTCAATAGCAAAGTGTAAACATGGTAAAATCAGTTATAGAAATAAACATTATCGAATAAAAATATAATTCAAATCAGGGAGTGACACGAATGTCAAATAACAAGGGGATTTTTTTTATAACTATCAATTACAACATCAACAAACAATACGAAATACAATAACGAGACGGGTTCTTGGGATGTGATTCGATTATAGGCTAATATAGACAAATGGGTAATTGCAACTGTTATGAAATAGGTGAATATTAGTGAGTAAGCTAGACTATAGAGGAGGTAAACTTTCTCTCAAACAATTTACCCCGAATCAAGTCAATTTTTCTCGAACATCGACAAGCATGCAAAATAAGATCAGCCCACACCTTAATCCATTCACTCTCTCGAGATGAATATGTGGAATTTGTTTTAGGAATCACTCTCTCGAGCAGAACGCATGACAACCGAATACCCACTGACCATCAATCAATAAGCTTGGTTTTAAAACCTTTCTCTCGAGCAAGCCAAAAACACGAAGGTAGAACTGCATTTACAACTACAATTCCTAAATTAAACCATAATTTTTGATTAAACTCACTTCTAAATAGCATTTAAACTAACAATTAGCAATACCTATAAACTAAATCAGCCCATAATCACATAATCACACTCCAAGAATTGGGGTTTTAGATAGACATTACAAAAATATAAAAATCGTTACAAAATTGAGTTTCCATCAATTGGGTAAGATTGATTTCGTTCTTTACAATGTTCCAATTAGAAGAATCTCAAAGACCCACTTTCAATTTCTCGAAAGTGAAAACCTTCAACTTTTAAAGGCTAAAGATGTAACATCTCGCACCTAAAAATGACTATAAAGAATTTAAAATATGAAAATATTGATTTTTGGAAAGAATAAGGAAATCTGGAAATTTTGTCTAAGTTAAGAAAGTGAGTTTCGGCAAATTTCAAACGGCCATAACTCCTAGTTCAATATGAGTTAGGAGAAGCTCTTGATATGGTTGGAAATCCCTTGGATAGATCTTTGCAACGCCGCCAAGTTTACGCGATTTTGACAAGGTATGTGTGAGATATACCTCTCGGAAGTTGGCCTACTGGATTGAGGAAAGTCCAAAACCGGATTAAGGAAGGGCAAACTGGTCTTTTCTCTAATTAATTTCCTAATTCATTTTTAGGGGTTTGTTGGAGTAAAAAAAGAACTTAATTCAGCTTTGGAAAAATTAGAATACGCTTAGGGCTTGGAGAAAAGAGAAAAGAAGAAAGAAAGGGAGAAAATCCAAGATTTCGCCAACAACGTCAAGCGTTCGGAGTGGATTCATCGGGGGTGATCCCTATTAAGGTATGTGAGTCTCTCATAGCATTGGGTTTGTTTACCCACGCGCCAAACATGTTTAGTTCAGTGAAATTCGTCCTAAAAGTGTTTGAAAGTTGGTGTTCTTGACATGAATTCTTGAATTTGAATGTTATTCTTGAATTGGGATGAATTGAGAAGTTTCTTAGTTCATTACGTCGCATTATAGAGTCATTTCAAGTTAGGTTCTTAAATACTTTTGTTGGGTATCTGTATCTAAAAGTAATTTGAGAAAACGAATCGAGTTTGGGTGAACTGGGGCTTGTAAACGAAGAAGAAATTTCATCGGATGAAATCAGAGAGTGACCGCGCGTCGCGCGCCTAGTGCCCAGATTTGAAGTTTTAGCTTCTCGTCATGGAGCTGACACGAGGTGTTCTCCCTCAAAAGACAATTTCGGAACCAAAATTTAATTATGCCTCCGCGTCATGGACCCACCTTCAAATATTGATTTTTCTGTCTTTTCTCATGTTTAGGTATTTAGAATCATTCCTAAACATCATGAGATCCTTCCAATCACAAATCTTAAAACTTGAATCTATAATTCAATTCAAGGATAAGAGTCAAGTCAATAGAAGTTAATAGATCAAAACCGATACTCAAATTTGCACAAGAACAACCATATTCAAACACAACAATAGGTGACACAATTTTTTTAGAAAGGTCCAAAAACCATTTGCAATAAAAGAGGGAGCCGTAGGCTCAAATATTCACAAAAATAGTGCTAAAATACAATTTACTACAGAAAACCCAATGTATAAAAAAAACACTTATCACAAGAGGTAGGTATGGAAATACCTCACCCCACCACAAATAAAAAGAAAAATTTGTCCTCAAATGGAATAAAGTACTGAAAATCAATAAAACTGACAGAGAGGGATGAAAAGAGGGATCCTCTCTACACATTCGCTCCATTTGTCGGAGCATCAACGCCGGGTGTAGCATCAACAACACTCGATCCACTAGGGAGTGCCATGGATGTCTCTGTTTGTGATGTCTGAATCACTAAATGTACAATCGTCTCCTCCAGATCTGGCAGGTCCTTAGATGGTCTCCTCCGATATCTCTATCTACTCTTCATCGGTCTCTACCTCTGACTCATCAGCTGCTATATCATTCCACTGTATGTCTCATGTGGTGGCCAGAGGAATCTCAAAAGTCGTTGGGACATCCACATCATCCGCTGCCTCCAATAGTGAAGTGAAGTCTGTGGACTTCAAGTAGTCCACATCCTTTCTCAAATCTGCAACCTCGGCTTTCAAAGCCGTTACCTCTGAAGACACCCCATGTTGATGCTCACAAGTCGCGACTTTCACAGTCAAATCATCAATAGTAGTCCGAAGGGGTGTCAATGCAGCAAGGATAGCTCTTTTGATCTTTCATGATACTGCACCCTATAATCGAGTCGCCCTCACATTCGCCGAATAGATTAAGTTCCCCATCTTCAGGATAATAGCCTGAGTAATCCTGGCGCGTTGGGAAGTGGCAGAACTACCAGGAGCCTGGGAGGAAGAAGTGGGAGTATGTGTACCTGAAGGCCCAGAGGACAGAATAGGCAAAGATTCTTTTGTATTTATAGAGTCTATATCCACCTCTTGAGATGCATCCATCGGGGCTGCTCTCCTCATAGTTGCCTCGTCTCGAGTGTACTCAGCCTTTATACACTGGATATTAGTGGATGATGAGGGACTGACCTAAATATCTCTTATGGAATGACAAGGAACTCTAACACGTCGGCACAACTCCGTAATCAAAATTGGGAATGGAAGGGTTGTCTGATGTTGTTTGGCCCTCATGGCCATCTCCTGCTCAATGATCAATCGCAAGTTGAGCTGTTTCTATGCTATAATCGACTCCAGAAAAGCTTCTTTTGAATGGAAGAGAATGGACTCATTCTTTGAAGGCATAATGGAGCTGCTGATGAACTCAAACTAGTATCGTGCATCAATATTCAGATCCTTCTTCTCTATCTGGGTTCCCGCCTAAATCCATCTCGGGGTGGTAGAAAAAATAAGGGGGGTAAGCAAACCTTTTAGGTCACATAGGGACTGAGCTGTCGCCAGGCCCTCATAGTCATACTCGAACCCTTTCTCTCTCTATAAAATAATGTTTATGTGATCGCTCCAACACCCAACTTCTTTTCCTCGGGCCATTACCGAACTCACTTGTCTGAAGGCACTGTCTTTCTTCTTCCCTTTAGGAACCATATATCCATAAGCATAATAGAACTCACGAACCCTGGTGGGGATATGTGGGCCTCGGGATTATAGTGGCTGGTTATCATTTGGTTCGAAGAGTGTAGCTTGGGAGTCAAAGGACTCTCTTTTGCTGCCGGAGTTGTGCTCTGGAACCTCAGTAATGGGCCTTTTGCCCTTGCCCTTGCATCTCTTCGGATACTATGTCCTTCCCTTTTTAGAAGGATTGGCTCCCCCTTCATTTATCACCATGCTCGTGCTCTTTTACGGGGCTGCATGTCGAGGTTGGTTCTAGCCATACCTGCAAAAACATCGAAATGAGTTAGATTTGTTTGAAAAGGGATGGTAAAAACAAAGTTGCAGAAAAACTTGTCGAACCAGTCGGCGAGTCGCCAAATCACTTTGGCGAGTAAGATCGGGCTTGCTGAAAGGATTAGCTCAACATTTCCAAGAAAAATTGGCATGTTCGTGATGGGAGAGGCCTTTTAGTGAATCACCGATAGTATTCAACGAGAAAAGACAAGCCTGCCAAAAGGTACAGTGTATTTTAGGGGTTAGGGGCGTAGAAAGGGCGATCAAAAAAGACTTTCGGCGAGTCGTAGAGTGCACTCGGCGAACTCAAGCTTCTCGCCGAAAGTTACAGAACATAAACTCAATATTAGCGTGGAATTAAAGGTGATCAAGTGGAATTTGGTGAACGCCGAGTGACCCAGCTCACCAAATTGCCCAACATGCCTATTTTCAATCCAGACTTCCAAATTCAACCCAGCAGCCCCCGAAAACAAAATCAAAATATGTACTAGTTCAATTAAACTTATACCCATGCTACCCGTGCCTCCGGGATACTCAAACTTCTCCCGGTTTGGCAACATTTGGCCATTTGATGACTTTAGCCCTTAACAATGACTTCAACCGCTCCATCATTAGGAAAAACACGTCATTTCGTACAAATGTGGGTTACTTAGACTTCACCCAACTAGACCCAACAAGAACAAAACACAACCCAACAATTTTGATCAATTTAAGCCACAAAATTCGGGAATTCAACAACTTATGTGATTTAGGCATGATATTCATATTAAAATAGGCACACAACACAGAATTATGATTCGGAGAGATCAAGGACACATAACTAAGATAAGAACAATTGTAAATTAGTAAAAATTGCGAATTACAAGTTCGAGGTTCGGAAAACCAACCTTTTATGCGGAATATATACTTTGAAACGCTAGGCGGCAAAGAATTCCAACTCCAAAAACAAAATCAACGACTAAAAAAAGGTAAAAATACAAAAATAAAAAAATACAGGAAAATATAGTGTGGGTGTGTGTTTGGAAGTTAAAAAGTGATTGAATATGAAAGAGTTTGAAAGTTTAACCTTTGCCCTTTAAAAACCGTCCAGTTCTCGCCCATTCGGCGACCTTAATGTTGCTCACTAACCCACTCGACTACATGCCGAGTTGGTATTTGCATCGCCGAATTTTATAGGACCTCCAGTGAATGTGGGGGTCCAAACAACGAACTAAGTCGCGATCGCCAACCTGGTCATCGGTCCGCCGAGTTTTACAGGCTCCAATCTTTGAAATTCTTGAGTCCAACGGTGGTACAAATTAGGCTCGCCGACCTCTTTGGCGATTTGCCGATTGGATAATTGGCTCGCCAACCTGCACTTTTCCTCACATTCCACACTTCAACCTGCAACATCAACACATGATTATTTCAAAAACAAAAAGAAAATAAATAAAACTTGGGTTGCCTCCAAAGCAGTGCCTTAGTTAACATCGTGGCACGACGCAAGTCCACACTCAAACCTCATTTTTGGGGTTAGCCATAATTTCTCTAGGCAACCCCCATTGGTTGTTGTCCCGAAGTGTCATCATCTTCAAAAGAGGGAAAAATTGCACTTGAAATGCGGTGACAAGTTCTTCCAACGAAGTGATTGAGTCGTTAGGCAATTCAGCCAACCACTTACATGCTTCTCCTATTAAAGAAAATGGGAATAACCTCAACCAGACCGACTCTTGGGATATTGTTTTCGAAGGAGAGTGACCGTGTCGCGCCCCATTTTTCGCAGAACGGGTTTTGGTGCACGGCCAAACAGCTCTTTTGGATTTTGAAAAATGAAGAGTTGCCACCTAACGTAATAAGGCGTGTTAGGGCACCTATCTAACCTGACTAATTCTAGCTAAGGTCAACGAACCAGATATCAGGGTAAGGGTTCAAGTTACCTCGAGGGAAAGGTGTTTGGGATCCCTCAAGGTCCACAAATATGGGTCCCGATCATGTCTCATGCAATTTATGCGGGAGTTACAAATAACAATTAAGGTCACTTAATATTATTATTTAGTTAGTTAACATGCTAGGTAAGTGACAAATGACATTCAACAATTAAAGTTACTCCAATAATTTATTTAATTAAGCGTGCAAAACGAAGTGATAACATAATATTTAACAATTAAGAGCACTTTAGTTATTTTAATTAATTAGTTGAGCATGCAAGACTAAGTGATATAACAAACAATAAATAAACATTTAAACAATTAATAAAGAGAGGAGCAAGGACACATAAATTACACAATCAAATTGGATAATCAATTTTTATTTTTTATTAAACTACCCCAAATAAATATAATTATTATAAACATATAAAGGGAGAAGGAAATGGAGACTCTGAAGGACTTTGTGGATCAGCATTCGACTTTTCTTTATATTTTTTTTATTAGCTTCTGTGTAGGGACAGACAAAACCAAGGTTTGTCTCTTTGAGCCTGAGTCGATGTCATCATCTCCGTAGGGCCTAAACTACCCCTACCCCACCACTGCATGTTTTTCGTCTCTACAAGGTGCCTAACGTTCCCGCTTAGATCCAAGAGGCATTGGACTAATATTAGGAAGAGTTTAGACTGAAATAAACTCCTAATAGGCCCACCTAGACACCAAGTCAAATAATTTGGACTAGCATTTAGCACATAAGTCTCATATTGGCCTCTAAATTTTATTAACCATGCTGCCAAACACAAGTAATGGTGAAAGGATTTCATGCTAAGTGTGTGCATACAAACATGCAAGCAAAAAAAATAATAATATTAATGAAACAACATAAAGATACGCCATAGTGCATAATCTATATATTATCTCAGTTGATTTTAGGTGGCCAAACATTTATTTAATACAGAAACTAAAATTTCGAGCAGGGTTTAATAAGGTAAACTAATTCAAAGTAGCAGATTTTATTTAATTATTAGCGCAGATCGGTCAAGAATAAGAGCATATTTAAAGACGGGTATATTTAATTGATAATTATTCTCAGCATGGATAGAAAAAATATTTGTCTGAATTAGTAGGACAATGTTTAATATTTAGAAAGTAATTACATCAGACATATTTTATTTCAGATTTAAGTTCAGGCGGTTTATTATGCCGGTTCTCTTAAATATGCAGAAAACATTCATATAAGTTGATTTTATTTAGTTATGACATGTTGGGAATAGTTAGTTAATTTAATTTTTTTAATGTCACAAAATGAATGTAGTGCAGAAATGATTAACATTGGGCAAAACATTATTTGCAGATTCATCTTATTTTTCTAGACATGCTGAAAATTATTTAATAACTCCTACGACCATGATTTCTAGATGATTAATATACTGGCAGATATAAACTAAATGATTAACATGCTGCAATTGATTAGATTCGATTAGCATATCAATCTAATTAATCAAGTCCAATAGCCATGATCTCTAAGTGAGCATGCTGAAACTATATTCAGACCTATAGACATAATTTCTATATAAAGATATAATAACATTCAAACACTTATAGGCATGATTTTCTAAACCCCGAATAATATTTAAAGTAAAAATGAACCTTATGATCAAAATTTCTAAATAGAACATGTTGAAAATTACAATAAGATGCATAAAAAAACTATAGGCATAATTTTCTAGTTGTCTGAATTTATTCACATAAAGCGACTGTTGAAATCTGAATGAATGAGCTAATTAACTTAACGTGCTGAAAAAGTTATTAAACACATAAACTAAGATTAGTATAAACTACAGTTATCAAACTCTTATCAATTTCAATTAATTTAATTGAGAGTCTACCGATTGTTATCCCGCAACATCCCTAAAGCTTATTCACTACAAATTTGTTGATTTAAAACAATGCACACAAATAAATAGTTGATTTTAAGTTAGATTATTTAAGGGATTCCATCATGCTCGTTATCTATAACAACCACACATAGAAAAATAAACTAAACTAAAAACATAAACAATTAGCATGTATATCCCCCTCCCCCTTTAGGTGATCCCCCAAATTATTTCACATATAGGAGAGAGTTAGAGTTAATACAACTATTACAATACCAAAATAAAAATGAAGCAATGCGACTATAATACTAAAACTAAATCTTGTTTGGAAACTCATCTCAGGCGATTCTTCAATACTTGAACTTGATGTTCAAAACCCCTGCTGAACAAAAGAGAGCAATACAACACAAATATAGTAGAAGAGACGCTTACCATTATTCATTTTAATCGTAACGGGCAAAAGGACATAGTCATATTAACTCAAGTATCAGATTACTCAAATAAATAGCAAACATTAAATATGATATCACGCACATACATCACATATAAAAGGGGGAGGAGAGCTAACCCAGATGCTTCCTTTATCATTACAAACTTACATAAATGTATGGATGCAAAATAATATAAACTCTAAATAAGAATACTAACCAGTTAAGCAGACAAGAAATATCAGCAATGAAGATCCCTTATTCCAACTTTCGACCCGTACACAGCAAAATAGCAAGTATAGAAAAGCTTTAATGTTTACCTAAAAACTCTATTCTATTTTTAAGAGTAGAGAGCAATATATATTTTTTAATATTCAAGTATGAGCAAAGTCAATATGTGAGAGTGTAGAGGTTCAACCATGTGTAAAAGTGAGTGGAAAAGTGTGTGTGTGTAGTCTCATCAAGAATGAGCGAATGGGTCTATTTATACGGCAAGGAGGGGTCAGCAATTAAGGGAAAGAAAATAATTTAGAATCAATTAAAATATTTTCCTTATTTAAACAGAGAGTCAAATCAAATTTAAATTTTTATTATTTTTTTTTTTACCAAATAAAATCAAGTCAAAAATCCTTTTCCGACTTAACTAATGCAGTACAAATCACTTAATATTAATCAAATAAAAATAAACAAGTAAGACCAGTCCCAAAAAGGATAACTATATTTTAAAAATAACATTCCCGCGGCTCAAGAATTTTTCCAGGCTATACAAATTTTACCATATTTTAATCACAATTAAGGGAAAACCATCTCAACTGAAAAGGAAAGACATAACTAACATTTTATCAGTAACCATGCGCAATTTAAGCAGCAAAGCAGTCCCATATGATTGCAAATTCACATGCCTACAACAATGTTATACCAATGACTACGGATTTCCCAAAAATTGAGCATTTCAACCAATAATTTAAATATGCTAAGTGTAGTTGTCATTCCAATATTACGAATCAATCAAGGTTAATGCAATTACCATAAGCAAATTCAGTATTTCAATTGATCAAACTGATTTAAATCACAATGAAACTATAACTCCGAAATGATAAACAAGATCAAAATATATTATGATATAAGAAGGGTAAAATCACAATTATGGAGTAATCAAATGCAAACATGGTAGTAGTTATACAGTCATCAAGGGCAAGATGATAATCAAATAGGAGTTGATAATTATCTTCTATGCCTAGTATGTATAATAACATAAAAGAACAGAGGAGCATAGTGATGAAAATATTGAAGTGTTTGTTAGCAAATTGTAGGCACCTAAATATCAAAAGATGTCCAGACTTTAAATGAAAAAAAACGAATCAGTAATAACTTAGCTTAATAATGAAACTAAGCATTTTCCAAACAAATGAAAAGACTAGTAGCAAATCGGTGAGAAGAGACATACCCGGACAGATCTAAAATTTGAGAAATTTGTCGAAGCTTTTAGCTCGCTTACTTGTTATTGTACTTGCTGGCCGGATCTTGATTTTCTGGATGAGGAGGTGACTGTGAGGCTGTTGTTGTTGTCGTTCGCCGGCGTCAATGGTCTTGTATGGCTGCTCAGCTCTCGCCGGTCACTGGAATTGCTGTTGCTTTTCCGGTCGGAGTTACTGCCTCGTACCTCGCTCATCGGAGAATGGAAAAGAGAGGACCGGCCGCTGGCCATCTCCGTGCTGCTGCTACTTTTTGCACCGGCCAGATCTGTTCTCTGGTGGACTCGCGTGGTTGATGGTCAGATGAGGAGAAAAATGAGGCGGAGAAGAAGGAGGGAGGAGAGGGAGGTGGCACCAGAGATGGCGATGGCCTCCCGGTTTCTCTGTCTCGTCGGCATCAATGGAGAAAGGGGAGATGAGGGCTGCTTCGGTGGATTGGAGAGGGGAGGAAGAGAAGAGTGAATAATGTTTTGAGGGTTTGGAGTCTTTAGGTTAAAATGGGAAGGTTAGGTAGATTTAATCTGGACCATTGATCTCATAAGAGATGAAGGGCTACCATTCGGTCAAGGATTAAGGACGGTCAAGATTAAAAGCTAAAATTTTAAAATCATATACAATTGAATTTGAAATGGCTAAAATTAAAAAGAAATGGTGGCTATATACTCATGGGGATCCTCATGAGCCAACCAACCAAATAACCCTTTCAACTGCAAGAGCTGCAACATGGTGCTTGTAATGTGGAACACAACGTTCCCTTCTGTCAGAGGCAAGCGAATGGCACCAATTCCACCTATTAGATGAGGGTTATTAACGTTAGGCTCATTTACATCATTGACGTTACTGATTTCATCTTGGTAACCCACTTGGTTACCATTACTTCCGTTCACACTCATTTTCTCTGTTCAAATTGGCAACACACAAACCAAAACTAAAAGTAAGTAGATTCAATTATGACTATGAAGAACAAAATTAAACTTAACCAACACCACTCCCCGGCAACGGCGCCATTTTGAATTAATAATGCTATCAAAGACACTTCATCCAATTCTAAGCGTCAACAATCGTTAATCAGTATATAACCCAACTAAGAGTTGGGGTGGAAACCCACAGGAAGTGACACGTGTTCTCGATTCAATATCAAAGTGTGAACATGGTCAAATCAATTATAGGAATAGACATTATCGAATAAAAAACTTAATTCAAATCAGGATGTCACGAATGCCAAATAACAAGGGGGGTTTTGATTTAAAACTATCAACTATCAACTACAAAAACAACAAACAATACGAAATACAATAATGAGACAAGTTCTTGGGATGTGATTCGATTATAGGCTAATATAGACAAATGGATAATTGCAACTGTTAGGAAATAGCTAAAGATTAGTGAGTAAGCTAGACTATAGAGGAAGTAAACTTTCTCTCCAACAATTTACACCGAATCAAGTAAATTTTTCTCGAACATTGACAAGCATGCAAAATAAGACCAGCCCACACTTTAGTCCATTCACTCTCTCAATGTGTGGAATTGGGTTTAGGATTTACTCTTTCGAGCTAAACCCATGAAAACCCAATATCCACTGACCATCAATCAATAAGCTTGGTTTTAGAACCTCTCTCTTGCACAAGCCAAAAAGCATGAAGGTAGAACTTCATTTGCAACTATAATTCTTAAATTAAATCACAATTTTTGATTAAACTCACTTCTAACTAGCATTTAAACTAACAATTAGCAATACCCAAAAACTAAATCAACCAATAATCACATAATCACACCCCAAGAATTGGGGTTTTAGCTAGACATTACAAAAAGATAGAAATAGTTACCAAATTGAGTTTCCCTAAACTGGGTAAGATTGATTTCGTTTTTACAATGTTCCAATTCAAGGAATCTCACAGACCCACTTCCAATTTCTCGAAAGTGAAAAACTTCAACTCTTCAAAAGTAAGGAAAAACTAGAGAAAAACTTGTCTCAATACTCAGAATTCAATATCAAAAACTTAGGACTGAAAATTCAATAATGATTTGTTGCTAAATTAAATGTTTCAAAATATATTTATAATTGCCAAAAATATGATGCGAAGTGCCATTCAACGCAGTAAGTCGAGCTTGCTGATCAATTCAGCGATCCTTCCTTTGGTCAATGTCCACGCCTTTCTACTTTGGCCTTCAGCTTCCTCAAGTTCTTTAACTTTGGGCGATCCAACACTACATCGCGGAACCACTCGCCGACTGCTCCTTTCTATCGCCAACTTTGTTTTCTCCTTCAAGTCTCCGTACACTGGAACTTTAGGCTGTCAGATAGCCATTCGGTGACTCTCCAAGTGGACTTGGCGATCACCAGGCCATCTTTTGTTCATTTTTTAGTTCGCTTCGTTCCTTCTTTCAAATTAGTGTCCTTGCATTTTTCCTCAATCGATATACCTAGAAATCAAGTGTTTTTTTTTCAGTTATTGGCACAAAATAAGCATTTGACGAAACTTAATCATTGTAAATAAAACCCTGAATGAGTCCAATCTTGGACACATCAAGCACCGATGATGAGTGTGTGTTGCATTGAAATTCGTGACTCTTTGCTAGCCTTTTGACACAAAACCCTGTCTGTGGAATTATTGGGGAAGAGGAAATGAGTTATGGGATTTGTGTAATGATTTTGGGGAAATACTTGAGTGACTCTGAATGGCCGGGTCCACTTGGACTTGAGCTTTCTAGGAAACAAGCACAACCTTGAAAGCTCATCAACAAATTCGTGATTTTGAATCTTTTGATCCTGATACTTTTTCATCTTCTCTTTATACAAGGCTGAACTTTCATATGCTTTTAGGTGAAACTCATCAAGCTCATTCATATCCATTAGCCTTTGGCTCAATGTAGCGCCCCAATCCAAATTCAACTTCTTTAACCCTAACATTACGTTATGCTCTAGCTCTAGAGGCAAATGACATGACTTCCCATATACAATTTGGTAGGGGGACATACCTATAGGAGTCTTGAATGTGGTGCAGTAGGCCCATAGAGCATCATCAAGCCTTCTTGACCAATCAATTCTGCTACCGTTCACAGTCTTTGCAATGATTTATTTTATCTCTCTATTCGACACCTCAACTTGCCCACTAGACTATACAGGGTAAGGAGTGGCTACATTGTGATGAACTCCATATTTCTCTAGTAACACCCTTAACAACTTATTACAAAAGTGAGAACCTCCATCACTGATAATCACCCTAGGTGTACCAAATTTGGAGAAGATATTCTTATATCAGGAATGTGGTGACACTCTTTCCCTCATTGTTTGAAAGCGCAATTGCTTCCACCCTTTTCGATATATATTCAACCGGAACAAAAATATACTTCATCCCATGTGAACTCACAAATGGACACATAAAGTCAAGGCACCAAACATCAAGTAACTCAATCACCAATATCACATTCATAGGTAATTCTTGCCTCTTTGAGATTCCTCGTTCTCTTTGGCAACAATCATATGACTTGGCGAAATCATGAGCATCTTGGTTGATGGTAGGCCAGTAATACCCACACTGCAAGATTTTATGAATAGTCTGAATACCACTATGATGCACACAAATAGGCTATGAATTACACACCTCTAGTATACTCATCATCTATACCTCAGGCACACAATGATGAACAATCCCACCAGTACAAATACAAAACAAGTAAGGCTCATCCCAAAAGAACTTCTTCACATCATGCATAAACTTTTTTCTTTGGTGGAATGACAAATCCGATGGAACCAAATAACTTGCCAAGTAGTTAGCAAAATCTGCGAACCAAGGAAAAACATCATATGAAGCAGCCAATACCTGTTCATCTGGGAATTCATCTTTAATTTCAGCCTCATCTCAAAATTGAACTCTTACATCAACAATAACAATCTGATCAACCTCGGTTTTTCATCCTTTTTAGCCATCATATACCTCAATTCAGAATGGTCAGTATGCACCATGACCATAGTATGCAAGGATCAAAATTTCTCGAATGTGAAAACCACAGGAAGAAGTTCCCGTTCAGTCACCGTATATTTCTTTTGAGCCATATTCAGAGTTTTTGTCACGACCCAAGACTACCCCCTAGACGTGAAATGGCATACTTAACCCCGAAGGGGTCTCATACAATCCCTTAGCATACATCATTGCATATGTCATAGAATAAAAGTGAAAGATTAAAACTTTTTCTTCAACATTTGAAGTCATTTCTATAAAGTCAAAAAGAGTCTAAACACTGTCTCATTGGCCATCTAATACAATAGAATACTTAGACATATAGGGATACAACCCTTACATAGTTGTTAAATGAAACTATAAAGAAACTACTAAGACATCCACTAAGTAAGATGTTTGTCCCCGAACTTAAGGACTCATCAACTAGTTTTGAAGATCACTTATTCCCAAGCTTGAACCAATAGATCTCTTCTTCATGAACCAAACCCCTACATTTGTAGAAAACATAGAAATATGGGTTAGCACAAAAATGTACTATGTATGGTAGCTATGCATAAATCCATAAAACATGCATTAACAGGGACATTTCATTGGAAATCATGTTTTCTGTCATTTTTGAGCATTATCTTCGAAATAGTTGGAGAATGCAACCAATAAGGCAACTCACATACATTTCATTATAACATGAGATATATAATTATAACAACAAGCATAGTCTCCAATATCAATATAATACACATCACAATTTTCACAATACAAAACCTCCAATTATACAATAATACCCGGTTAAATACCAAGACCATCACATAATGAAGTAATCATCACATAAGCAACCTCTAAAACACACTTGTGCAATGTATGGTAATTAAAATGTATTTACAATGTAAAACCCAAATCCAATATCACATTCACATAAACCTTCATAGCAAAATGGAAACATCAACTTAGCAACCCTAAAAGCATACTTGTGCAATGTATAGTTGGTATCCCAGAATACCAACTATACTAAGTATCTATTTATAATCACCTTGGTGACACATATCAATTTTAGACATCATCATAATCCATAACCATACATAAGGAATAACCATACTCATTACATATACATAAGGAGAGTCATACCATAACAACAATCCAATCAACTTATATCATACCTTCATGTCTTACCATAGCATAATGAACCAACCCACAATTTTCAAAGCTTACTTGTGCACTATAAAAGTGAAATTCCATACCGCCACTCCTACTAAGTAAACTTATCATGAAATCACAAGTATAGTTCAAATCATATTCATTATCTTATTAAATAGGGAGAATAACAATAACCGACATAGACCATGTGAGCTACATGGAATCTGGTGTCATATAACCCCACACCGAAAGAAGGCGTCCCACTTGCCGAACGTAGAACTAAACATATATACCTAAAATGTGGATTCACTAGCTAAGACCTGTGCGGGCACATAGTTATGGGATAGGGAGATTGTTTCTAGAAACCTTGCCTATTGCATTAACGGGAGAGCTTCCATCTCATGAGACTCATTTGGATGACCCGGCCTATTGCATTAACGGGAGGGTCTTTACCTCACTTTCCATATCCACTCGGTGCTAAGCATTATTCTCCAATTATACATAATTAGTATGGAATTGTATCTACATGTGTGAACGTATACTTTACCCTTCGTTCAATACAACACACTAAATAGCTCATAGATTCATTTAAGTGAGAACTAACTTTCACCTTAGTATCATTAACATGTGAGTAAACCTTTCACATGATACATATAGTGTTTTATGAGAATAACCTTTCATTCAACACAACAATGCTACTCTAGTCATAGCACATCATATCGTACATAGTCATATCGTATCATCATTGTCATGTACAACTCATGCATAACAGTATGTAAATGTCCATATGAGAACTAGCCTTTCAATTGACACCATAGATACATCATATTCATATATATGCATGGAGTGTGTGTGTGCATAATTGTTCTCACAATGGGACAACAACAACAACATTATCATCATAGACACCTCCCTTCTCACGGGGGGTCACAACAAGTACAGAATATCCCAACTCATGCACAATTCACATATATTGTATTTAAGGATCTTAGACCGTGTAAATCAACATATCTAATATTCATTACAATAGACATGGATACATTCTTCATAGCAACACCATCATGATCACATTCGTATTCCTATTGTATCATACTTAGTCATATCTAGGGTTGTAGGGGAGAGAGACCTTATCTCAACACTACAACACATATGGCAAGTAAGCACCTCCACCATAAGTGGATCAACAATTCAAATATAATAACTTCACATAACATACCTTCATATACTGCCCTTTAAGGCTAAGAGTTGAGATCAAGTCTAACATCTTAGATTTGGAAGAGATGGAAGAACATCATAATCCAACAACATAACCAATATTATCATTTTCAAGGTAATTCATATCTACAAGATTCTATCATATTCCATTCATGTCTAGGTGATCTAAACTAAGACCATTCATCAAGAAATTCATGAACCCTAGAAGATCACATCTAACCCCTCAATTTGCCTCTTTCATGATATAACCCTAGAACAAGTCAATTTCATCTTAGATTCATAAGGTAATCAAGAATACATGTAAAACTATACTTAGATCATGTAATTACATCATAAAAAACTCTAACTGAATCAATTGAATCAACTTCTAACAACATTCATTGTGTAGAGAAAAGCCCTAGCTAGGGTTGGGGGAAAACTCATAGATACTTTTGATTTGAAGTTAAAACCATCTAAAATTAGTAGTATTACTAATAATAAACATAGTTCAATCTTTAATAACAACTTAGAAAACAATCCACGGAGTTGAGTTGAAACCCTTGCTTTTGAAAATTTCTAGAATTGAATTAAAACCTTTTTAGAGGGCTCCATGGGTGATAGCTACCCATGGATGAAAACCACCATACCTTAGGTGTAGAAACCCACGAAAATCCTAAGAGAAAGCCTCGATATTCAAGCCCCTAGGTTGGTTTCTTCATTGGTTTTCAATGGTGTTGTTGGAGAGAAGACTTTGGGACAGAAAGGGAAAAGGATTTTGATTTGGGGTCTTGACTTGTGGTGAGTTATTGACTTAGTCTAGGGACTTATTTATCTTATATAAGTCATTTAATTAACTCCTAAACGACCTCCCTTAACCCCCTTTAATAACTAATTAAATAACTAACCTTCGACTAAACAAAACTGCCAACAAAACAGTTCCCATCTACGGTTGTCCTTCCACGGACCGTAGGTCAGTCTTTTGGCCGCGGATGGCTTCCGTGGTTTGGGACTGAGGGTCCAAATGCTGCAGGCTCCTAAAAATTTTAAGTATGGAACCATGAGGTCCATCCACGGACCGTGGTTTGATATAAGGGGCGTGGAATGGCTCCGTAGATCACCACCAAAAAGCTGCAAGTTTGCTGTCTAGACCGCTTTGGCGGACTGTTTTGTGGTCCTCTTCTAGGACCCTTCGAATGGTCTTAGGGGAGTCATACATGGACGTTTAACCCCTAAACATTGTGTTCCAAATTTAGGAGTTACTTCTACAATTTTTCACCCTCAAACAACACTACCAACTTCAACGACAAGACCCTTACAACTCACTAGTTCAAATGACTAGTTTCCGAACGTTTTATTCGTTTCTTGACGTTTGATCTCAAATCTCCTCAAACTAACTTCAAAAGCCATTACTCATCATTTAAAAAAATTTCCAACTATAAACTAACATGTGAGACTCTAGTTCAACCTACTAGATTTAGTGAAGCCTTAGCTAGGTCTTACTAGTTTTTACGGGGTGTTACAATATCCCCTCCGTGGGAACATTCGTCCCCAAATGACACTTAAAACATCTTAATGAATCAAATATTCATAACCAGCAGCCCAACGAGCATGTAATCATCAAAGTGATGTACAATCTCAAAGACACCACACACAGTGAGCATCATTTCAGATGGAGAAACTTTTACTGCAATTCAACATAGTCAATGCAATTATAAGGAAGTAGGAACTACATCTATCAATCCGTATGCATGACATTATCATTTTTAGTTATGTTCAAGGAGGAACTACCTTCTCCTAGACATAAGATGCTCATATGCCATCATAAAGCTCATATGCAAGTTCCCATTTTCAATAACATTCATTTAAAGAGGAATTTCTTAATTCCAATCTAAAACATTCTCATAAGTATTCTCGTATATAGTCACAAGTCATGTCATGCATATTAGAGTTCACATAGCATCTTATCATTGTGATACCACCCCCCATAACCCATCAACAAGTCCACTTGAGATGCACATATGGAGCCCCATACCCCCACATGTGCCAAGTAACTCACCAAAGAGTCATGAGTGTAGCTCCATTTACATACAACATACATATCTCCTAATCAAGGTTCATTAATTCACATCATGAAGTCAAGTATCCAATATTACACACAATGCACAACTTAGGAGAGAATCTCCATCTCAAACATACTTCATACAACATGAGAAAATAGGGACTACCTCTACAAAATCATTAAGCATGTAACTTAGACATATTTCATTTCATTGGATGAATTTCCTTGTCGAACTCAAATCATGCTTATCATATCATCTTAAGCCAACTATGCAATTTATTTTTAAAAGCACATTTAAATCATTCACCTCATGAATCACATAGGCTACATACTCTATTTGCCTATCAACATAAGGAACATGAGACATGGAAGCTCATTTTATCATAAAACATGAATTCACAAGAACATACTCATCCTAAGGAAATCATGAAAATATATCAGTCACACATGACTCCTAAAGCATAACATAAGCCCACCTAGGAACTCTTGGTCTCAAGCTAGAATAGGAATGGAAGAAACAGACGAGGACATCGGGATTACAACAAGTCATGCTTTCTAACCACACCATCCCCTCCTTGGGAGGAAAGCCCTTACTAAAATCCTCAAGTAGTTCTCCTTTCAAGCAATACCAAAGACATGACCAAGCTCACATTTTTCCATCTTTGCAAAAGTCTATGGTCCTCAACATCTAGCAATACCATCCTCACATGACACAACAAGTACTAGATCTTTAAAAAGGAAGCATTTCTACTAGATTGCCATCTTACTCAAAAGGTGATAACTAATACACATTCAAGAGACCCATATTCTTCTAACCATCAGGGCCCTATGAACAATAAAAACACACCATGTATGCATCCCATCCATACTAAGAGTCACAACAAGGTCTAACATGCCAAGTTCCACCAAGTCAACAAGAGTATTTCTAGGGAACAAGGTAAAGGACATCCTCCATAAACCCTTTTTACAAACTTTAAACCATTACCTAGGGTAAAATCTGAAAAAGGTTCTATTAACTCATCCGGAGGACTCTAAGCATCATAACCTCATAAGGCATCATACTAGATAAGGTAATACCGGAATATAACATAACACTTACTCTCATATGAAATTACCAACATCCCGGTACCTCCATCCAAAAAGTCTTGCAAGTCAACCCTAGTAGCATCCCTTTCTAAGGCCTTTACTAGGATATCACTCAAGGTCTCACATGAGTCTACAACTCCAGATCTAAGTTTCTCAAACTCACTCTACCTCATAAGGTGGGAATCCAAGCAAACCTTATTATCTAGGAACATTTTCCTCACGTAGGAGACAAACTTACACAAGCTCTCTTAAATATCACTTCCTTTAATTCTAAGGTCAAAGCAAGTCATCACTCAAGCCTTCATAATCATCATCCACAATGAATCTAAACCAAGGTGAATGAAGCTTCTACCCTATTTTATGACGAATTTACTCACCTCACATATCCTAGGTATTTCCAAAGCACCTATATCACCACATTCTTTCAGCATACTCAAACAAATCATCATGACTTTCTATCAATCATCACACAAAACCCTGAGGCAATCCATATATGCCAAAGGACTTCATCCATATCCATCATATCAAGTCTTACCAAGTCATGTTACCATCCCTGCCATCACCTCTAACCTTTTCTCCCTCAATCATAGAAGCATTTACCCTCTGAAGTAGTCACATCTAGAAAACCACCGGACAAGGGATAAGAGAGAGATCTTATAGAGATAGGCTCTATGGCACGAGTCAAGAGAAATGAAGAAGTGGAATCTTACGGATCTTATAGCCTCTCATTCATAAGTGTGGCACGGTTCACAGTTATGAAAATGACTCTACTTGATGTCGCCAATGAGACATGAACCTAAATTATACCAAAAACTTATGCTCTGACACTAAGTTTGTCACAACCTGAGACTACCACCCTAGACGTGACATGGCGTACTTGATCCTGAAGGGGTCTCACACAAGCCCTTAACATACATCATTACATATGACATGGAATAAAAGCGGAAAATTAAAACTTTTTCTTCAACAATCGTAGTCATTTTTATAAAGTCAAAAAGAGTCGAAAAACTGTCTCATTGGCCATCTAATACAATAGAATACTTAGACATATAGGGATACAACGCTTACATAATTCTAATATGAAACTACCAAGAAATTACTAGGACATCTACTAAGTAAGATTTTTGTCCCCGAACTTGAGGACTCAACAACTAGCTTTAGGATCACTTATTCCCAAGGCTGAACCAATAGTCACATTTTCATGAACCAACCCCCTACATTTGTAGAAAACATAGAAATATGGGTTAGCAAAAAAATGTACTAAGTATGGTAGCTCTGCATAAAACCATTAAAACATGCATGAACAGGGACATTTCATTGGAAATCATGCTTTATGCCATTTCTGAGCATTATCTTTGAAATAGTTGGAGAATGCAACCAATATGGCAACTCACATACATTTCATTATAACCTGAGAGATATCATTATAACAGCAAGCATAGTCTCCAATATCAATATAATACACATCCTAATCTTCACAATACAAAGCCTCCAATTATACAAGAATATCCGGTTAAATACCAACACCATCACATCATGAAGTAATCATCACATAAGCAACGTCTAAAACACACTTCTGCAATGTATGGTAACTAACATGTATTTACAATGTAAAACACAAATCCAATATCACATTCACATAAACCTTCATAACATAATGGAAACATCACCTTAGCAACCCTAAAAGCATACTTGTGCAATGTATAGTTGGCATCCCATAATACCAGTTATAGTAAGTATCTATTTACAATCACCTTGGTGACACATAACAACTTTACACCTTATCATAATCCATAACCATACATAAGGAATAACCATACACATTATATATACATAAGGAGAGTCATACCATAACAACAATCCAATCAACTTATATCGTACCTTCATGTCTTACCATAGCATAATGAACCAACCTACAATCCCTTTAAAAGCTTACTTGTGCAACATAAAAGTGAAGTTCCATACCGCCACTCCTACTAAGTAAACTTATCATGAAATCACAAGTATAGTTCAAATCATATTCATTATTTTATTACATAGGGAGAATAACAATAACAGACATAGACCATGTGAGCTACATGGAATCTGGTGTCATATAACCCCATACCGAAAGAAGGCATCCTACTTTTCGAACGTAGAACTAAACATATATAGCTAAAATGTGGATTCACTAGTTAAGACCTGTGATGGCACATAGTTATGGGATAGGGAGATTACTTCTACAAACCCTGCCTATTGCATTAACGGGAGAGCTTTCATCTCATGAGACTCCTTTGGATGACCCGGGCTATTGCATTAACTGGAGGGCCTTTACCGGCCTTTCATATCCACTCGGTGGTAAGCAATATTCTCCAATTATACATAATTAGTATGGAATTGTATCTACATGTGTGAAGGTATAATTTACCCTTCATTCAATACAACACACTAAATAGCTCATAGATTCATTTAAGTGACAACTAACTTTCACCTTAGAATCATTAACATCTGAGTAAACCTTTCACATGATACATATAGTGTTTCAGAGAATAACCTTTCATTCAACACAACAATGCTACTCTAGTCATAGCACATCATATTGTACATAGTCATATCGTATCATCGTGGCCATGTACAACTCATGCATAATAGTATGTAAAGGTGCATATGAGAACTAGTCGTTCAATGGACACCGTAGATACATCATATTCATATATATGCATGGAGTGTGTGTGTGCATACTTGTCCTCACAATGGCACAACAACAACAACATTATCATTATAGACACCTCCCTTCTAAAGGGGGGTCACAACATGTACATAATATCCCAACTCATGTACAATTCACATATATTGCATTTAAGCATCATAGACCGTGTAAATCAACATATCTAATATTCATTACAATAGACATGGATACATTCATCATAGCAATATCATCATGATCATAACATAACAATCGTATTCATATCGTATCATACTTAGTCATATTTAGGGTTATTTAGGGTTGTACGGGAGAGAGACCTTATCTCAATACTACAACACATATGGCAAGTAAGCACCTCCACCATAAGTGGATAAACAATTCATATATAATAATTTCACATAACATACCTTCATAGAGTGCCCTTCAAGGACACGAGTCGAGATCAAGTCTAACATCTTAGATTTGGCACAATAGATGGAAGAACATCATAATCCAAAAACATAACCAATATGATCATTTTCAACGTAATTCATATCTACAAGATTCTATCATATTCCGTTTATGTCTAGGGGATCTAAACTAAGACCATTATTAAAGAAATTCATCAACCCTAGAAGATCACATCTAACCCCTCAATTTGCCACTTTCATGATATAACCCTAGACCAAGTCAACTTCATCTTAGATTAATAAGGTAATCAAAAATACATGTAAAACTATACTTAGATCATGTAATTATGTCATAAACAACTCTAACACTATCAATTGAATAAACTTCTAACAACATTCATTGTGTAGAGAAAAGCCATAGCTAGGATTGGGGGAAAACTCATGGATTCTTTAGATTTGAAGTTAAACCATCTAAAATCAGTAGTATTACCAATAATAAACCTAGTTCAATATTTAAGAAGAACATAAAAAGGAATCCATGGGGTTGAGTTGAAACCCTAACTTTTGAAGATTTCTAAAATTAAATTAATAGCTTTTGAGAGTGCTCGATGAGTGATAGCTACCCATGGATGAAAACCACCATACCTTAGGTGTAGAAACCCACGAAAATCATAAGAGAACGCCTCCATCTCCATGCCCCTGGGTTGGTTTCTTCATTGGTCTTTTTTGGTGTTCTGGGAGAGAAGACTTTGGGAGAGAAAGGGCAACGGGTTTTGATTTGGGGTCTTGACTTGTGAGTTAATTAATTAGTTTAGGGAATTATTTAATTTATATAAGTAATTTAATTAACTCCTAACCGACCTCCCTTAACCCCCTTTAATAACTAATTAAATAACTAACCCTCCACTAAACAAAACTGCCAATAAAATATTTCCTATATACGGTTGGCCTCCCACGGACTGTAGATCAATCTACTGGCCGTGGATGGCTTCCATGGTTTGGGACTGAGTGTCCAAATGTTGCAGGCTCCTAAAAATTCTAAGTATGGAACCACAAACTCCATCCACGGACCATTGTTTGATCTAAGGGGCGTGGAATGGCTCTGTAGATCACCACCAAAAAGCTGCAAGTTTGCTGTCTAGACTACGACCCCTCGAGTGGTTTTAGGGTAGTAGTACCCGGACGTTTAACCCCTAAACATAGTGTTCTAAATGTAGGAGTCACTTCTACAAGTTTGCACCCTCAAACAACACTACAAACATCAATGACAAGACCCTTACAACTCATTAGTTCAAATGACTAGTTTTCAGATGTTTTATTCGTTTCTTGACGTTTGACCTCAAATCTCCTCAAACTAACTTCAAAACCCATTACGCAGAATTTAAACAAGTTTCTAACTATAAACTAACATGTGAGGCTCTAGTTCAACCTACTAGATTTAGTCAAGCCTTAGCTAGGTCTTACTAGGTTTTACAGGGTTTTACAATTTTGCTGGATTAGTAAATCGAATGAAAAATCTTCTCTCGCCTCTGTCCCAATACCACAACAAGTGCCACCCCACTCATATCACACATCACTTCAAACGGTTTCCTCAAATCCAGTGATATAATTATAGGTGGTGATACTAACCTTGCTTTCATCTCTCCAAATGCTCTTAGACAAGAGTCATCAAAATCAAACTTACACTCCTTTTCGAGACGTTTGCACAATGGGTGTGCAATTTAAGAGAAATCCCTAATGAACCTCCGATAAAAACCTGCATTCCCAAGAAAACTTCAAACACCTTTAACACAAATAGGTGGTAGAAGCTTTTGTATTACCTCAACTTTAGCTCTCTCAACCCTAATACCCTTCTCAGAAATCCAATGGACCTGACCTGTACCTTCTTTCACCTGGCATTTTTCCCAATTGAGCACAAGATTGCACTATTCACATCGTTTCATTACCTCGGCCAGATGCATCAGACACCCATCAAATGAGTCACCTACTATAGATAAATCATCCATAAATACCTCAATAGTGTCTTCTACCGTATCTGAAAAGTTCTACATCATGCAATGTTGGAAGGTTGTTGGAGCATTACAAAACCCAAATGGCCTCCTTTTGAAGGAGAAACTCCCATAAGGGCAAGTGAAGGTGGTATTCTCTTGGACTTCTAGAGCTATAAAGATCTTATTGTAGCCTGAATACCTTTAAAGAAAGGAATACCAACCCTTACCAGCAAAATGATCCAGCATCTGATTGATAAACGACATCAAGAAGTGATCATTTTCTGTCCAAGCATTCTGCTTGCGGTAGTCCATGCATGCTCTCCATCCAGTCACTGGCCTCATCGGAACATGTTCATTTTCTGCATTAGGAACCACAGTAATCCAACTTTTTTTAGGTACACACTAAACGAGACAGACCCAAATACTATCTGCAATGGGGTGTATGACCACAACATCCAATAATTTGATGATTTTCTTTTTTCACTACCTCTTGCATAGGTGAATTTAGTGTCCTTTGGTGCTCAATAGTTGGGTTGCTGTCCGGCACGAGTTGTATTTTATGAGAACGAATTCTTGGAGGAATCACAATAATTTCTGCAATAGTACATCCAATAGCCCGCTTGATCCTCTTCAACACAAAAACAAATGCCGCTACTTGCACCTCACTCAAATCGGCTGCAATGATTACTCGTAGAGTGTCTCAAATGCGATGGTAGAGCTTTGAGCTCCAATTTTAGAATTTTTTTCACAAAAGGTTTTGCGGGAACAGACGCGATTCTTCATAACTAGATACAATTTTTTTGGTTTGGAACAAAATTTTAACCTATCAAGTGTGGCAACTAATTCATCAAAGTCTTCAATACCATCAACCTTAAAATTCATCATTACCGCTCCAGTGCAACAACACCCAACCTCTCCTCAATAAACACTTCACAACCTTGCTCCACAATATGATTCACCGCTGATACTGACTTGAATTGCTTTCCTGCGTCATAGACCTATATATATTAAAAGTTACCTCTTCATTATTTAATCAAAACATCATCTGCCCTCTTTCTATATCGACTAATGCGAGCCTAGTAGCAAGGAATGGTCTCCTTAAGATGATGGGAACCTCAAAATCAACCTCACAAAAAAGTAACACAAAATCCGCCGGAAAAATGAACGTCTCCACGTTCAGGAGGACATCTTGGAGAACACCAATGGGCTTCTTCATAGTTCTATCGGCCATGAGTAGTCACATAGAATTTGGTTTTGGAGCTCCTAAACCCAACTTCTTGTAGATAAACAATGGCATCAGATTAATGCTAGCACCAAAATCACATAAAACCTTCGCAAAATTTAATATCCTAATGGTACAATGAATAATCAAGCCCCACGATCCTCTTTCTTTTGCACTAATGACCGCGTAGCAATAACACTACAATGTTGTAACCTTGCATCATCTTCAAAACTGACAACCATCTGTTGGTCTCCAAATCCTTCGTAAACTTTTCATACCCAGGCATTTGATCCAAAACTTCTATCAACTGAACATCGATGGATAGTTGTTTCAACATAGTAATGAACCTGCGGTATTTTCCTTCTTCTGTCTTCTTCACCAATCTCTGTGGGAATGGTGGTGGAGGTCTAGGCATGAAAACAACTTCTTGGGTCACCTTCGCTTCCTTCTTTGTAGAATTTTTAGGCTATGCAATAACCACAATCTAATCTTCATCTATTTTTACCACAATTTCAACCTCAGACGACATAGGGGGATTAATGGTCGGTTTACCTCCTCTAGTAGTGACTGCTATACAATGCCCATCATTCTTCAGAATTTCGATGGTGTTGCTAGGATGTGTGCCAGGCAGACGTGGGTTCACAGTAGTGGACAACTGACTAAATTGATGCTCAAGTTGCTTGATCGATTTTTCATGGGCATCAATTTTTTGACCGATTCCAGACAAGTCATTTTTCTTCTCTTTCACATTCTCATCAATCCCATCAAACATCTTCATCATCTTCTGCATCATATCCTCAATGCGTGACATACTACCCCAGCCTCTCTATCGCCATATTCCTAATTTCCAAGTGGAACATTAGGCCTAACTCTCTCATTTCTATTGGCATAGTTGTTTTCATGATTGTAGTTCCCATCCCAGACGTATGTTTCCTCTTAATTGTAGTTTCCATAGTTCCGACCTTGGTTTCCTTGACCTTGGTGCCAATTATCCGAGTTGGAACCTTGGGCGTTTATTCGAAAACCCTTTGTCTGTTCATTTACAAAATGTGCATCCTCCTCACACTAGAATTCCTCAACTGCTAGTGGTGGAGTTCTAGTTAAGTAATTTACCTCATTAAGCTTTTCGCACTGCCGCTCACATGCTTCAATGCCAACCCAATTTCTGTCCTCATTTGAGCCATCTCCTCATGAATGTCATCATTAGATTGACTAGGTGCAGCTTGAACAGTGAAGGTTCTTCTACAAGTGTCCGACTTTCTAGTGCTTCATGTCTTATTATGCTAGAAAATCTTATCCAGTTTCTTAGCGATCTCCTCAGAATCGCACTCACTATATAATCCTCCAACAATAGTATCCAGCACAACCTTTCCATTGTCACCATGACCTCAGTAAAATTACTCCTTCACTAACTCATCATCTATGCGGTGATTTGGAACACTTCTTATGAATGCAACGAACCTATCCAATGAATTGCTTACAGACTTTCTAGGTAGTGCTACGAAATAAATCAATTTGTCCTTGTGATTTAGCTTCTTTGATAACGGGAAATATTTTCCCATGAACACTTTATGTATTTGGTCAGCATCACCGATTAGTGATAAAGGGAAGACTCTCAAACCTATGACATTCATCTCCAACTCCGGTCGTCCCACACAACTCTTTCAGACACATCTCAATTTAGCCATGTGACCATGCGGATCTTTCGAAGCTAGACAAGAAAACAACCCCCTTGTTGTAAGCATTTGCATCTGCTTGTCAACAAAAATGTATGCCCTGGAGTTAGAGGAGGGAGAACAATAGATCCTTTTGATTCAATTGTATTGAAGTCGACCATGTAGTTATCACAGAACCTTGGTTCTGATCGATTATGTATCTTTCATGCATCTCCGAGTAGATTACTACTACGAACCTAATCATTCTCATTATTCACTCCTTCCTCATGCTCCTCTTTGATTGGATTATTATGGACCCATTGATTTTCCATTTGTATCAAAGTCTTGCTTAATTTAGAATCATATGGCGTCAATGGTTCGCCTAGACTCTGTGTACTTGGCATACACTAGAATAGAAACCTGTAGAAAACAAAAATTTGATACGGTCTAAAAGCTTATTCCCCGGAACGGCGCCATAATTTGATACGGTCAAATTACACCTCCCTAAAAAAGTATAAGCAATCGTCCTTAAATAAAGAATCCAACTTGTAGGATGAGGTCGATCCCACGAGGAATATGGTTCAGACTGAAAGTTAACTCTCTATTATATACGTTTAGTCAAACTATTTTTGAGACAAGTAATTAAAAGGGGGGGGGGGTTGTTGTAAGAAAATATTAGATTGTTGATTAAGCAACAAGTGACTAGGATTCAAACTTTAAGTTATCAATATGAGAGAGAAACTAGGGTGTTTGTGTTCCCCACATGCTCTTAACGTAGTAATCCTAATAATTGTAATCCTTTCCTAGTGTATTAAATGCAAAGTTGGTAAGTTAGGTATCCAAAGTAAGTGGTCTTCCACATAGGGTATTTCACTACGCACCTTGGTCCGGCTACGAGTGTATACTTTACTAACCCTTACCTTTACCTAATAATAGACATCGCATCAATGTATAACTTAGTTTTCACCCTCACATCAATTGACATTAAACTATTTAATAGAATCCACTAAATCTCTATTGTTAATTATATTCTCATTCTTTACCTCCTTGGTTCGGTAAGTAGGAATGAGGTGAGTTCTAACGTTTGCAACCATTAAAAAGACATATAAGCTAAAGAATTACCAATACATGCATAAGCAGTATTCAAGATTTACTTAATTATTATTCATACATTGTTAATTTGCTCATGGTTCCCAAAACCCTAGTTGTGGATTTCGCTAATCATGCTCAAAAGAACACAATTCATGTTTTGATAAAAACAATTCATGAACTGACAACTACAGTAGATGAAAACCAAAATCATTAATGGAATTGCAAAGTGAAAATCTTACAAAATGAAATCTAGAAATAAAATTGCCAAAGTGCGCAAATTAATTCCCACAAAACACCAAGAACAAAAAGTATACAATGTTGTCTAACCCCTAAAAATGAGGTTTATAGCTCCTATTTATAGAAAATGTGTCATAAATAAAAAGGAAGCAAAATAAGGAAACAATAGGCTGGGACACAGTTTCAGTTGACGCTTCGACCTACAGACCGTGGGTCGACGTACGATCTGTAGGTCCCTTTCGTAGCGCAAAATTTAAACTATTTCATTAGGTACTGGAGCCTTCAAATTTCTGATCTTCATAGACAGTTGTGCACGATGGACTGTGGGTCGACCTACGGTCCATCATCTTGCTCTGTTGTTTCACACTTGTCAGACTTCCCTGATGTTTCACCTACAATACACCATCTACGGTCCGTGGACTAGGCTATGGTTCGTCCTTGTAATCCATGGTTTGAGTTACTGAAACTCATCTCCCAGACCAAGACCTAGGACTGCCCATCTACGGTCCGTCGATGGACCTACGGTCCATGGAGGGCACTGTTGGTGGCTACTTCAGCAAATTTCAACTCGCATGTTCATCAACCGCATTTAAGCCTATTTCCTACACAGATTCGACACAAAACATTAATTCTAACACAAAATAGACAAAGACACACAGAAACTCTAAGTGACACATATAAAAAATACCGTAAATTCATGGCATATCAACACACACTCTTCTTCAACAAGAAAATGTGGAAGACTTTGTAGACTGTAACTAGTTCTGCCAGCAACTCTAACTCATAATCCACTTTACCGATCGTTTTCAAGATTCTGTGAGGACCTACATATCTAGGATTGAGCTTCCCTTTCTTGCCAAATCTCATCACCCTCTTCATAGGTGACACTTTAGGAAAATTCAATCATCGATTTGGAACTCTAAGTCCCTTCTCATTCAATCTACATAGCACTTCCTATGACTTTGGGCTGTCTTAAGTCTTTCCTTAACAGGCTGAACTTTTTCCATAGCATCATGAATAGAATTTTGCCCAATCAGGGCTGCTTCACCTACTTCAAACTAACCAACATGAGATCTACATCTATGCCCATACAATCCTTCATAAAGGGCCATCTAAATACTGAAATGATAGCTATTATTGTAGGTGAACTCTATGAGAGGTAGGTGACCATCCCAACAGCCCTTGAAATCGATCACGCAAGCTCTCAGCGCGTCATCTAAAGTCTAAAGGATACTATTTACCTGACCATTGGTTCGTCAATGAAATGTTGTGCTGAGATTTACTTGAGTACCAAGACCTTTATGAAATGATTTCCTGAAATGAAAGGAAAAGTGAGGACCTTACCACAGATGATAGACGAAAAAAACCCATGCAAGCTGACTATCTCATTAATGTAGAGTTTACTGTAGTCCTCCGCTGCATCTATAGTCTTAAAAGCTAGAAAGTGAGCGGACTTAGTAACCTTTTCTACCATTACCTCAATGGAGTCATGTTGTCTACGAGTACGAGGTAAACTCGTAATGGTGTCAATGTTTATCACTTCCTACTTCCATGTAGGAATGTTAATCTCTTGAGTCATCCCTCCCTGTTTCTGATGTTCTACCTTCACCTTCTAACAATTAGGGCACTTAGCCACAAAATCTGCTATATCCCTTTTCATGTCATTGTCACGACCCAGGGTATCCCCTAGAAGTTACAATAGACATAGAACCCCCAAAGGCTCCGTGTAAGCCACTTAGCATATCATAACACAAGAATAGAACAATAAAGAGTAAAAACCCATTCCAAGTCATAAAATTTTTTCATAAATGAATGCAGAAGTCTAGACTTGTGTCAATATAGCCGCCATCTATTACAATACTGGAATGAAATAGGGCCCAGACCATACACCATGTCCAAAAAGGGAAATACAATAAAGGAAACAACATCATATGAAAAAGTCGTCCTTGAACGAAGAGGACTCACCAGCAAGATCGGAAGATATATAAGTCCAAGCTTTAGCCACTAGAGTGATCACCTCGAGAACCAGACTCTAGACTTAGGAAAAATGTTAGGAAAGTAGGGCTTGGCAATAAAATGCACTAAATGTGGTAGCTATGCATAAAAACATTTAAAACATGCAAAAAAGGACATTTCATTTGAAATCATGCAATTTGCAAAGGTTAAACATCATGTAGGATAGTAGAAATCATAAGTCATAATCATGGACATCATAAGTCAATATCATCTTGAAACCTTTGAACTCATATATAAAGTATCTTGCGTACCCATTGTTCATTATTCATGTTCTTATTGTACGAAGAATAGCCTTAACCCCACATAGAGACCATTTGAGCTAAAACATGATCACCCAGTGTCTCCCATGCCTAAAAGGGGTGTTTTACTTACCTAAGGTAAAACAATGAACTGTTAGCCTAGGTGGATCAACTAGCTAGATAACCTTTTGGGGTACATAGTTTATGGAATACAGAGATTGCTAATTGAAACCTGGACTCAACTAGCGTAGAAGGTTTCCATCTCATTAGACCTGCATGAGAATCCAAGACTCAACTAATGTAAAAGAATTCCATCTCATTTAAATATCCACTCGGTGCTAAGCATAATTCCCACGGAATACTTATTAAGGCCTACTTAACTCATGTCTCATGGAAGAATGTCCTTGACAATCTATCTGAGTTAGTTCATTAGGATAGCTCTTACTCATTGATTCATTTAGGTGAGAATAACCATTCAACCTATGAATCCTTTCTCTGTGAGAAAACCTTTTACATCATAGTTGTAACTGTTTCATGGGAATGACCTTTGAACAACACAATCAACATTGGAACTTTACTGTCAAAGCACATTCATAGAATTTACATAGGTTCTATAAGATCATGCATAAACTCACACTATGCCCTTAGATAGGGATTTCATCCTAATTTCATGTGATTATATCAATTCATACATTAGATCATACAAACTCTTCTTTCACAATCATTAACCCAACCTATGAGTCACAATTTTAAAAAATATTGGGATTTGCATGGGTTCATAACGGAAGCATCATAAAAGCATTGTAGATAATCAATTTAATCATATTTAAACATAATAAAACCGTTAAAATCTTCAGAGGGGTCCATGGGTTCAAGCTACCCATGGATGAAAACCACCATACGTCAATCACAAAGCCCTATGAATTTGAGGTAAAGATCATTGCTTCTTGAACCGTAGCTTTCTTCTTCTGCTTCGTCTTCTCCTCCTCCTCCTCCTCCTTCTTCTCTTCCTTCTCCTTCTCGTCCTTCTTCTTATTCTCCTCCTGCTCCTGTTTCTTCTCTTTCTGCACCTTCTTGTCCTTTTTATCCTTCTTCTTCTCCCTCTTCTTCTTCTTATTCTTCTTCTTCTTCTTCTTCTTCTTCTCCTTCTCCTTCTTCATCTCCTTATTGTTCTTCTTCTTCTTCTTCTTCTCCTCCTCCTTCTTCTCCTTGTGCTTCTCCCCCTTCTTCTCCTTCTTCTCATTCTTCTTCTCTTTCTTCTCATCCTCCTCCTTCTTCTTATTCTTCTTCTTCTCCTTTTTTTCTCCTTCTTCTGCTCCTCCTCCTCCTCCTCCTCCTCCTCCCCCTCCTCCTCCTCCTCCTCCTCCTCATCCTCCTCCTTCCCCTCCTTCTTCTTCTTCTTGTTCTTTGAGTTTTATAGAGAGTCAATTTTTGGAGAGGAGGAATTTTTGGGAATTGATTTGAGTTTTACAAATAATGAGTTGGATGACTTATTTTAGGAGGTTTAAATCCTTATTTAGGTGGTCTAAATTAGGTTAAACCGACACCACTGAATATTAATTAAAACCAGATATTCCAAAAAAAACCCTAAACTGGGCCCAGTCACAATCCGCAAGACCACATTGACGGGCTGTGGATGGAACCATCGACTGACCTGGTCAAACGTGGTTTGGTGTCAGAGATTTTTTGACATCCACGGGTAGTGGACCTACCCACGGGGTGTGGGTCATGGCATGGTTCACTCCTTTTAGGCAGTTTCCCGGGGCCCTCCTCAAGGATTAATGGTTTGTCCTTGAGGGGTTGTAACTTGACGTTATAACACAAAATCCTTTATTTTAAGTACGGAGAGTTACATTTACGACTCTAACCCTGATGTTAAGCTGTATTTTAGCCTACTATTTTTTGAGGTATTATCACATATTCCATTTGGGAATATTTGTCCTCGAATGAAGACCTAGACACCTTATGGATGTAAAGACTCAAGATTAGCAGCCCATCATGCATGCAATATCAAAATAATGCACAAATCAAAGGAGGAAATATCAAATCCACCTTAAACATAATCAATGCATCACAAGGAAGTAGGTACTACATCTAACAACCAATTATGCATGAAATTTCAACATTTCTCATGTTCTTAGAAGGAACTACCTTCTCCAAGCTTTAAAGCATGCTCAACACGATCTCATGAAACCATTAGGCAATTTACTCAATAAAACTATATACATATAAGGCATGTTCATCAATTCATCTCATGAAGTCAAATAGGCAACTCATACTCAATGCACAACAACATGGGGAAAATCAATTATGAAAAATTCTTACTAAACATGAATTTTTCACGAACATGCCTAACATAAGGTAATCATGGAAACACATAAATCACACATGACTCCTAAACAAGAAACTCAAGAGGAACTCATTATCTCATGTTTTGATAGGAGAGGAAGGAAAACAATGAGGATTTAAGGACTTCATATCGGCCTCGGCCTCCCAAGTAGCACCCTCAACTATGTGACAACACCTTCACAGAGGCTACTTCCTTATTTCTCAACCTCTTGACTTGCCAGCCTAGTATCTCAACCGGTACCTATTCATAAGCAAAATTCTCTTTAATCTCTAAACCCTCTAAGGGAAATATGGTTGATTGATCCCCAACACATTTCTTCAAGATTGAGACATGGAACACCGGATGCACCAACACTAATTCATTTGGGTAATCTACTTCATATGCAACGTTGTCGACACACCTCAAAATCTCATAAGGACCCACAAACCAAGGACTAAGTTTCCCTTCTTCCGAAACCTCATAATACCTTTCATGGGTGAGATTTATAAATAAACCCAATCATGCACATCAAATTTGAGATCTCTCCTTCTAACATCCACATAGGATTTTTGCCGACTTTGGACCGTTCTTAACCTCTCTCAAATAACCTGAATATTCTCAATGGCCTCATGCACCAATTCAAGACCTAGGAGAGCAACTTCTCCCTCTTCAAACCATCCTATAGGAGACCTACATGTCACGACCCAAGCCTAGGGCCTAGACGTGACCGGCGAATGGGGAACCCGAAGGAACCCCAAACAAGCCTCATAGCGTATCTTACACATCATTGGTCGCGGAAGCAATTAAAATGACCATAAGCGATAAGCATAATCAAGGGGGAAATCGGGACTAAGGGAGCAAAAAAAAAAAAAGAAGAAATGATACATAAATACCATAGATGAATCAAGCTCAAACATAATACACAACTTGTCCAACACCACCTCTAAACATAGGTACTTTAGCGGGGGCCAAGACAAACAACTGGGCTCACCCTCATAGTCAAAACATAACTAAAAGGAAAAGTCTTATACATAGCAAAAGATCATAAGCAACGTCCCCGGAATGGAGGACTCACCAATAACCTTGATAGAAAATCGTATTAGCCACGCGGAGGACGAGGGTCAAGCGGTGCTCCGGTCCCTACATGGTGACATCATGTAGGCATAGAGTATGCGTTAGTACGTTTGAATGTACTAAGTATATGGGATGCAATGCAATGCAACAAGGGATGGACATCATAGGCAAAATGCATAATCGTACCCGATAGATAGCATATTAATGAGATGATATGTATAATGATGCTTATATAAAAATCATATTTAGTAGGGCATAGTATATGTGTAGTGAGTGACCATCAATATAGTATTTCCAAGGCCTACCACCCCCTTGGAGAGGCGAAAGAGGTACAAACCCCTCAATGTGGTTACCCGGGCCTACCACCCCCCGAGCTAGGGACCAAGGTACAAACCCCTCGATATGGTTATACGGGCCTACTACCCCCCGTACTAGGCAACCAAGGTACAAACCCCTCGATACGGTTATACGGGCCTACTACCCCCCGTACTAGGCAACCAAGGTACCAACCCCTTGATACGGTTACCCGGGCCTACAACCCCCCGAGCTAGGCTTGGTCGACTCACACACTATATAGAGAAAATCATATACATGTATCCATTTCATCATCATTTCAATACTTATATAATCATCCGACTCATAGGACGTACATTGGACCTTCCATTTCATAAGAATTCTATAAATGGCATTTTATCAAACATATGGTGGGCTACTTGTTCATGTAAATAAAATCATGTGTTTCAAGAGTACTAAGTCCAACCAATTTCAAAATCCATATAAAACAGCCCACCAACAACATACATATATATATACATATATAACAACCTTCATAATTTGATCATGGAGGCATGAAAACCATAAACATCATATAATCATTCCATTTCATGATAATATACAAAAATAGACCATAATAGGATGTGTAGTAATAATTCCATAATTCAAGAGTTCATAAATGATCATAAGGACCCATAAACTTGAAGTAAAATAGAGGATAAATGGTTGGACTTGTGGAAAGGAAGGTTTCCACAATCAACCCACATACCTCAACTTTGGAGAATTCTTGATGAAGATTGGAATGGAGAATTGCTTGAGATTGAATCTTGAATCCGGAATTAAAGCTTGGGATCCTTGAATTTGGTTGATGATCTTGGTGGAATTTTTGGAGAGGGTTTAGAGAGAGTTTTTGGATGTTTTGAAGTTAAATGACTAAGTATGGATATGTCCCCTTTTTATAAAAACGTCCCAACACTTAGAAAAAAATTGAGGCGGGTGAACAGTGTTTTCGGCTACTGGAATTTGCATTTTCTGCCGGACAGGTTTTACGAAAATGGTCATAACTCCTTCATCCTAACTCGGAATGAGGTGAAACAAATTGCGTTGGAAAGCTAACTCACAGAGCTTTAATTTTGATAGTTTGAGCTCCTTCCAGTTCCTTGTGTGCTGAGAGATATGCCCCTTTAAAGTTGACCCTCAAAATCGCATTTTTTGCGATTTTCGAATTTTGATACGGTTGTTCTAAAATTCGGGTTAGACTCATTTCCCACTCAATTTGACCCCCTGAATAAGAATATGAAGTCGAATTTCCGAAATGATGCACGAATTTTGAGATATATGGAAATTACAATTTTAGGTGTTTTCGAAGCACATTTTCGGGCATTTTTGGGGTCGTTTCACTATATCTCCTACCATAGAGAGCCATGTCAATACTCGAATGATAACTCTTATTCCATTCAAACTCAACTAACGACATATGGTCATTCCAATCGCCTTTAAAATCTAGCATGCATGCCCTCAACATGTCATCCAAAGTTTTAATGGTGCGTTCCGCTTGAAAATCTATTTGAGGGTGAAAATTTGTGCTAAGACTCACTTGGTACCTAGTCCCTTATGGAAAGACTTCCAAAATCGTGAAGTAACTTGGGTACCTCGATCCGAAATTATCGACAAGGGTACTCCATGTAACCTTACTATCTCCCTCAAATACAACTTAGCATACTCTTTCTCCAAGTAAGACACCTTGAGGGGATTGAAATGAGTGGACTTAGTCATTTGGTCCACTATTACCCATATCGAGTCATGTTGCCACTGAGTACCTGGCAAGCCTACTATAAAATCCATGTTCACATCTTTCCATTTCCAAGTAGGAATATCAATATCTTGTGACAAGCCTCTCGGCCTTTGGTGCTTAACCTTTACTTGTTGACAATTAGGACATTTGGCCACAAATCCCGTGATATCTTTCTTCATCCCATCCAACCAATAGACTTCCTGTAGATCAGGGTACATCTTGGTGATTCCCGGTTGAATAGAATACCAAGAACTATGGGCTTCTTCTAAAATTTGCTCACTCAAGCCATCAACATTTGGAACACCCACTACAACAAATGTGATATTTAGCTACGAAATTATTAGTTACGATATAAAATTCGTCACTAATTATTCACCTTTTGTGACAAAAAATACATTTCGTATTTAAATGTATGTGCAACATACTTTTAGTGACGAAACGTACAATTTCGTAGCAAAGTTTTGTCTAGTAAAGTTTCCCACCAAAAAATAATTTGGCGCCATTTATTAAGTACAACTAGTGACAAATTTTAATTCATCAATGACACATTATTTTGTCGCTAATAATGTATCCAATTTGTGACAAAATTTTATTTGTCATAAAATTAGTTACAATTTTGGACACAAAAAATTTTCATCACAAAATATAAGTTGTTGCAATAGTGACAAAATAGAGTTCGTAGTTGAATGTTGTAAGCTTTTAGCCACAAAATTATATATTTAATAGTGACCTTAGTTTTCGTCTCTAATAATATAAGCAATTAGTGACGATTATTTTATTGTCTCTAATTAACCTGCGACTTAGTGACAATATAATTTTGTCACAAAATATACAATGTTTAAATAGGGACAATTTAAATTTTGTAGTTGAATAATTTAACCATTTATCACGATTTTTTAAAATTTAAATATAAAAATAATATTTGGCTACGCTTGAGTGCGGATCTATAGGGTAGTGAGAGAGTTCACCAATCTCCAAGACCACTTGATAAAAAATTACACAATATATTGATAATATTCTTTTAAATTTAGAAGTTGACTTAGTGATTTAGAGGGATCGAAATTCCCTTGAAGTTCCAAGTTGAAACATCAACCCATGAATAAAAGTAATACTAGTAAGATAGTGTATATTCACGACACACATAAACTGACATTGTTTGTGTTCATTGCAGACATGTATAACAATTTTTTGACAAAAATAAAATCAATGTCAGCCACTTGACAAAAGAGATGCATGTTATTAAAGACATCTCATAATGAATATTTAAAATAGATTAACAGCTCTAATAAATAAGGAACAAAAATATTTTCTGGGTAAATAATATTAACAAAAAATAATATGAATGAAAAGCCTCTACTACTTAAGCAAATATGTTTTCCAGGTCTTCTATAACCTCTAACATAGAAGAAATCGTCAATTATTGTAGTGACTACACCATTCTCGAGACATGACATGTAGACATCAGATTTGCACTAGAACGAACAACACAAAAATTTTAGTAAACCTTCACCAAAACCGCAGCAGAGCACCAACAATGCATCAAAATAGCTCCAAAAGTTCATCAAAATAACATTAGAATTGCACCTAAATAGTACTGACAATGAACCAAAATAGCTGGACGAAATTCACACTAATACAACACTATGGTTGCACCAACATAGCAGCAGAAAAGATCCAAAATTACACCAGAAAAGTATCAAAACAACATTTGAATTACACAAAAATAACAGCATCACAATAGCCTCTAAATCAGCATTAAACTTGCATCAACACCACCAGCAGAAAGCACTAGAACTGCACCAAAAACAGCAACAGAAAATCACTGTAACAACAGCAAAACAGCTCCAAAACTGCACGAGAAAAGCTCCAAAAACAGACTCCAAAATTGCACCAAAAGAGCAGCACCATATTCGCACTAAAACAACACAAAAATTGCACCAAACAGCACCAGATTCGCGCAGAAACTACACCAAAAAGAAAAGAAACTGAAACAATAGCAAAATATAGTCTTAGCGAGATTGCGCATAACTGTGAGGAGAACTTTAAGATTTGGAGACCAACTTCAAATCTTACCGGAGCTCCAGCGAACCATGATAATGAAAAACAAAGAGATGAGGAGTGTCTGGAGAATATTAACAGGAATGTGCAACAAAGAGATGTAGAGCAACACCCCAGCAATTCGAATGATGATAAATGGGACACTTCTGCAAAAATGCATATTGAGGATAGGGATGGAGGCTTGATGGGAAGAATAGTGGTTGCACCAGTTCACAGTGTGAACAATGCAATTGAAGCTTCTACTAGTTTCTCTTTTCAGGTTAATGCAAGGGAACATGATCACAATCAAACTATGGAGGAGATGCAGCAGGTTCAGGATGCACATCAAAACACACTACCTAGACAAGTTAATGACCCTAGCCTGATGGAGGAAGCCATTAATGTAATATGCAGGGTGTCTATGGAAATGCAACAACCAAAGTGTTAGAAAGTCAGCAAGCACCAGCCAAGGAGTAGTCATGTATGATTTCTAAAACTAGCCCTGTTAATCTTACTGATAAGGATAAAGGGAAAGCTCATTTGCATGATCATTCAAATGAGCATAACATTGTGCATAAAGAGCAGGAACAGGTCCAGACCAATGGTCAATCCCTCAGGTTCAATAATCAGCATTTGCAGCACAATACTCAAGTTTGGCAAGCTAAAGAGAAGCAACAACACCCACCTAGTAGGACCAATGTTAATCAAACTCTATCAGGTAATGGCTATCCTAAAGTCTCTAGTAATTTTGACCATCAAATTTCTAGCCAAAGAAATAGAATTGTCCCTAAGCCTAGCCAACCTAATGAGAAACATGACCAGCCTGTTACCAGTGCTAACAAGAAGGAGCACATCCCTGAACCTACCCCGTATACTGTTGTCCAAACCTATGCTGCGAGACTTAGGCATAACCAATCCATAATTGATAACTCTGTCAAGCTTACCACTCCTGAGGTCACTACCAAACAGGGTCTACCTGCAGTGCTATTTGTAAAAGAAGAAGTGTTGGGGCCTCTTGCTGAAGTATGCAAATACACTTTGATTAGGAAATTCACTCACACTATGCCTAAGGTGGAACTCATTAGAAAAAGTTTCATTCTACAGACTCAGTTATCGGGGGGGTCAAGATTGCTCATTACAATGCAAGGCATGTTTATATAGACTTAGATAATGAGCTAGACTATAACACAGTCTGGACCAAGCAAAGGATGAACATAGCAGGCCAGCTGATGCGAATCCAAGACTGGACACCATCCTTTGAGCCTGAAGTTGAGACTCCAATTGTCCCTGTGTGGGTAACCTTACCTGACTTACCATGGCATTGCTGTAACAAAGACTATGTGTCTGGTCTGCTTTTACCTGTTGGAAAGGTGTTGTACCTGGACTCAGCTTACATCCAAAAAACTAGGGGAAGTAAAGCTAAGGTGAAAGTCCAAATTGATCTTACAAAAAAGAGACCTCCTCATGTTTGGATGGGTTACATAGGAGAGGACATTACTGATGGAAGATGGCAAACTATTGAGTATGAGGATGTACCACCCTACTGCTTCCATTGTATGCACCAGGGACATATGGATTATGAGTGCAACATTAAACAAAGGGACGAGGACCATAAAAGAAGAAGAGAATTAGAAGATGAAAGAAAGAACAAGAATGCTTTATTTTAGGTGCAGAGGTGCTTTCAAGAATGCTTAACAGACTTCATCAGAGTCAGAGATACAAAGGCTTTAAGATGGAGCCTAAAGGTCCTCAAATCAACCATCTGAGTTTTGCAGATGATGTGATCATATTCACCTCAAGGAATAAGGAGTCGATGCAGCTTATTATGAAAATATTGGGGGATTATGAAAGCACATCTGACCAGCTCATCAATAAGGAGAAAAGCCACTTCTTGGTACTTAGCAACGCTCCCAACAATATCATCAGCACCATTCAGGAGGTTACTGGATTCTCTCAGAAGGACAGTCCTATCTCTTACTTAGGTTGTCCATTATACATTGGAAGGCAGAGGATTATTTATTATTCCCATTTGGTTGACAAGGTGACTAAGAAGATTAGTGGATGGCATTCAAGGTTTCTTAGCTTTGGAGGGAAGATCACTCTAGTCAAGCATGTATTGCAATCCATTCCCATCCACACAATGGCTGCAGTATCCCCTCCTAACACCACCATCAAGTATATTGAATCAGTTATAGCTGATTTCTTCTGGGTAAGGGATGATGACAAAAGAAAATACCATTGGGCCTCTTTGGAAACTATGAGCTTACCTTGTGAAGAGGGGGGTGTTGAACTTAGAAGACTCACTGATATTTGTACTGCTCTTCAATTCAAACAGTGGTGGGTTTTTAGGTCTAAATCTTCTCTGTGGGGGAATTTTCTTAAAGCTAAATATTGCCAAAGAGCAAATCCAGTTGCCAAGAAACTTCATACAGGGCAGTCTCTAGTCTGGGGATATATGATGAAGTATAAGCACAAGGTGGAGGAGCAGATTAGAGAAAACTCCAATAGAAGTCTAATGAAACAGAGGAAACAGTCAAACGAGTGCTAGCAATAGTTTGAAATTATTTTTTTAGCCAGACTCTAGCGAGGAAGAAGAAGAAGAAGGAGATGATGAGGAACAAGAATAATAGAATACATACCTGGAAGAAGAAGGAGAGACACACTAGTCGTAGTCAATGAAAGGTAATCCCCTACAGTTATGAAGTTACATCACAAAATCAATGTCATCTTCATCATCTGTGTCACCATCTTCATCTTTATCAATACTTTTAGTGTCTTCAGTTCTATCAAGATCACTTATGTACTCATCTATAGTGTCGTCCTCTAGGTCAGAATCTTCAGTATTGTAACCAACTTCATGTTCTGTTTGAACCTTCAATTCAAATGCCAACATCATCTCTATGTAATTGGATCGACATATCCTCAATAGAAACATCTATCATTTTACTTTCCATTGACACATCTTGATACACTTCATCAGTACTGTGTAATTCATCACTTTCCACCTTTGAATTTTGCATCTCTAGCACATCATATATATGTCTATCTTGAAATTTTTGCACAATTCGCCAATTTTTTCCTAATTTCGGATCACAAATATAAAATACTTGATTTGCTTGAGTAGCTAGTACAAAAGAATCATGTTCATACCAAAATCTATTTACATTTATACTGGTAAAATTTTTATCTTTCTGCATCCCAGTTTTTTTATGAAGATCAAACCACTTGCATTTAAATAGAACAACTCGATTGCCTTCTATATACTCTAACTCAATAATGTCAACTATAATACCATAAAAGTCAATCACTTCATTATCATGATAACCTTCAACAACTATGCCACTATTTTGACTTTTACGTAATTCATCACGACTTTGAATATGGTACCTAACACCATTAACAATACAACCAGGATATCTCCTTCCTCGAACATCAGGTCCCATTGCCAAAGGATATAACTTCTTGATAGACATTGAATTCTCCTTATTACACAAATGCATAATCTACGATGAAAAATTATTACATTCAATTAGTAAAGAAGAAAAAGTTAAACTTAAACACAACACAATTGTCATTTTAAAAATCACTTACTTTCCCTTTGAACCATAAAGAAAAATGTTCTCTATGTTTCTCTTCTATACTCACAACATCTTGGTTTAACAACTCATTTTTGTGTTCTCTACATAGGAAAAATGAATTTATGAGTAATTTAAAATAACAGAAAACCAATATAGATAAATAGGAAAACTTACTGTAGAAAAGGCTCTGCTTCTTCACAATTATTTAACACATACCACTGAGCCATATCAAGATCTTTCTTCGGTATTGCATCATATTCTCCTTTAAATGGTCTAACACTTTCAGAAAATATGTCCAGAACATGTTCCTCTTTGTTGCTAGATCCATCAACATTTTGATCTTCACGATTAAATCTAGTCTCAATGTTAGTAAGATACATAGAGCAAAATGTCAAACATTCATCAATAATATAACCTTCTGCAATAGAACCTTCTGGTCGCGCCTTGTTTCGCACATAACGCTTAAGCTTACACAAAAATCTCTCAATTTTGTACATCCAACGATACTGTACTGGTCCCCCATACATAGCTTCTCGTGGTAAATGTACAGCCAAATGTACCATAATATCAAAAAAAGCAGGTGGAAAGATCATCTCAAGCTTGCATAATATAATAACTATATTCCTTTCAAGTTGTTCTAGGTCATCTCGTTTCAATGTCTTACAACACAACCGTTGAAAGAAATGACCTAACTCAATCAATGCTAAAGAGACATCTTTATTTCCAAATCCACGAATAGCTATTGGTAGCAATCGTTGTAGCAAAACATGATAATCATGACTTTTGAGTTTAGCTAACTTAACACCATCCGCACTTACACACCTTGAGATATTTGAAGCATAACCATCAGGAAATTTAACACATTTCAAAAATTCCCCAAATTCTCTTTTCTCTTTTTCTGACATGTTATAACAAGCAGATGGCATTGTATAACTAGAATCATCATGTTGCAACCATAGTTCCTTTCTTATGTTCATATCCTTAAGATCTTCTCTTGCTTTCTCTGTGTCTTTAGTTTTCCTGTCAATATTTAGTAATGTCCCCAAAATACTCTCACAAATGTTCTTTTCTATGTGCATGACATCTAAATTATGCCGCAACTTCAAGCTCTTCCAGTATGGTAACTCAAAGAAAATACTTTTCCTCACCCAATTCAACTCTATAGGAAGACGCTTTTTTTTCTTATTATTTGAGTGTTTTCCTGGTCTATAAGTACTGAGGAGATCCAATTGTTGTAAGACATCATCTCCTGAGAGCTCTTTTGGTTTCAATCTTTTTTCTACCTTCCCATCAAACTTCATGCTTCTTCTCCATGCGTGGCTAGGTTTAAGATACCGACGGTGACCCATGTAACAAATTTTACTTCTTACCTTTTGTGACAGTGCATCCTTATTGCAAGTAGGGCATGCCATGTATCCTTTAGTACTCCATCCAGATAAATTAGCTAATACAAAAGAAATAATATATGTTAGCTATTACAGTTATGTGTTCCAGTTATGTGTTCCCCTGTTATTAAATTTATGTTTGTAGCTCTTCTTAAACAAGAAGAGTATCGTAGATTAGAAACATATAAATAATGGGAACAAAAATATGTCCAAATGCTAATAAATAAATAGGAAACAATCAAAGTTTGTCAACCTAACTACTTAAATTAGTTGAGGTGAGGCTTACTTATTTGGGTTGATAAAAAAACTGAAGAGTTATCCTATCATTACTCCTTACATTTCTATGAAATGTGATAAATCAGGAGAGCCGTTACAGCTTGATATGAAGAAGTTTTAGGCTGGAGATGATTTAGATATATTGAACAATAAGAAATATAAACACTTACCATAAGCTGGAAAGTCATTTATGGTCCATAAAACAGCAGCATGCATCTTGAAGCACTCCCCTGTGGAAGCATCAAATGTCTCTACACCATCACTCCATAACTCTTTCAATTCATCAACCAAAGGCCTCAAGTAAACATCAATATCCTTTCCAGGTGCTTGAGGACCAGGAATAAGTAGTGACATCATCATAAATGGATCAGTAAAGCATTTCCATGGAGGAAGATTATAAGGAAATAAAATTACAGGCCACATGCTATAGTTTGTGCTCATATTCCCAAATGGGTTGAAACCATCAGTTGCGAGGCCAAGTCTAATATTACGTGGTTCTTGTGCAAACCACGTATGATTCTTATCAAACTCTTTCCAAGCTTCAGAATCAACTGGATGTCTTAACACATTCGTCTCATCAAGATATGTTTCTTTATGCCACCTCATGTCAATGCTTGTTTTTTTTGACATATATAATCTTTGAAGTCTCGGCTTTAAGGGAAAATATCGTAAGACTTTATGAGGAATCTTTTTACCCTTTCCCTTTATAATTTTCCACCTTGAAGTACCACATTGTGGACATTCTTGTCTATCTTTAAATTCACCCCAATAAAGCACACAATCATATTTACAAGCATGAATCGAAATGTATCCTAATCCCAAACCTTGTAGCATGTTTTTAGCATCATAATGCGACTTAGGAAGTGTCTCGCCATTAGGCAATGCATCTCGTAGCAACTCTAACAACATATTAAATGACTTGTTGCTCCACTGATTGTACACTTTCAAGTGGAGCAATTTCACAACAAATGAAAGCTTTGAGAATTTTTTGCATCCCGGGTACAACTCACATTCAGCTTCTTTCAACAATTTTTCAAACTTCTTTGCTTTGCTCTCGCTCAAATTATCACATCCATTGTTACTGGATGTTGTCTCCTGATTGGCTTGTGATTTTCCACTGATTTCTTCTAACATGTCATGTATTTCATTATGGCTGGCATTTTCTTCATTTATCCATTCCTCATTTTCATCTTCATTATCAATTGCTTCATCATTATCTCTCATTTGTGATTGTTCCCCATGGTATATCCATTGCACGTAATCTTTCATAATTCCTTTCAACAACAAGTCATCATATACTACATCTTGTGTTTGAAAATTTATATTTAAACAATCTTGGCAGGGACATCGAATTTTAGTATTTCGATCAAAGTGAGTTCGGATAAGTTTCATAAAAGATTGGACACCCTCTACATATCTTTTAGAGAACTTTGGTTCATGCATCCATCCTTTATCCATGATAAACTGCACAAACATATAACCAAATAATAATTAAATACTATAAAAAAAACTGACTTCACAAGGTAATATTAATTTTAAGCTCTTCGTAGGTCTTCCGAAAACACAATAGATGCCACAACAATCAAACTGTTGTTAAGCCTAGCAACTGCCGATGCTTGAGCTATATGACTAAGTAGTATAAAACCTACTTGACTACCTAAAACTCACTCCCAATCAACTCCTAAAATCACTCGGTAAATCAGACTTCATTAGTGAACAAAATCATCTCTCAGACAATCTGTCGAACATATTGCAGGCATCCTAATGTAAGCTTTGTTTTGGCAACAATGAACGGGTGTTCAACCCTTCTGAAAAGTTTAGAACTTTAGTTTATATTTTAGAATAGCATTCACAATAATCCCTATTCATAGGGACTCATAAACTGTGCCACTAATAAAGCACATAATTCACGTAACTTTGCACAAATATGGGCTTGAAGCCTGAAGGGGATATGGGATGGTTCTGATAACAAACAAGAGAGAGAAGAAACATAGAACCTTACCTGAATATATACTAGCGAGGTGGAGGTATGACCCAAAAGATCGGCCACAAGTCCCACAACTATTGCATAGGAGAATCGTGAGAGCTAAACAGATGGGAAAGATGGGTATCTTTTGTTTTGGATGAGAAATAATAAGAGTAGATGTTGGGTTGTTTTGAAATCAGAGTGTAAAAAACTAATCAATTTTAGCTCATTTATCAATAAAAAGTAATGAATCATTTATATATTTGACTCATCTAATGACTTTTCTTTTTGTTCCCCTAAATTTTATTTCTTATCAACTTTATTCACTTGATTAAATATTTTTTATATATAAAGAAAATTATATTTTTGCCTGATCTGTTATTTTTTTTCTGTCCGAGTCGAGTTCGAGCTCAGAATCCATCGATTTAAAGAACCAACTCCTGCACCCCGTTCACTGCCGTGAAACAGATGATCTTCGTCCCTTTACGTTTATTTCTATTATTGTCTCTGTGAAAGAGTTATGTCTATTGTAAGAATAAATCATGTAATTAGTGGAGTTGTAAGCATAAGTTTTCTTCCAAATATTTAGTAATTGTTGAGTAAGATTGTCAAGTGGTCGTGGTTTGATCTCATTCTTGTCATAAATATACTTCTTTGTAGTTGAATACGAGGAATTTGAAGTATAGCTTGTGCCAAAAATACATGTATTATGATTTAGCTAGTTAATTTTAGTTGGTTCAAAAGTCTTAATCGCTAAATGAGTATTTTGTTTGGTGCTTGCATAATGTCACTCCTCGTGTGTTTCTACCATAAAAAGTTAGCGTAACACTCCAAATATTGACATTTATCTTAGGGAGTATATATATCATTGGACAAAATTCCCTTTTTCAAAACTTGACCCGACTTCAGCTATTCATGCCCAGAATGGCGCCTTGCATCCAAATCGTGTGAAAATAGCTCCTCTCACAAAATAATTTTTTAAATAATTTTGTACACCTTTTGTATTACGTGGAACACTCCCTGACTCCACTTAGTAGAGGCACGTGGGTGGTGATTGGAGGCCACATAGGCTAAAAAGGCGTACAAAATTTCAAAAAAATGGGTTCGAGGGGGGTAATAGGACCTTAGTATAGTTAAGGTGTGTCTCTGAGATTTCGGTCATATAGTGTAGGGGTACTTGTGCCTTATCCCACAATACTAACATCAAAGAACAGATGAACATTGTACCATACCATTTTAATTTGGTATGATATTGATATAGGATTTTAATTTGGATCAATGCCTTGTGGCGTGTAAATTACAATATGTTATTTTAAATTTCTATAAAGTAATTCTTTGTAAAGAATTGTTTTTATTATAATGGCAAGATAGTTAAATTTATTTTTAAAATGTTAATATTTATTATTTTTTAAAAAAAAACATGTGGAATGTCAAATATCGTACTAATTGGAATATATTTTAAGATATTCCAATCAGGCCAATAATGACGGGATGATCACGCACTGGACTTCCACATATTTCAACTATTAAATTATTTTACATCTTATAGCGTACAGATTTACAACCTTGTAATTGCTTCTAAATTTATCTTTAAACATAAGTAGGTGTGAGAATTTATTTTTTTCTTTTCTTTTTTCTCCTCTTTTTATATATATATTTCAAATAAGCTTTTAGGATATATAGCTTAATTTCCTTCAGCAGAAAACAGAGCGTAACAGTACTCCTACCACTTCTCAACCTTTCCACTTCCCAAGTTTTTGGGATTACCGCCCCAACTCTTAAAATTTCTTTTTTGATTCCGCCAAAACAGAACCATCGATCTTTGGGGTAAAAAATGCAAAAAACAAATGCGTTTTGGCGCTTAATTTCTGAAATTTTTGGCTCCAAAATTTATTTTAGAAGAATGTATATATATACATATGTGACAAATGAAAAGCTAACTCATGACTGAAGTTAGATTTCCGCGCGACCTTGAAGAAACGTACCTGCAGGTATGAATAATTCCTCTGAAAAAACAGAGAACAAGAAAACTGAAATTCAAAGTAAATTATTTGTGTGAATCGCTTAAACTTGTCACAAAAGAGCTACTAGACATACATGAAATTATGCTCTGCAACTTTGTATTGATTGAAAATAGGATCAATGTAGTGCAGTTCATTGTTTCTTCAAAACCATAGAAGCAAATTACAAACACACATTATATAGTTCATTGAATCGTGTTAGCTGTTTCAAACTATTTTCCAATTAAGTTTTTACCATGATTTAACTATTGTGTTAGTTGTTTTAAAGTCGTGTTTGAAAAGGAAGAAACTCCCATAGAGTTCCGGATAGAGGATGAGCACCTAATGGTGATCTTTATCTTTCCCTTACCATCTTTTCCCATAAGAATGAACAGAGTACGTAACATTAGTTATGTATGCCATGTTATATATATATATATGTTTATTTGATTTCAAATAAAATTAGTGTCGATTTAGTTTTCTTATGGCTATTCTATTATCGATTACTTGGTTTTGCTGTGAGTCTTAGTTTAGAGGGAATGGTCTGTTTTAAGCCTGAAAATAGTCGAAGAACATTAGTTCTTCCCTTTGATTTTTCATCACTATATTTCTTTATAATGATTTAAGCTCAATGAAATCAGTTGATGTGCTTTAAGATTTTGTATTTTGTTATGTCGATTAGTTGTTAAATTCTATGTTGCTCGCGTTTCTTTGTGCATCTAAGCAATCACTAGTTTAGTTCTACATGATCACTTCTTAGTTTTTTTATTTCAGATTTTAGAGGTCTGCAATAAACTTGATTCAATGTAGTTATTCTTTTGTAGAGTATAAGATTTTAATTTTACAAAGAACTCTTTGGACAATCTTCAAAGTCATTACATATAGAGTAGCTCTTGAGAAAAGTTGAACTATCAGTTCTCTCCATCTCCATTGATCTGCCTCATGAATTTCTCAGCCAATATCTCATATATTTCCATTATCTTCTCGTCGTAACAAAGCGCCTTGCCAGCCTCAATACTTGAACGTTGTGTCGAATTTGCATTATTGGAAAGACTCAAAACATCATCTAATCCAAAATAGTGTTTGTTTTTTCCAGTGAAGGAGACACTAAACTCACCGACACAATCACTTTGTCTGGAATGAGAGTTGGTAATTTGTGTTATTATAAGAATTACCATGAGTAGGATCCTCATAAAAACTGTGATTGACCAGAACAGTGTTATTATTAATGTTGTAGAAATTTCTCATATCTTCATGTTGCAAACACTTCTCACAACTGCCTGTAAATCCCAGTTGAATGTAAAATCTCCAGACCTGTATAATAGAGAGACATATCAAAACATAAAATGTTCATAATTATCATTTGTTGTGCATATGCCATGATCTTTTACAGGGATATAAGAAACGTCATGGCTCCAGGAGGACGTGTCTATAAGCAAAAAACACTTACTGGACAAACTGTTTCATCTGCTCAATCTGTCGATGAGTCAAATAAATGTACTCGTGCTACTGCAACAGGTAATACGAATTCTTGTATAAATCCACACATAGCTATTAGTTACTTTTCAAGTTTGAAGCCAAAACTTAAACAACTAAAGCTTTTAGTTAAGTAAAACTTTAATCATAATATTCTTAATTGAATCTGGAAATACTAAAATGTATACACAAGTATATTACAATTAAGATATTATTTCAAACTAACCTTTTCTTAATCAGATGATACGACAAGATTTAAGAGGGGTCGAGGAAAAACAAGGGGAAAAGGTCTTGAAAAAATGAAGAGGGCTTTGGGGAAAAAATATGGTGATAGAGATCCCAGCTGGAAAAAGGAGACANCGATGAGTCAAATAAATGTATTCGTGCTACTGCAACAGGTAATACGAATTCTTGTATAAATCCACACATAGCTATTAGTTACTTTTCAGGTTTGAAGCCAAAACTTAAACAACTAAAGCTTTTAGTTATGTAAAACTTTAATCATAATATTCTTAATTGAATCTGGAAATACTAAAATGTATACACAAGTATATTACAATTAAGATATTATTTCAAACTAACCTTTTCTTAATCAGATGATACGGCAAGATTTAAGATGGGTCGAGGAAAAACAAGAGAAAAAGGTCTTGAAAAAATGAAGAGGGCTTTGGGGAAAAAGATGGTGATAGAGATCCCAGCTGGAAAAGGGAGACCTATTAAGGCGGTTCAATCAGCAAAACTCTCAAATGAATTGGGGATAATTGCACGAAATTTTCTTGCGCTTCCAAATAAGTGGAAGGAACTCACTGTAGAGGAAAAAGATGCTGCGCTTATTAGATGTCATGTAAGATTTCTATTTTTGTTATTTTTCTTAAATTGTAATAAGTAAGTGTTTCATCTTCTTATATGTTATAGGGATTTTGATTTTTATGTGTGTTTTGTTTAAAACCCCTTTTTAGGAGAAGTTTGAAATTAACTTAGACGAGCATTACGTCAAAGATAGTTGTGAGGATATTCTCAAAAATAGAAGTCGGCAATGGCGCTATAAATTGAAAAAGATGTTTGAAAGTGCAGTCTCCAAAGAAGTTGCTCGTAAAATTGAAGTGCCAGAACTAACCCCGAAAAATTGGAATAGGCTTTGTGATATGTGGTCGAATCCAGAGCATAAGGTGATCTATATTCAAATATATATATATATATATATATATATATATATACTTTATTTGTTTAAGTGTAATTTGATCTACTTATATTTCTATTTTCATGTCAAGTAAACAAGGTCAATCGATCTAAACTTAAATATAGCCATTTTATGGGGTCAAAAGCATTTGTAGCTGCTCGTGCTGAAATGGTAAGTTAAACAATATTTTTTTTACTAATGCTTCAACTTCTCTTTTTTTTGGTAAGTAAACATTTTATTTACCAAGTAAACGTTACAAAGCAAAATTAGCCGGTATGGACATAAGCTCCATCCTTGCTAAACCAACATTTCATCTGCTAGCTATGTCTATGGATAATTATTCAAATTGCATAATCTAGTAGCTATGCTAGGATACCTTATACCTCTCCCATGAATGTCTTGAATTATCTGTCTGATCAAGAAACCTGTTGCCTGCTGCTTTTGTTGAAATATTTTGGCATTACGCTCTAACCATATATGATAAATGGTGCTGGCCATTGCCATTCTATACACAAGTGTCCTACTGCTTTTTCCTTTCATGTATTTTACTGCTCATTGTATCTCATTAATCCAGTTCACTGCACTTTTTGTTATGCCTTGCCACTGTAGTATACCCCTGCACACCTCTGCTGCATATTCACATTGAAAGAAAATATGGTCATGATCTTCATCCACTAGTTGACATAAGGTACAAGTTAGCACTTGCAGAACTCCCCATTTTGCCAATCTGTCTTTTGTTACAAGTCTTCCATTCACTGCCAGATACATGATGAATAACCATTTAGGAGCTCCAAAGTTTGTCCAAACTAGTGATCTCTACTCTACCTTCTCATTTGTACCTCTCATCTGCCAATAGATATTACTAATGTCGTAATGTGTCATGTTTCTTATGTCTTCCTCAGTGAACCCTGCCTCTTGTAAATGTTTTGCCGCCTTCAGAATCCTGTGTACCACCCAAGAAGTTTGTTGAGCCTGTATGTTCCAAACACCTGTTTTCCCATAGTAACTATGTATCCAGACAACCCATAACTTGTCTTTTTTCTGGCATAAGTTCCACAACAACTTACCTATTGCTGCTTTGTTCCATGTATGTATATCAAGAAAATTCATTCCACCACTTGCTTTTGGCCAACACAATTTGTCCCATGCAACTAATGCTTTCCTGGATGTCCCTGTCCATAAGAATCTTCTGCACATATTCTCCACTGCTTGAATAACTTTCTTTGGAAGAGCAAAAATCTGAGCCCAAAACATTTGAAATACATACAAAACACTCTTGATGAGTTGAGCTCTACCTGCATATAATAAGAACTTTGTTGTCCAACTTGTGATCCTACTCAGCATCCTGTCCATAACAGGTTTTAGCCTTGTAGTAATGACTTTAGCTATGATTTTATATAATGTTGAGCAGCATGATATAGGTCTGTACTCACTGATTTTGGTTGGATTCTGCACATTAGGAATGAGGGTTACATTTGTACAATTGCTTGCCTTGTACATTTCCCTTGTATTAAAGAATCCTAGAACAGCTTTAACTATCTCCTCCCCCACCACTGGCCAAGCTTTCTTGAAAAAAAACAGCATTAAGCCCATCCTTCCCCGGTGCTTTAAGATCACTTATCCCCTGCAGAGCAGATTCCACTTCCTTCCTTGTAACTGGAGCTGCTAATTTCAGTTGTTGCTCTCTATTAAGCTTTCCACCTTCCTTCATTATTTCTCAACTTCTCTTTTAATTGGAGTAAAAGTAAACATATATCAGAAAGCAGTTAAGCAGCTCTTCCAGCTTAAGAAGTCGATGTTTCATGACCATATGAATTTGCTTGTGTCTACTTACAGCTTCTTTTGTCCAAGATTTGCATATGTTGCCCAAGAATAAGGTTTCACTGTCTTGACTGGGGAAACACCACATTTCTTGCCATTCACCTGGAAGTTGGTATGTTAGGACACAAACTTTATCAAGTAATGAACATCTCTGATAGCTACAGAATCAAGAGAGTACCACTGGATTTTTCAGCTCAATACAAGCTCGTTTAGCTTGTTCCACTGTTGCAAATTAAAACGCAGGAATGCAAATCCTTTATTCTTCTTTGTCTGAGGATTCATCAAGAGTTTCACTTCCGTTACCTCACCAACTTGACTGAAAATTTTCCTGAGGTCATCCTCAACAGCATCCTTGTCCAAGCCACCAATATAAATTTCGAATTCCTTCCTCTTAAGTCTTTCTTTAGCAACTTCATGATGTTCTGCATCCTCAATTGCATCGACCATCTCAGCATGCTCATGCTCATGCTCCTCCCCTGATGCATGCTCATTCATGAACATCTCTCATTGTTGTCTGTACGCCCATGCTTACTACAATAAGTTTTTAAATTTATTTTGTAGGGTGACACAACATCTGAAGGGGTCGAACCTGATAGAATTGAGTTCTACAAAAATACACATTACTCAAATGAAAAAGGCTGGGCATCTGAAGAAGCTGAGACTAACTATGTGAGAAGCAAATTTTCTAGTCGTATTCAAAATGATTTATTTGTTATTATAATAAGTTTAAATAATTTGAATTATATGTTTTGTAGAACAACATGATTGATTTGAAAGCTCTATATACTTCGGGAGAGTCTTCCATGACTATTGATGAAATTGTGGATGCTATACTCGGCAAAAAGTCGGGCTACATAAAAGGTCTCGGTTATGGTCCAAAACCTAATACTAATCGAGCAACACAAAGGAGAACAACAAAGTTAGAAGACTCCCTTAGAAAGACGAAGGAGGAAGCTGCTACTGTCCAACTTGGTCTGCAGAAACGATTGGATGCAGCTGAAGTTGTTGTAGAAAATCAGCAGTCTCAGATAGAAACATTAACTTCACAATTAGATACTCTATCGGCACGTCAAGATGATATTATGAAATAGCTGCAACATTTCATGAGCTTATCCCGATCAAGGTTAGAATTTAGTTTTGTCGTATCTTAGTCTTATTCTTGGCATTTTCCTTTTGTCGAACTGGAATACACCTTTAACTTCATTAAAATATGTGAAAAGACTGGTAGCAGATGCTTTATCCATGAAATGAGTCTTATTTATAGATTTTTAGCACCTAACTTTGTTTCCTTTTCATGATTTAGTGATGATCACTGATTCTTATCAAGTTATCCATTAAGGTACATTTAATAACCTCATAACTTTATAGTTTGTCCGTATCATGATATCATCAAGTATGAAATAACATCTTAGATTTTCTTTCTCTATTTTACACAGGTTGTGGAAGGTGGAAATCAAGATTAGGTGCGAAAGAAGTGCTTTTGCAATGATATCTCTTGAAGCTGCCTCTATATTTTTATCCTTGTTTTGTTAATGTTTAGCATATCTTAGTTATACTTTAAAGTTGGATAAACGTTACATAATATTAGTTTTTCTTCGAGGAGTATGTAGTGAATATCATTTCGATCTCATTTTCTATTTGTTCTTCATTCTAGTACTATATATAACAGTGTGCAGCTTATTATTATTATTATTATTATCTTTCTTTCTTTAGTATGTTTTTTTTAAAAATTGTATATTTATTATTATGGAACAAACTAGTTTATGAATTTTAAGATATTAATGTATTATTTAAAAAATATAAATTTTCTATAAATTATCAAATTTACAAAACCTAGTTAAATACAAATGGAAAATAGTATTAGTACGAATGGCTAATGACAAAACATTTTGTCCTTAAAAGCATAACTTTTAGCGACGACTCTATAATATTTTTTAAGACGGTCATGTTTTCATCATAAAAGTGTAACATTTGGTGACAAGAATATCTTTTGTCCCAAAATAGCCTACTTATTACCTACGAATTGACTTTGTATTTTATGACAATTATGATCGTCTCTAGTTATGACATTCTATAGTGACAATTTTGTTTTGTGAGTAAAAAGAAATATTTTTAGTGACGACCTAATCGTTTTCAACTACAAAACTATAAAAAAATTAAACTTGTCACTAATTTATACATTTAGGGACAAAAAGATAATTTGTATGTAAAGGGCAGTTTTTTGTGACGGAATAATGCTTGTTCAACGACGAAATACATTTATATTTAGAGACAAATGACGTTGTCACTAATTATATAATACAATAAGTGACACATCAGTTTCGTCGGCATTAATAACCTTTATAGTGACGAAAAGCTACCATTGTCTACAAAAAAATATAATTTCTATGATGAACAAGTTTGTCATAGATACTATACATTTGGGGACGAAAAATATTTTCGTAGTAAAATAGCACTATAATTAGTGACGAATAACTAAGTTGTGCCTGTATACATTTGGTGACATATGATTTAGGGACGACTGCTTGACGATTTTTTTTTCATCACGAAAGTTTTTTGGTGACGAAATATGTGCTTTAGGTGACAAAATTATTCGTAACTGAAAATCAAATTTGTTGTAGTGACCTAATCTACCTTGATACCTTAGTACCCCATCTCCTCCTTGGGAGAAAGCCTCAACGGGCTTTTTAAGTACTACCATTTCTAAGTCAACCAAGATAGGATCAAGATTTTGTTTTGACTTCACATACATCACAAAGGACGATTCGGAACCATTATGGACCATGACACAACCCTTGGCAGAATCCACTAGTTGAACCCGTAGTCGGGCCAACCTATGCACATCACAAACCAACTTTTTGGTTTCATCCTCTATATGAGCCATACTACCCATCGACAACTGAGTAAAAGTATTCTCTTCCACATTAGCTTTACAAGGGTGATAAAGGACACTTATGTCATAATCCTTCAATAACTCAAGACACCTTCTTTGGTGAAAATTCAAGTCTTTTTGATTAAACACATATTGTAGACTCTTATGATCGGTGAAAACATCAACATGGACCCTATACAATAATGCCTCCATATCTTTAAGGAAAAAACAATCGTCGGTAACTCTAGATCATGTGTAGGATAATCTAATCATGAACTTTAAGTTTCCTTGAAGTAAAGGCAATAACTATACAGTTTTGCATAAGCACACATCCCAATGAAACTCTAGAGGCATCACAATACACCACAAAACCATCCGACCCTTTCGGTAAGGTCAACACCAGAGCAGAAGTAAGTCTATCTTTCAAGTCTTGGAAACTTTTCTCACAAACTTGCACCACACAAACTTAGCCTTGTTTTGAGTCAAAGCCATCAAAGGAGAAACAGAGGATGAAAATCCATCAACAAATGTTCTATAGTAAAGGGGAAAACCGAAAAAGCTTCTAATGTCGGAAGGAGTTAAAGGTCTAGGTCAACTCTTGACCGCATCCGTCTTCTTAGGATCTACATAAATACCCTTGCATGACACAATATGACCAAGGAAAGCTACAGACCTTAACCAAAATTCACACTTGCTAAACTTTCTAATAAGTTGTTGGTCCTTAAAAACTTGCAACACAATTCTCAAATGGTCAACGTTCTCATTTTCAATCCTTTAATAGATCAAAATATCATCGAAAAACACAATCACAAACATGTCTAGGTATTGCCTAAACACGCTATTCATCATGTCCATAAACGCCGCCGTAGCATAAGTCAACCCAAATTATATTACCACAAACTCATAATAACCATACATGGTTCTGAAGGTCATTTCTTGAATATCATATCCTCTCACACTAAATTGGTGGTAACCCGAACGAAGATCAATCTTAGAAAAAATAACTAGCCGCTTGAATGGTAAAACAAGTCATCTATCCTTGGGAGAAGATACTTATTCTTGATGGTCACTTTATTCAATTGATGATAATCAATGAACATTTGAAGAGACCCGTATTTCTTCATAATAAATAACATGGGAGCACCCTATGGAGATATACTCGGTTGGATGAAACCCTTATCCAATGAATCCTCCAGTTGCTCATTCAATTGTTTCAATTCCACCAGAGCTATTCTATAAGGAGGGATTGAAATAGGTTATGTATGAGGTAGAAGGTCAATAGAAAAATCTATTTCCGCTTGGGAGGAATAATGGGTAAGTCATAGGGGAAAACATTCGAGAACTCATTGATATTTGCGTAATCAAGACACGTCTTACAGTTCAGGTGACTACGATCGTACAATAGGTTAGTAACCCAACCAAGGGTTGGGGTCGAGTCCCAAGGTAGTGGGCTCAAAAATTAGTAGAATAATAAAATAAAGTTCAATTTAGTTGTAGTTTGGAAACATTATCAAATGCAAATGTTTTAAATCAAAGGGGGAGTAGGCTTGAAAATTAGTAGAATAATAAAATAAAGTTCAATTTAGTCGTAGTTTGGAAATATTATCAAATGCAAATGTTTTAAATCAAAGGGGGAGACCATAGTGTCAATTAACAATTTGGGGGTTTTGTCAGAATTTGGTAAAAAAATGAAATTAGCAAGAAATTCAAATGAATGAGAGGAGATCCTTAGGATGTTAGGAATGCTTTGCATAGAGACTTTATAGAGTAATTGTGACTCGGCTAGACTTTAAGGGGGATAAGCTCTCTCTCGAGCAACTTACCCCGTTTCAAATGGGTTCCTGTCGGACACCTACTTGATGCATAAAGACGAGCCTATGCCTTAGCCCACTCAGTCTCTCGAGCTGACTGTGTGATGTGGTACTAGGATTTACTCTCTCAAGCTGAACGTCATGTCGACCCACTCACACTGGCCATCAATTTAGCAATCTTAGTTTTACGACCTCTCTCACGAGCAAGGGAAAAAAAATAAATAAACTTGTATTTGCAACTACAATTTTATTAGATTCATCCATAACTACTAAATAGATTCACAATTAAACTAATGCCATGAATGTATAGCATCCCATACTACTACCCACACTTCATCGAACTCCTCAAGAAACTATAATCCACATCTCAAATGATGGGAATAAACGTTTAACTGACATAGACCATGAGAGCTAGATCATGGAATCTGGTGTCGTGTAACCACACACCGTAGAAGGTGGTCAAATTACCTAAGAAAGACCAATATTTAGATTAAGTAGATCCACCAGCTATCCTATGTTGGCACATAGTTAAGGGACAAGCAGCTTTCTACAAGATACTCCGCCTCAACTCTCGGATGAGCCTCCACCCCAAGAGATTGCTACTAGATGACCGCCTCAACTCATGGATTAGTATCTATCCCATTCAATATACTCTCGGTGCTTAGACTATATTCCCATAGAGTAGTTCACATTCATTTTATTCAAGGGATAAGAGATTGTTACTAGACACTCCGCCTCAACTCCCGGATGAGCATCCATCTCAAGAGATTGCTACTAGGAACCCCGCCTCGACTCCCGGATGAGCACCCATCCTATCCCAACATTCGTTGGAAAGCTCATAGATTAAATGATGAGAAAAACCTTTCAATTAGGAATCCCAATATCGTTCATTAGTGTAAGAGTGAGAATATCATTTTAATGAACACATCATTATAATTCATTAGAGTACAATTGAGAATAGCCTTTCAACAAGTACTTAATCATTGAACATTCATTCATTCTTCGCTCAAGTGTGTGTGTGTGTGTGAGAATAGCCTTTCACATAATCACCAATATTCACAACTGTTAATAGAGAGATAACATTCAATCCTAACACAATTAGCTTCTAAACATGATCATCATTCATTCATTTAGGTCACACACATATTTCACATCACATTCATATATACCACATCATGATAATACTTCAATTATTCACACTATGCCTTCAAGGCCATGATCACAATATACATAGTAAGTAAACACCTTCACCTTTCAGGTGGATCAACAATTCAAGAACAATTACACTTTTAAATGAAAATTAGGTCAAACTTGCCCTTTCAAGGCTATGATTACAAATCCTCAATTCACTAAAAATCCACCATAATTAGACATAGATGGTGATACAATTGAATAATCTAAATCAATTGAGGCATAATTCATCAACAATTCATTCATAATTAACAAACCTACTTAATAAAGCACAATTTAGAAATTGAGAGGAATCAAGTGTTCTTGGAGCAAAATCATCAATATAATCATATTATGACATTAGACAACCTTTAATGTCGTTTGAAGAAGGAACCCATGAGATTGAGTGAAAATCGAAGGTTTTTCATGAACTTGTAACTTTGAAAACTTCTTTTAAATTGACTCTAGGGTGAAAAATAGCCCTAGATGAAGGATCACCATAACTTATTAGATGCATTCCCGTGAAAATTGAAGAAGAAACACCTTGAAATCCCAACCCTAGATTGAACTTGACCTTGATCTCCAATGGAGTTTCTAGAGAGAACTTTTTGGAAGGGAGATTTTTGATTTGGGGAAATATCAATCATGAAATATAAATTAGTATTTTAATGTTTTAATACTCTGAAAATACCTAAAAACACTTAAAATAACCGTCCACACTAGTTTGGGACTTGGGGTGAATTTTCCAAGTCACCCCTAAGTTAGTCGTGTCCCTTGACAGCAAACACAGTCCAATTGACAGACCCCCATCCACGGGCCGTGGATGGGTTGACGGACCGTAGTGGTCATCCGTCAATGGTGGTTGTGGCTTGGTTTAGGGACCCTTGACCTACGGAGGCCATCCAAGCGGGGTGGATGGACCTACTGGTCGTGGACCCCTTCTGTAGGTCACCCCACATTGGCCAACCTTCATGTTTCTAAGGGTCTTAGGGGGTTAGAATTAGGGTCCTCCTCAAGGATCCCTAGGGTGGTCCAAGGAGAGTCGTACCTTGACGATTAACCCCTACACACCTCAACCTTGACTCGGGGCAACATCAAACACTATCAAACCTCACACCAAACTCAAATGCACACATGTTAGGCTATAGTTTCACTAGTTTGTTTGAAGGGTCGTTACATTATCCCCCACTTAGCAACATTCGTCCTAGAATAACACTTTAAACACATTAAGGGGTAACGACTCGAGACTAGCAGCCCAAATCATGCATGCAACATCAATATACATGCATTGACGTATGTGGAAACATCAACTCCTCATTAATAATCTCAACACACAACATGAAGGTAGGAGGTAATCTACAAACTCATTATAGATCAAAACATTAAAACTCTTCATTACATTGGAGGAAGTTCCTTCTCCAAACCACATCATGCTCATCACAACATCATTAAGCACATTTAAGCAATTTTCTCAAAAAAGCACATTATGCAACTTCTTTATAACAACATATTTAGGAATGCTCAACAAGTCAACTCATGAAATATTTAGGCAACTCATTATAGATGCATATCAACATGAGGAACATAAATCATGAAATCTCATCTTCTCATTTAAACAAGAATTCAAATAGAACATGCATATAATAAGGAGACCATGGAAACTCATATTCACACAAGACTCTAAAACATGAAACAAGCTACAAGAAACTCTTGGTCTGAAGCTTGAATAAGAATAGAATGAAAGAAATACGAATATCAACACTCTCAAGAACCTTACTATCCCCCACTTAAGAGAAAACCCTACTAAGGCTAACATGAAAAACAACATAAGGACCTCATCAAAACAAAAACAAAAAGAACTAGAACTTACAGGTGCCCTCTTTCGGATTAACTCATTTGTCCTTATTAGCTTGAGGAGCATAGAAACGGTTTCTCTTTGGAGCATTAACATTCAGGCCATCATTAGAAGTTTGTTTGGTCTCTCTCCCTTTTGTCGAAAGTGATGCACAATCTCTCATCTTATAACCCTTCTTTCCACACCCAAAACACCCATCCATGCCGGAAAGGCACTTACCCGAATGTTGCTTCCCACACTTGCCATAAATAGACCTTTCAAAAGAAGAACCACCTGCATTCCCTCCTTGGGAATTAGGGTTAGACACCTTATCATAACTGACCATTGGGGACTGTTGGTTGTGAAACCTCCTTTTGGACCTTGGTTGACTTTGTTCTTTGGGCCTAGCCCTTTTTACCTCATTATTCATCTGCATAAGTTTTGTCTATTCATGTTGTTGAGCATATATCATGAGCCTTGAAATGTCCATGTCATGATGAAGCATTGTCGTACGGCATTCCTTCTCAACCAAACTGGATACTCCCACGATGAACTTATTCATTCTAGCCCTAGAATTAGACACTAAGGTAGGGCCAAATTTGGAGAGTTGAGTGAACTTAAGAGAGTACTCCTTCACACTCATACTCCCTTGCCGAAGGTTCATGAATTCTACCAATTTTTGCTCCCTCAACTGTAACGGGAAAAACCTATCAAGGAATGTCTCTTTGAACACTTCCCAATTTATGGGACCCGCTCCTCTAGGCCTCTCACCCTTCCATTGTTCAAACCAAATTTGAGCCACATCTTTTAGTTGGTAGGCAGCTAGCTCCACCTTCTCCACCGAAGACACCCCTATTGCATTAAGTATCTTGCAAACCTTATCAACAAACCTTTGGGGATCTTTCTCTACTTTAGAACCAAGAAACTAGGGAAGGTTCATCCTAGAGAAATACCTTAACCTTGAACCCATAGTATTCTCATTAGCATTCACCCTAGGCCCCATATCTCGGTTAACATGGGTTGTTAAGGCTTGAGCTTGAGTGGTGACGGCTTGAGTTTGAACCGTCATGAGTTGGGTCAATGTTTAGAAGGCCGCCCTTATCTCCATATTAGAAATGGTCCCTTCATCATTAGGAGCATGAGGTTCTTGAGGAGCTTGGCCACCTTGAGGGCCTTGGTCAACTTGTGGAGGAACTCCCTCATTCACAACTTCGTCTTCCATCCTTCTTAGGTTAGCCCTTGTGTTCATGTCCTATAAATACAAGAGAAGGATTAGGAAAAGGACACATATAGAACTAAACTCTAAGGCACGACTTCAAGAGTATGAAAGAAGTGTAACTTTATATCATCCTATAGCCTCTCACTCATAGATGTGTTGCGACTCACACCAATGAACAAGACTCTACTAGACGTGGCTTGTGAGACATCAACCCTAATATCATTCCTAAACCTTGTGCTCTGATACCATATTTGTCACGACCCGAGGGCACCCCCTAGTCGTAACACGGCGTACTCACCCCGAATAGGTCTTATACAAGCCTCATAGCATTCATTCATCGCATAGGTAGTAGAAATAGTACGGAATTAAAACTTTTTACTTAAAACAACACAATCTATCAAAATATATTCATTTAAAGACAACAGAAGTCTAACGTCTCACATGGCAATCTTTAGACAATACTTGAAACAAGATAGGGCCACGGCCCTATACGATCAAAGTCTTAAGAAAAGTCTTACAACATAAATTCCTTGTCCTCGATCTATGAGGACATACCAAAAGATATCTTGACAGTGAACTAATCCTAACCTTCACTAGAGAATGCATTCACTTAACATAACCTACACTTGTAGTAAAAATAAGAAAATATGGGCTAGCACACAAAAATGTACTTTTTGATTAGCATGCAAAAACATGATTTAAAAGCGACGTTTTTGTTGTAAGTCATGAACATTTATCAAAGAAGTATATTATAAGAAAAAACCAATATACATATCACATTTTCCCACCACATATATATACCTTACCTTTAGCCTCCACCTCAAGTAATCCTCAAGATATACCTTGTGCAATGTATGGGTAGTGTGCCATACCATCACCCACACCAACGTACCACATTAAGGTCACCAAAAGTGAACTTACCATTCAACCTTTCCACATTTACACAATAAATAATTTAAGAGACATAAACATGACGTGAATCACATCACCACATTAAGACACATGTCTAAGATAACTCTAAGTCATACTTGTGCAATGCGCAAGTAGCATCCCATAATACTACTCACACTAAGTACTCCTTTGAAGTCACCGTAGGCAAGGCACATTCATTTACAATAATGAAGACAAGGAATTAACTCATAATGCAATCCAAGTATACCAAGCATCATTTACATTAGACAATTAAATCAACATTCCTCATTAGCTTCATTTAAAGGAGTTCCACACAATAGTTATTAAGACTTACAGAACTCACTATAGCAATCTTTAAGCCTACTCGTGCAATATATGGATAGTGTACCATAGTACTACCCACACTTCATAGAACTCCTCAAGAAACTATAATGCACATCTCACATGATGGGAATAAGCGTTTAACATACATAGACAATGGGAGATAGATTATGCAATCCGGTGTCGTGTAACTCGACACCGTAGAAGGTGGTCAACATGCCCAAGGAAGACCGGTATTTTGCTTAAGTGGATCCACTAGCTATCCTATGTGGGCACATAGTTAAGGGAAAAAGAGGTTGCTACAAGATACTCCGCCTCAAATCTTGGATGAGCATCCACCCCAAGAGATTGCTACTAGATACCTTGCCTCAACTCATGGATGAGTATCCATCCCATTCAATATCCTCTCGGTGCTTAGCCTACGTTGCCATAGAGTAGTTAAAATTCATTTTATTCAAGGGATATGATATTTTTACTAGAAACTCTACCTCAACTCCCGGATGAGCATCCATCTCAAGAGATTGCTACTAGGTACCTCACCTAAACTCCCGGATGAGCACCCATACCATCCCCACATTCGTTGGAAAGCACATAGATTCAAACATGAGAAAAGCCTTTCAACTAAGAATCCCTTTATCGTTCATTAGTGTAAGAGTGAGAATATCCTTTTAGTCAACACATCATTATCATTCATTAGAGTACAATTGAGAATAGCCTTTCAACAAGTAATTCATCATTAACATTATCATTGAACTTTCACTCATTCTTCATTCAAGTGTGTGTGTGTTAGAGAATATCCTTTCGCATAATCACCATCATTCACAAGTGTTAATAGAGAGATAACATTCAATCCTAACACAATTAGCTTTTAAAAATGATCATCATTCATTCATTTAGAACACACACATGCTTTACATCACATTCATATATACCACATCATGATAATACTTCAAATACTCACACTATGTATTCAAGGCAATAATCACAATATACATAGTAAGTAAAAACCTCCACATTTCAAGTGGATCAACAATTCAAGAAAAATTATACTTTAACATAAAAAATAGGTCAAACTTGCCCTTTCAAGGCTATGATCACAAATCCTCAATTCACCAACAATTCACCATAATTAGACATAGATGATGATAAAATTCAATAATCTAAATCAATTGAGGCATATTTCTTCAACAATTCATTCATGATTATCAAACCCACTTCATAAAGCACAATTCAAAAATTGAGAGGAATCATGGGTTCTTGGAGTAAAAACATCAATTAAACATCAATATAATCATAATATGACATTAGAACACCTTTAAAATCGTTTATAGAAGGAACCAATGAGATTGAGTGAAAACCCACGGTTTTTTCATGAACTTGTAACTTTGAAAACATCTTTGAAATTGACTCTAGGGTGAAAAATAGCCCTAGATGAAGGATCACCATGCCTTATTAGATGAGTTCCCAAGAAAATTGAAGAACAAACACGTTGAATACCAACCTTTGCTTGAACTTGACCTTGATCTCCAATGGAGTTTCTAGAGAGAACCTTTACGGAGGGAGAGTTTTAATTTGGGGAAATATCAATAATCAAATGTAAAATAGCTTTTTAAATGTTTGAATACTCTTAAAATACCTAAAAACATTTAAAATAACCGTCCACACACTAATTGGGACTTGGGGTGAATTTACCAACTCACCCATAACTTGGTCGTGAGACTTGAACCATCCTTCTTTGTGAGTAGGATTTTACCAAGAAATTTAAAATTTAATTAGTATTATGTTCAGTTCACTAGATGTAACACCTTGAGTTCTCAAAAGAACTAAATTGGAAATAGCAAAATCTGAAATTTTGCAAGTTAAGCTAAGTATGAGTTTTGGGTTGACTTAAAACGACCATAACTCATAGCTTAGGATGAGTAAGGTGTGATAAGATATACCGTAGCAACAATATTTGAATTATATTTCCAATGCCACCTATATTGGTAAGTTTCGAGTTCGTATGAGGGAGATATGTGCATTCGAAGGTTGGGCTGTCTAGATAAGGCAAGTCAAAATCGGATTTTAGAGGGGTATTTTGGTCTTTTCTTTACCAAATCAGATTTAATTCGTTTGTAGTAATATTTTAGTGGTCTAAACTGATTATGTTCAGTTTTATAGTCCTAAAATTAGCCTAGGGTTTTATTTGAGAGTTGAAGAAGAGAAAAAAAGAGAAAAGAGGAGAAACGAGGAGAGGATCAAGCGTTCGTCGAGATTCTTGCATGTTGTAGCGGAATTTCGCCATAGGTTTGATTCCTAAGAGGTATGTCATCTTCCATAGTATTGGGTTAGTTCACCCACATGCCAAACACGTTATTTTCAGCGTCATTTCATTCTCAAAAAGTTGAAGGATTTAAGTTCTTGATAGGTGTTCTTGAGGTTCATTATAAATCTTGTCTTGTTGGGGTTTTGAAAATTTCCTGAGTTGAAAGTGATTGTTTGGAGTGTTGTTTTGAGTGTATTAGTGCATACTTAGGTTTGGTAATTCAATCTAAGGAAAACATGCGAACATAAATCGAATAAAAGAGATTTAGGGTCAGAAAATGAAAGGCAAAATTCGTCGAAACTTTGCCTAGGGAGAGCCTGGCACTGCTCGCCCCATATGCCCCCGAGGGGCTGGGGTAGCACGCCTGCAGTGCGCCCATATGCAGTCTCTGAAGTTAGGGGCTGGCGCCCTATGCCTGGAATGCCCCAGGGTCACCTGCCCCCACTCATTTTCCATCGGTCGTCCCATTTGAGCCCCTTTAAGTATACCTTCACTCCCTTTGACTCTAATCACTCTAAACTACTTCCAAACACCTAGAAATCATTCATAACCTTGAATTCATGAGTCTACACTATTCAAGGTAAAGTTAAGAGTTATGTCTTGAGAGTTCTTCCGATCATTTAGAGAAAGTCTCTTAGAGTCCTTTTGAGGTGTGTTCTAAAATTTCTAATAATTTGTTTCAAGACTCAAGTAAGTGAGCATGAGAGTTAGAAGAATGTATTCATGAGTTGACACTATCACCTAGATCTTTCATTTCATGAATCAAACTCTTGAATTCATAATTCACATTCAAGAGAGAGTTAAAGAGTAGAGTCCAATAAATCATTTGAGTTCAATTGTAAAACCTTTGAGATCAACTATTGATTTGAACTATGTTTTGAGGAAGTAAGTCAGAGAATTAGAAGAATCGTATACATGAGTTCCATGTAGCTATGTAGGCCTTCGAGTCGAGTTGTTCCATTCCCATAATTCAATATGAACTTCGTAAGTTGAGCATCTTTCAGAGAAGTGGTATCTTCAAGTTCTATTCCTTTTAGTGTTGAGTTCCTAATCCACTTTGAGATTCATTTCTAATTATGTGACCATTACATATTACCCATGAAGTCCTTCAGTTGAGTAGTTCATGCCCATAATTCCGCATAAACCCTATGAGTCGGGTAGTCTTGAGATGAGAGGTATCATTGAGTCGTTGAGTTTAGTAGTTCATGCCCATAATTCCGCGTGAACACTCCGAGTCGAGCTTTCTTGAGATGAGTAGTATCATTGACTCCTTGAGTTTGGGAGTTGTTGAGTTCCTAGTATTGAGTTCTATGTACGGTTATTGAAAACCTTGAATTGAGTCGTTCAGGTCCATAATTCGGAATGAACCCTATTTCAAGAAGTCATTTTACAAATTGTTTTAAAACTTGTTTTAAAGACTTAAGCACTGAGTTGAGATAGAGTAAAGTTGAAGTTCTATTCTTCAAAGAAGTATATGGGAACTAAGTATTCCCAAAAAGATTTAAAATATTTTCACATTTAAATAACAATGGAAACTGAGATTTCCAAAGAGTTTTGGGCTAGTTTGGAGAAAAGAGAAATCGCTTTCTAAATAAAGCAAGATCGCAAACTGAGATTTCCAAGATAGCCTTTGGGCTAAGTTTTGAGCACTAATCTCAAATCACAGAAGAAATATGTTTTTAAAACATAAGAGCTAGTATATTTTGAGATTAGTATTGAGCACCGATATGGGAGAGAGTTCAAACAACTAACAGCCCTCATAAACTATGTAGCCATCATGGGTAGAAAAGGGTCATACTTTTTTGATGAACCCTTTTACATAGAGTAGTGGATCCATCAGTATTTCAGGTCCTATACATTTGGTCGGGTATAGGATGCGCTGGCAGCGTGAGGTAGATCGTTGTATCACCACTATAGCTCTTATGTGATGGTTGTCGGTTATACAAACTCCCACAGAAGTTATTACATTTTTATATACATCAGTTGATTGTTTTTTCATATACATTTCAGAGTTATGTTGTATCATTGTTATATACACAGAGTTTACATCATGTTTTTAAACAACTTTATCTTTAAATTGCACTTGTTTTAAACTGCTTTATATTGAAATAAGTTCAGTTAAGTATCAGGAGTTGAGTATTTCTAGTTGAGTACCTTAAGTTGAGTATCTTGAGTTGATCTATGCTTCATTGAGTCAAGTATCATATATTTGAAGTTCAGTATCATATCTTTGAAGTTGAGTATCTAATCTTTGGGTTGAGTATCTAATCTCTGAGTTGAGTATCTTATCCTTGTGTACTTCTGAGTTGAGTAAGCTGAGTAGTTTTGAGTATCCTTAAGTACTCCTTGAGTTGAGTATGTTTGAAAAGAGGTAAGTATGTTTCCATCTTTATCAAGTTCAAGCTTATGTTATGTTTTAGTATGCCCTTTACATGCTCGTACATTCCACGTATAGAGCCATTTGGCCAGCATATTCTCATAATGCAGATCCGGGTATTCAGGATCATCAACAGGAGCTTCATTGATGTCACATGTAATTCGAGTTAGCTATGGTGAGTTTCTTTGCTTCTAGAGGATTCCATTTACTTTCAGTTGTTAGGAGGTCGTGGGTCTTGCCCCGACTTCCATAATTGTCATTTAGAGGCTTCATAGATAGACAATAGAGTTTTAGAAGTCTTCATTTATTTTGTTAAATGTTTTAAAGACTAAAGTTGCCTTTTATGGCGAGTTGTGTGTATTTTATTATAAAGAGTTTTCTTTTAACTTAAAGTTTGTATTTAAGTTTTATGAACTGTTATTTCAGATTTAATCCTTTGCATGCTTAAGTTAGTCTTCCGCTTGTAGTCAGCCAGGATGATGGTTCGCTTGGGGACCAGCAATGGTTCTTGAGTGTCGGCCACGTCCAGGGTGTAGACTCGGGTTGTGACAAACTTGGTATCAGAGCACAGAGTTCAAGTGTCCTAGGATGTCTATGAAGTCGTGTCAAGTAGGATCTTATTTATGGTTGTGAGGGCCCCACTTCTATAAATAAGTGACTACAAACATTTAAGAAAAGTTTCCCTTTTTCATACTTTGAATCGTGCAATAGAACTATGTCAAAGAGAATTATTCTAACTCGTGTGTTTTTCATATTCATTCGACTACCCATCATATTAGAGGTGGTCGGAATTTAAAATGTAAAGATCCTTATGAATGAGTTGTTCTTAGAAAGAGTCTTGAGAAAGTCATGAGACTTCAGAGGGGCTTGAGAGAAGCCCAAGAGTAAGTTTTCATTTTTAGAGTAATGCCTTCATATGAATCGTGCCTTTGAGCTAAAAATGAGTTGTACTATCTTCTATAAGTCTTGTTTCAGCAAAGATCCTTATGAGGAAGTATTTTTAATGTTTGGGTAATATATTCCCCCGAAAAGGTAGCATGAGCTATGAGATTATGAATAGTAGTAGTAAAGAAATCCCCTTTAAGTTAAAAGCATAGTATGCATAGATTTAGTAATCTAAGTAAGGGAGATGGTGTTTCGACAAGCTATGTTATTATAGGTCATGCACCCAGTAAGTTATTGAGGAGGAGTTTTCACTTATGGGTAGAGTAAGAGTTGCTAGTCAAGTTGAGATAAAGTATATAATTTTGACCAAAATACAGTTGATGTCGATGTGCCATCATATTAAAGGAGGCTAAATTCATGTGTGAATGAGAGTAGAGTATTTATAAAGTGATAGATCTAAGCTAGGCTTATGATTTGTTTGAGAGGGTCATGATGTTCATAAGGTTATAGAAATGATCAAATAATGAGGTATAGTATAGTAGGCAAGAAATCATATTGATATTCGGGTTTAGTAATGAACATTAAACTTGAATTTGAGATGAGTGTCATGATCAAAAGAATGGCAACACAAAGGTAATGATGTTAGTCTTGAGATTTGATGTAGTAGACTTGACATAGAGTAGGTGAGGAATTGAGATGTTGTTGCAATAAATATGAGTGGTACAAGTGAGACCCTAACCTTTATATAAGGGCCACTGTGAAGTGTGGCTTAGTATCAAGAGTAACAAGAGTATTAAGAGGTGTGCCGAGATAGTATGTTACCGGATGAGGTTCCTAATAAGTTATAATCTTCCATGTGTGCCTAGATAGCATAATTGAGCTGACAATGTGGAATATGTCCATAGCTTTCAAGTGTTAGCTTTAGACCTAAGGGGCAGATGATAAGATGAGACATGAAGTCTAGTGTTGAGAATTTCCTAAGGAGCTAGTTAGTAGGAGACCATGGAGTTGTTAGAGTACTAAGCTTGAATGTGGTGGTAAGGAGTAATAGTCTTGGGATGACATTCCCTATAGATAGGTATAGAACCTGAACCTAAGGATTTGGGCTAAGCTTGAATATAGGAAGAGAATACCCTTAGACGCAGACCTTAGTAAGAGAATCCGATTCCATACCCAGTCAAGTCGTAATTCGAGGACGAATGATCCCAAGGGGGAGATATTGTAACACCCTAGAAATTTTTTTAACTAAGACACGAACCATCCTTCGTTGTGAGTAAGATTTTACCAAAGAATTTAAAATTTCTTTAGTATTAAGTTCAGGTCACTAGATGTAGCACCTTGATTTGTAAAAAAAACTAAATTGGAAATAGCAAAATCTGAAATTTTGCAAGTTAAGGTGAGTATGAGTTTTGGGTCAACTTCAAATGACCATAACTTATAGCTCAGGATGAGTAAGCTGTGATACCATATACCGTAGGAACGATCTTTGAATTGTCTTTCCAACGCCACCGATTTTGCTCAGTTTCGAGTTCGTATGAGGGAGATATGTGCATTCGAAGTTTGGTTGTCTAGATAAGGAAAGTCAAAACCGGATTTTAGAGGGGTATTTTGGTCTTTTCCTTACCCATTCAGATTTAATTCATTTTTACTAAAATTTTAGGGGTCTAATCTGATTAGGTTCAGTCTTATAATCCTAAAATTATCCCAGGGTTTTAATTTAGAGTCCAAGAAGAGAAAAGAAGAGAAAAGAGGAGAAAAGAGAAAAGGACCAAGCGTTCGTCGAGATTCTTGCGTGTTGTAGCGGATTTTTGCCATGGGTTTGATCCCTAAGAGGTATGTAAGTTTCCATAGTGTTGGGTTAGTTCATCCACACGCCAAACATGTTATTTTCAGAGTAATTTAATTCTCAAAAAGTTGAAGGATTTAAGTTCTTGATAGGTGTTCTTGAGGTTCATTATAAATCTTGTCTTGTTGGGGTTTTGATGATTTTTTGAGTTGAAAGTGATTGTTTGGAGTGTTGTTTTGAGTGTATTATTATGCACTTAGGTTGGGTAATTGAATCTAAGGAAAACATGAGAAAATAAATAAAATAAAACTGATTTAGGGTTAGAAAACGAAAGGTGAAATTCTTCAAAACTTTGCCTGGGGAGAGGTTGGCGCTGCGCTCCCCAGATGCGCCTGGGGGGCTGGGGCAGCGCGCCTGCAGTGTGCCCATATGCAGTCTCTGAAGTTAGGGGCTGGCGCCCTTTACCTGGAACGCGCCAAGGTCACCTTCCCCCACTCCTTTTTCGTCAGTTTTCCCGTTTGAGCCCCTTTTAAGTGTACCTTCACTCCCTTCGACTCTAATCACTCTGAATTACTTCCAAACACCTAGAAATAATTCATAACCTTGAATTCATAATTCATAATTCAAAATTCAAGGTAAATTTAAGAGTTATGTCTTGAGAGTTTTTCCGATCATTTAGAGAAAGTCTCTATGAGTCCTTTTTAGGTGTGTTCTACAATTTCTAATAATTTGTTTCAAGACTCAAGTAAGTGAGCATGAGAGTTAGAAGAATGTATTCATGAGTACACTCTCACCTAGATCTTTCATGTCATTAACCAAACACTTTAGTTCATAATTTGCATTCAAGAGAGAGTTAAAGAGTAGTGTCCAAGAAAGCCTTTGAGTTCAATTGTGAATCCTTTGAGATCAACTATTAATTTGAACTAAGTTTTCAGGAAGTAAGTAAGGGAATGAGAAGAGTCGTATACATGAGTTCCATAGTTATGTAGACCTTCGAGTCAAGTTGTTCCATGCCCATAATTCAGCATGAACTTCGTAAGTTAAGTATCTTTTAGAGAAGTGGTATCTTCAAGTTTTATTCCTTTAAATGTTGAGTTCCTAATCCCTCTTTGAGATTCATTTCTAATCATGTGACTATTACATATTACCCATGAAGTCCTTGAGTTGAGTAATTCATCCCCATAATTCCGCATGAACCCTATGAGTCGGGTAGTCTTGAGATGAGAGGTATCATTGAGTTGTTGAGTTAAGTAGTTCGTTCCCATAATTCCGTATGAACCCTCCGAGTCGAGAATTCTTTTGATGAGTAGTATCATTGACTCCTTGAGTTCAGGAGTTGTTGAGTTCCAAGTATTTAGTTCTATGCATGGTTATTGAAAACCTTGAATTGAGTCGTCATGTCCATAATTCGGCATGAACCCTATTTCAAGAAGTCTTTTTACAAATTGTTTTAAAATTTGCTTTAAAGACTTGAGAACTGAATTGAGACAGAGTAAAGTTGAAGTTCTATTCTTCAAAGAAGTATATGGGGACTAAGTATTCCAAAGAGATTTAAAATGCTTTCACATTTAAATAATAACGGAAACTGACATTTCCAAAGAGCTTTCTGGCTAGTTTTCAGAAAAGAGAAATCGCTTTCTAAATAAAGCAAGATCGCAAACTGAAATTTCCAAGATAGCCTTTGGGCTAACTTTTGAGCACTAATCTCAAATAACAAAAGAAATATGTTTTAAAAACATAACAACTAGTATATTTTCGGAGTAGTATTGAGCATCGATATGGGGGAGAGTTCAAACAACTCACAGCCCCCATAAACCATGTAGCCATCATGGGTAGAAAAGAGTCATACCTTTTAGGTGAACCCTTTTACATAGACTAGTGGATCTATCAGTAGTTCAAGTCCTATACCTTTGGCCGGGTATAGGATGCGCTGACAGCGTGAGGTAGATCGTTGTATCATCACTATAGCTCTTATGTGATGGTTGTCACTTAGAGAAACTCCCACATAAGTTATTGTATTTTTTTATATACATCTGTTAATTGTATTTCATATACATTTCAGAGTTATGTTGAATCCTTGCTATATACACAGAGTTGACATCATTTTTTAAGAAACTCTTTTTTATATTGCACTTGTTTTAAACTGCTTTATATTGAAATAAGTTTAGTTAAGTTTCAAAAGTTGAGTATTTCGAGTTGAGCACCTTAAGTTGAGTATCTTGAGTTGATATGTGCTTCATTGAGTCGAGTATCTTATCTTTGAAGTTGAGTATCATATCTTTGAAGTTGAGTATCTAATCTTTGAGTTGAATAGCTAATCTGTAAGTTGAGTATCTCATCCTTGAGTACTTCAGAGTTGAGTAGTTTTGAGTATCCTTAAGTACTCCTTGAGTTGAGTAAGTTTGAAAAGAGTTTATGTTTCCATCTTTATAAAGTTCAAGCTTATGTTATCCTTGAGAGTTCGCCTTACATGCTTATACATTCCACATACAAAGCTATTTGGCCTGCATATTCTCATGATGCAGAACCAGGTATTCAGGATCATCAACAGGAGCTTCGTTGATGTCACATGCAGTTCGAGTTAGCTACGGTGAACCTCTTTGCTTTCGAAGGATTCCATTTACTCTCAGTTGTTAGGAGGTCGTGGGTCTTGTCCTGACTTCCATCATTGTCATTTAGAAGCTTCATAAATAGACAATAGAGTTTTAGAAGTCTTTATTTATTTTGTTAAATGTTTTTGAAGACTAAAGTTGCCTTTTATGGCGAGTTGTGTATATTTTATTTTACAGAGTTTTCTTTCAACTTAAAGTTTGTATTTAAGTTTTATGAACTGTTATTTTAGTTTTAATCTTTTGCATGCTTAAGTTAGTCTTCCACTTGTAGTCAGCCAGTATGAAGGTTCGCTTGGGGACGAGCAATGGTTCATGATTGTCGACCACGTCCAGGGTGTAGACTCGGGTCGTGACATTGACGGACCGTACTGCTCATCCATCAATGGTGGTAGTGGCTTGGTTTGTGCCCCTTGACCTGTGGAGTCCATCCACGGGGTGTGGATGGACTTACGGCGAGTGGACCCCCTTCGTAGGTCACTCTACATTGGCCAACTTTCTTGTTTCAAGGGGTCTTGGGGGGGTTAGACTTAGGGTCCTCCTCAAGGACGCCTAGGGTGGTCCAAGGGGAGTCGTACCTTGATGTTTAACCCCTAAACACCTCAACCATGACTTGGGACAACATCAAACGTTGTCGAACCTCACACCAAACTCAAATGCACACACGTTATGCTCTAGTTTCACTAGTTCATTTTTAGGGTTGTTACTGTGGACCCACCCACGGAGTAAGGGTCCTGCCGTGTTTTATTGATTTTAAGCAGTTTCCAGGGGTCCTTCTCAAAGATCCATGGTTGGTCCTTGAGGGGTTCTACCTTGACGTTATAACACAAAATCCTTTATTTTAAGTATGGGGAGTTACATTTACGACTCTAACTCTTAGGTTAAGATCTAGTTTAGCCTACTAGTTTTTGAGGTGTTACAACAATTCATCGGAAACTAGTAGGCTAAACTAGAGCTAAAACGTGAGGGTTAACGTCAAGAGACAAGGTCAAAGGCCAAGGAAAATGGGAAAGGGCCAAGGAAAGGGACCAAGGCTACCAATTTTGGCCAAGGCACTGCCCACCAAGACCTTGAGGGTTCTTACGACCCATAGTGGACACCACGAGTCGTGGTGCCACTTGTGGAGGTGGAGGATGTAGCCTCCTTAGGCTTCCTCAAGAGTTACCCCACCACACCAGCTACTTCACGGCTCTCGAAGCCTTAGACGGCTCGTAGGAGTGGTCTTGAACTTGCCTTAGTGGAAGGGACATGGAGTGTGTCTTCGCCTAGCTATTAGCTCAATGTCAACAAGAGGGACCAAGGCTTGTGGCTTGCTCCACTGCTAGTGGATACCCTCATGAAGATTCCGTGGCCTTTTGAGCTAAAAGCAATTTTTGCCATGCCACTACCTCAATACACGGATGGGACCACGGCTTGTTGAGCCCCACGTGCTCCCTAGCACCTCAGTTAAATTGAGGGGCATTTTGGGTAAATCCATTTTAAGTCCTATGAATGTGTGGTCATTTTGGGTAAGTTTAGGGTTACTGTATAAGTCATTTTTTAGTCAATTTCACCTAAACTAAGTCATACTTTCACAACACCCTAATCAAATCCCAAAAAGTTCATATTTTCTCAAAATTTCTTTCTCTAAAACTTAAGGAAGAGGAGGAGGAAAGATGAATATAGGTCTTGAAGAAATAAGGATTTTCACTCAATTTATTTGGAGAACCATAACTAAGGTAGTCCTTCATCCATGGATAGTTTTCATCCATTGAGTCCCTCCAAACTCAATTTCAAAGATAGTAATTTCCCCAAAAGTTAGGGTTTTATTCCAAGTCATGGATTCCTTTTCAATAATGATTATGTAGATTTAATTACTTGATATTATGATTGAATTTATGATTTATTATAGTTTAATGATGAAATCTCCGAAGAATCCATGAAATCCCCATATTCCTAATTTGTGACCTTGTGATGTGGGTGAATTATAGAAGGAAAGGTATTATGAGATTATGCTTATAGTGATTGTAGTAATCGAATCATGTTTTCATCCATGTCTAATGTAGTAATTCCATATATTTTGATTGAATGTGATCCACGGTCCTTGAAGGGTAAAAGCATGAGAATTATGCATGTCTATGAGGTTTATGTATATTCTTTTAGATCACTTTGAGAGTAAAGTGAATATGACTATGATCTAGTTATTCTGTTTATTGGATTATTATCCTCATGTACACACATATGGATGAATATTTTATGATGTGAAAGCTTTGTGACATATAGTGATTCTATGGTTGGAAGAGTAGTCTAACCTACTGAATCTATGAGCTTTAGTATGAGTTATGTTGGATTGAGTGTCAAGACTTAATATGTAATCTATCGGAATTAATGCTTAGCACCGAGTGGATATGAATATGAGATAAACGTTTCTACACTAGTTGAGTCTGTCTTTCCGAATGGCTTATTTCTACCTTAGTTGAGTCTGGGTTCCCATGGTATGTATCTCATGAGATGGAAACTTTATACCTTAGTAGAGTCCAGGTTTCCAGTAGAAATCTCATTATCTCATAACTATGTTCCCACATAGGTCTTTATCTAGTTGATTCACCTAAGCTAAGAGTATGGTTCTACCTTAGGCAAGTAGAACAACCCCTTTTTGGTGTGGGGTAGACACCGGATTACATGTTTTCTCACATGGTCTATGTTGGTTAAGTCTTATTTCCAATATGATAAGAATATGAAATATGAACTATGGTTACTTAATGAGCTTCGCCTAGCATGGGTAGGATTATTGGATCCTATTCATATATTGCACAAGTATGCTTTGAGGGTACTCGTGGTATGGTTCTCTTATGATGTGATGATTTATGCAATGAGTATGATTATGATTTATGTTTTTCAATTATGTTAAAATGATGCTTTACACTAGTAAATGACATGCATTCAACGAAAATGTCCCTTTTAGCATGTTTTCATGATTTTGTGCATTTCTTTCATACTTGGTGCAATTTTTGTACTAACCCATATTTTCCTACATTTTCCCCAAAAGTAGGATTGAGTTCTCAAGGCGATGATCATTTGGTTCAACCTTGGATTCGACTATTCTCCTTGCTTGTGGTGAGTCCTCATGATTCAAGGACGGGAGATTCAATTTGAGTTTCATTTCTAGCGTTTTATTTTGGGCTATGTTGTATGGTTTATGTCCCTTTTCATTTGAACTATTGTAATAGATATATACAGATAAGTCTAGACTTCTGCTTTCTTTTATAAAAGACTTTAACTTTAAACAAAATTTCTAAATTTCTGAATCATTTATAATTACTTTATGTTATGATATGCTAAGTGGCTTGTGTTAGGCCTTTCAGAGTCTAATACGCCATGTTACGTCTAGGGGGTACCCTTGGATCGTGACAAACTTGGTAATCAGAGAAAAATGATTAGAATGATTCTATGATGATGTCTCATAAGCCACGCTAGTGGAGTTTTGTTCATAAGTGTGAAGGGGGCCACATTTATGAATGAGAGGCTATAAGTTGTTTAGGAAATGCCACTTATTTTATTATTCTTGAGTCGTGCTTTAGAGTTTAACTCTATAAAAGTCCCTCTCCTAGTCCTTCTGTTGTGCCTTCTAGTAATGAATACACAAAGGGCTAATGCTACAAAGTTGGAAGAGGAGAATGTGAATCAAGACGCTTCTTAAGGTAATCAAGCTCCTCAAGCTAACAAAACTCTGATTGATCCTTTGGCTATGTCAAATGAAGAGGTTAGGACGTCTTTCCAAATGTTGGCCCAAAATTTGGCGGCTCAAGCCAATAGGGATGTTGTGACTCATGTGAACCCTAATGTAAATTTGCCCACTTCAAGGGTTAGGGATTTTACTAGAATGAACCCTCCCGAATTTCATGGCTCCAAAGTGGGAGAAGACTCTCAAGAATTTGTGGAAGAGGTCTACAAAATTTTTGATTTCATAGGGGTGACTTCGGTAGAGAATGCGGAGTTAGCTGCTTACCAATTGAAGAGTGTGACACATGTTTGGTATACGCAATGGAAGAGAAATAGGTTGGTAGGAGCGGGTCCCATAGAGTGGGAAGTGTTTAAGTCAACATTCCTTGAGAGATTCTTTCTCTGAGAGTTGACGGGAGCTAAGGTGGAATAATTCATTAACCTTAGGAAAGGTAGCATGAGAGTTTAGGAGTATGCCTTGAAATTCACCCAACTATCCAAATATGCTACATCTATGGTGGCGGATTTGAGGGATGAGATTATTAGGTTTTTAACGGATGTGTCTGACTTGGTTCAAGATAAATGTTGTACATCAATGCTCCATTATGACATGGATATCTCAAGGCTCATGTTATATACTCAACAAATTGAGGAGTCAAAACTTAAGAAAAAGAATAAGAGGGGTGAAAAGAGCTAGAAACGATGATGGGATCTTTTCCAATGCTAGGTACGATGGACAAGTTCGACCAAGGTTTAAATAAGGGTTGTCCAACACAGGCTACTGCAAGGGTCAACAGGGATAGGGTTTCCAACCCTAAACCTCAAAGAGGTAATAGTGGTGGTTCTTATGTTGCTAGGCATAATTGTGCAAAATGTGGTAGAAAGCATGATGGCAAGTATCTGGTTGGTACCTATGGGTGTTTTAGTTGTGAGAAGGTTGGCCACAAGATGAGAGATTGTCCAATGCTCAAAGCTAAGGGAAGGGAAGATTAACAAGCTCCTCCAAGCAGTTTAAACTCCAATTCTCAAAAGCAAAATTGCTTTTACACTATTCAATCCTGAGGTGACCAAGATAGCTCCCCGGTTGTGCTGACCGGTATGTTAAAAGACTTATCTATTTATATATATGCTTTGTTAGATCTCGGTGCTACTTTGACCTTTGTGACACCTTTTGTGGCCATGAAGTTTGAAAGATTCCGTGAAGTGTTAGTAGAACCTTTTTCAGTTTCAACCGCGATTGGTGACTCGGTGGTGGCTAAAAGTGTCTACAGGATTTGTCCCATTTCCTTGTCCATAGAGTTACTTTGGTGGATTAGGTAGAGTTATACATGTTTGCCTTTGATGTGATTTTGGGTATGAATTTGTTGCATGCATGTTATGCCTCTACAGATTTAGGACTTAGGTAGTAAAATTCCAATTTCCCAATGAGCCTATTTTAGAGTGGAAGGGGGGAGTTCAATCCCTAAAGGTCAATTTGTTTCTTGTCCTAAAGCTAGGAAAATGATATCCAAAGGGTGTATTTACCATATTGTTAGGGTGATGGATGCTGAATTTGAAACCTCTTCTCTAGAGTCGGTTCTGGTGGTGAATGAGTTTGAGGAATTTTTTCCCGATGACTTACCCAGTATTCCTCCCAAGCGGGAAATAGATTTTGGCATTGATCTTTAACCAGACACACAATCTATCTCTATTCCTATTTATAAAATGGCTCCGATCGAGTTGAAACAACAATTAAACGATTTGTTACATAAGGGTTTTATTCGATCGAGTATCTCTCCATGGGGTGCTCCGATGTTTTTTGTTAGAAAGAAGGATGAATGTCTTAGAATGTGCATTGAGCATCTTCAGTTGAACCAAGTGACCCTTAAGAATAAATATCCCTTTCGGAGAATCGATGACTTGTTTGATCAACTTCTAAGGGCAAGCTATTTCTCCAAAATTTATCTTCGTTAAGGTTATCACAAATTAAGGGTGACAGGGGTTTATATTCCAAAGACGGCCTTTAGGACCCGATATGGTCACTATGAATTCGTGGTTATGTCGTTTGGGTTGACAAATGCCCCGACGACATTTATGGATTTGATGAATAGAGTGTTTAGGCAATACCTAGACATGTTTGTGATTATGTTTATCGATAATATCTTGATTTATTCAAGGAGTTAGAATGAACATGTGGACCATTTGAGGATTCTGTTGCAAGTTCTTAAGGACCAATAACTCTTTGCAAAATTTACCAATTGTAAATTTTGGTTGAGGTATGTGTCTTTCCTTGGTCAAATTGTGTGAATTAGTGAGGGTATTGATGTAGATCCTCAGAAGACGAATGCGGTCAAGAGTTGTCCTAGACCTTTAACTCCTTCCGACATTAGGAGCTTTTTGGGTTTGGATGTATTATTATAGGAGGTTTGTTGAATGATTTTCCTCCATGGCTTCTCCATTGACTGCTTTGACTCAAAATAAAGCTAAATTTTAGTGGTTGGATGATTTTGATAAAATTTTCCAATAATTGAAATATATACTTACTTCCGCTCTTGTGTTAACCTTACTGGAGGGTACAAATAGTTTTGTGGTGTATTGTGATTCCTCTAGAGTGGGGTTGGGGTGTGGGCTTATGCAAAACTGTAAAGTGATTCACTATGCTTCAAGGAAACTTAAAGTGCATGAAAATAATTATCCGACCCATGATCGTGAATTAGCGGCGGTTGTATTTGCCTTGTAAATATGGAGGCATTATTTGTATGGGTCCATGTGGATGTTTTCACCGATCACAAGAGTCTTCAATATGTGTTTGTTCAAAAGGACTTGTATCTTCACCAACGATGGTGGTTAGAATTATTTAAGGGTTATGATATGAGTGTCCTTTATCACCTAGGCAAAGCTAATGTGGTAGCGGATGCTCTTAGTAGGTTGTCGATGTGCAGCGTGACTCGTATAGATGATGAAAAGAAAGCGTTTGTTCGTGATGTGCATAGGTTGGCTCGGCTAGGTGTTCAACTAGTGGATTCCACAACGGGTAGTGTCATGGTTCATAATGGGTTCTAATAGTCCTTTGTGATGGACGTGAAGTCCAAGAAAAAACTTGATCCTTTATTAGTTGAGTAGAAAGAGTCGGTACTCAACAAATCCGTTGCCACTTTCTCCCAAGCGGGAGATGGGGTACATAGGTACCAAGGTCGATTATGTGTTCCGTATGTTAATGGGTTGAGGGAGAAAATTTTTGAGGAGGCTTATAGTTCTTGGTATTTATTCATCCAGGATCCACCAAGATGTACAGTGATCTAAGGGAAGTCTATTGGTGGAATGGTATGAAGAGAGATATTGCGGGATTTGTAGCCAAATGTCCTAATTGTCAAAAATTTAAGGTTGAGCACCAAAGGTCGGGAGGCTTGTCACAAAATATACATATTCCTACTTGAAAGTGGGAAGATGTGAATATGGACTTTATTGTAGGTTTGCCTTGCACTCGAAGGCAACACTATTCTATTTGGGTCATTATAGATAGGATGACAAAATCAGTCCAGTTTATTCCCGTCAAGGTTTCTCATATGGCGGAGGACTATGCCAAGTTGTATATAAAAGAGATAGTTAAGTAACATGAAGTTCCTTTATCTATTATTTCGGATGGAGGTACTCCATTTACTTCACACTTTTGGAAGTCATTCCAAAAAGGGCTTGGTACTAAGGTCAAGCATAGCATGACTTTTCATCCCTAAACCAATGGGCAAGCGGTGTGTACCATCCAAACATTAGGTTGTGTTGAGGGCATGTGTTAGAGATATCAAAGGTAATTTGGATGACCACTTGCCTTTAATAGAGTTTGCCTACAATAATAGTTATCATTCTAGTATCGGTATGGCTCCTTTGAAGCCTTGTATGGTAGGAGATATAGGTGTCCAGTTGGCTGGTTTGAGGTAGGCGAAATTGCTCTTATTGGTCCAGAATTGGTTTATGAAGCTATTGAGAAAGTTTGGCTCATTAGAGAGAAGTTTAGAATGGCCCAAAGTCAGCAAAAGTCTTATCCGATGTGAGAAGAAGGGACCTAGTATTTGAAGTTAATGATTGGGTCTATTTGAAAATCTTACCCATGAAAGGTGTGATGAAGTTTGGCAAGAAATGGAAACTTAGTCCCCAGTATATTGGCCCATATAAAAATTTTAAGAATATTGGTAAGGTTGCTTATTAGTTGGATTTGCCATATTAGTTGGCTTTGGTTCATCCACTAATTCATGTTTTATTGGAGATCCGGTATCCATTATTCCCTTAGATGGGTTGGGAGTTGATGAAAGCCTTTCCTATGAAGAGGTTTTGGTAGAGATCCTTCACCAGCAAGTCAAGAGATTGGCAAAAAAGGAAATAGCTTCCGTTAAGGTATTGTGGCTACTTGGGAGGACGAGGTCGATATGAAGTCCTAATACCCTCATCTCTTTCCTTCTACTCCTATTCAAGCTTGAGGTAAGTAATTCCTTTTGAGTTTTAGTGTTTTGGGAGTCATGGGTCTTATATGAGCCTTTTCATGATTTCCTAATGATATGCATGTTCTTGATGAAATTCATGCTTATTTTGAAAATAAGTTATCATGATTTATGTTCCTCATGTTGTTGTGCATTTAGTATGAATTGCCTTTTTGCCTTCATGAGCTCAGTTAATCAACATGATTTAGTATGCTTTTGAGAGTAATTGCATATTGGCTTCTTGATGTTGTGTTGAGCATGATTTTAGTTAAAGAAGGTAGTTCCTTCTATGAATATGAGAAATGTTGAGTTTCATGCATAATGGGTTGTTAGATGTTCTTCCTACTTCCTTATGATGCATTGATTATGTTTGAGTTGGAGTTAATGTTTCCTCCTTTGAATTGTTCATTATTTTGATATTGCATGGATGATGGACTGCTAGTCTTAAGTCTTTACTTCCTTAAGATGTCTAGATCGCCGTTCAAGGATGAATGTACCCAAGGGAGAGATATTGTAACAACTCAGAATATAGTATGTTAAACTAGAGCGAAAACGTGAGGGTTAACGTCAAGGGAGAAGGTCAAGGGCCAAGGCAAGGGTCCAAGGCTGCCCATTTTGGCCAAGGCACTACCCACCAAAACCACGAGGGTCCTCACGACCCATAGTGGAGACCACGAATCGTGGTGCCACTCATGGAGGTGGAGGCAGTAGCCTCCTTAGGCTGCCTCAAAATTGACCCCTTCACACGAGCCACTTCACGGCTCGTGAAGCTTCAGAAGGCTCGTGGGAGTGGTCTTGAACTTGCCTGAGTGGAAAGGCCATGGAGGGTGTCTTGGCCTAGCCACTGCCTCAAGGTCCATGAGAGGGACCACGGCTCATGGCTTGCGCCATGGCTTGTGGAGCCCCTCGTCAAGTTGCCTTGGGCTTGTGAGCTAAAGGAAATTATTTCCATGCAAATACCTCAAGACCACAGATCGGAAAACCTTTGTCGATTTCTAGGACGACCATGTCGATCGGACCTTGCATAAGAGAAGTTAACATCATCCATTCTTTCCCTCTTAAGCCTTCTAGACCTCTCCTTAAGTTTCTCCTGTTCAATCTTTGGGTATGAACCATAAGACGAGAAATATTCATGTCATGGACAGCATAGCCGTACGACACTCTTTTTCAACTAAATTGGATACCCTTGAAATGAACCTACGCGACCTAGGCTCGGCCACTACAGATGGAGCGTATTTCGACAATTGAGTGAACCTCAAAGCATATTCCTAAACACTCATATTACCTTGCCAAAGTTTAATAAACTCAAGCACTTTTGCCTCCCTCATCAAAAGTGGTAAGAATCTATCAAGAAAAATGGACTTGAACCTTCCCCATTCTAGTGGACCCACTTTTTCTAGTCTCGCTTCCTTCCTTTGGTTGTACCATACTTGAGCAACACCTTTGAGTTGGTAAGCGGCCAATTTCGCCTTCTCTACCAGAGTCATCCCCATAATATCCAACACATTATCTATGAACCCTTGAGGATTGTCCTAAACCTTTAACCCATAAAATTATGGAATGTTCATTCTAGTAAGTCTCTCACTCACTGTACCCATATTATCGGCCAATGGGTCAATCGGAGCTTAAGGAGGAGATTCTTGATCAATATTTTCTCCCTCATTGTATAAAGGTGTAAGGGTTGTAGGCCTTTTGTTGAAACTGTCAGTGATCTCCACCACCCGATTTCTGCTGAGAGAATTCAAAATTCGTTGTTCTAACCTTCTTTTTGTCCTTGGTCATTTTCCTAAGCCTATATCCCTCAACCTCCTGAGAATGAGTCATAAGCGTAGAGATATTCATATCCTCTAACAACGTAGCATACCTGCACTCGGTCTTTACCAAGTTGGATAACCCAAAAAGAAACTTACTCATTGTGCCCTTGGATCGACAACCATGTGTAAAGCATACTTGTAGAGTTGGGTGAGCTTAAGTCCGTATTTATGGAATTACATTGTACCCTGCATAAAATTCATAAACTATTGTTACCTTGGCTTCTCTCAACTCCCTTGGGAAGAACCTGTCTAGAAAATCTCCAGTAAAACACTCCCAAGTAACAGTTCCACTAGGTGAACAAAATGTGGACTACATTCTTACGATGGTAGGATGCCAACGCCACTCTATTATTACAAGTCACTTCCATCACTCCAAAAATTTTCTTAACCTCATCAATGAAGTTATGTGGGTCCTCACCAATTTGTGACCTCAGAACCTCAGGTGGATTTAACTGAACAAAATCTCAAATCCTAGCTGCCACAGATCCACCATCAGTATTTGTAGGATTTATGGTCTGCTTATTGTTCCGATTGGCTACACTCTGAGCCAAGAGCTAGATCACATTTTGAAATTCAGCATTCGAAAGCAAATTGTTTTGGTCTGGAGGAACTGCTTTAGCATTGCGTGCATTAGCATTCCGTGCCTAAGCTCTATGAGGAGGCATGATCTAAAACGCATAACGGCAAATTAGAAAGGATAAGTTGGATCATACCCGATAGGAATAACAAAGAAAGTGAAGTTTTCCTTAAAACACTTTGTAGCGCCCCTCTCATAGATGTGGTGCACTTAACACCCATGAAAAACTCTACATTGTGCCGCTTTCAGACATTCTAGGACTCTTAAACCTAATGCTCTAATACAAAGTTTGTCACATCCCGAAGCTACCCCCTTAACGTAACACGAGACCTAGAATCACGAGTGACCCCAACCATACCCTGAAAATGGCATATCAAAAGCACAGTGAAAACATCTAAGAAAACATGAACTAATGTGGGAGCTAAATCAATTGGTAACTGAAAGGGGGGAATACCCAACTAGCCTTAACGAATAAAACATACTAAGATTTTAACATTACTGAAAGATAAACTGAACAAGCCAAGTTGATTCTATTACTAAGTCTGAAAAGCCTCTAACTGATCAGAATTGTTGGGATATGCCCCCAGCTAACTCTAACAGCACTGAAAACTAAACAAAAGACTGAAATGTAAAGCATGTTTATTTTCATCGAAGTGTAAGGAATCACCAGTGAAGCTCCTGAATAGGGATCCAGAATCAGTCTATGCATTATCTTGATGCTGAGTACCTGAACTTTCATCATGAAAGGATGTAGTGTAGAGTATGCATCAATGCTTGGAATGTATTGAGCATGCAGGACATATATAATGGCTAAGAAAATATATAAGTTGAACAAAGCATAATTGAGCAATGATATATTATGAAAAGAACATAAATGATGAAATATAACTGAAAATAATTGAACTGATTGCAATGACCAAGTATTAATTAGGAACATAACATGTTGGGACTGAATACTGAAGTATAAACTGAAAACCTAGTCAAATGCACTAGAATCTGACTGTGAGAGCTACTATTAACTTACCTAAATCCACGTGTGCTAAAGGCAGAGTCCGATATATACGCCCCATCGAGAGGACCAAATATACCATGCCAGGGGTATAAAGGCATGATTGGCGTGATCACTAAAAGTTAATGCCCACTGAGGGGACTTATACACCTACGGGGCCACGTAGTTCTAGGACTATGAGGGTATGCTAAACCGTAGTCCAACTCATTTCTAAGTTTACTCCCAACTAGAAATGTATATGATACAACATAACAGAAATACTAGATAGCTCAACGTTCTGACATGCAAATCTGAGAATGCAACAATTAAGTACTTAGAATGTAACATTCGAAAACTGGAGCATGGTTGTCTATTTAACTAACCTAGAAGTATAATTCATGAACTAAAAGAATTTATACAACTAGAGTTCTAAGTTTAATGCAAGGAACTAAGAAAACTTTCCAAGAAAACAAGATATTTCATTTAGGATACTATAACAGCTAAATCACAACAATTCCTAAGGTTTTAGAAACCCTGGGTCTAAATAAGATATAGAGAATCAAGAATATGATTATATTATAGGGAACTAGTGGAGGAAAGGAACCCAGTAGTAAAATACCACATACCTGGTGACAAAATCTACACAAAAATCATTTGATTTCAAGGCTGGAACTTGAAGAAAACGTTCTGCTTGTTGTTGAGGGGCTGGTAGACTTTTCTCCCCTATTTGCTCTAATATTCTGGTGATTTTGAATAATAAAGGTTTCAGGTAGGTTCTGACTATGTTATTAGGCTTAAACTAAGCAAAACGACGTAGTTTATGTATTAAACGACGTAGTTTAAATGCCCAATGCATAGGGGAAAAGATTAAAATGACCCTAACTTAAAAGCTGACGAAGGCCGACCATACTGCCATTAATGGACCATCAAAGAGACTAAGCCCCGTCAATTGGGTTGTGGTTCATGGCCAGTGTCTACTAAGTCCTAGATACTCCCCTCTACAGTCTACTTCACAAACCATGTGAAGGACCACGGACCATCAAGACCATAGTGGTTCTTCACTTGGGGATACGGGTCGATTAGTTCAGGTTGACGAGCCTCACCACGACACGTCACCAAGGTCACATACTGTGGTGGGCTCTGTGGTTTGATACCTAAGATCGGATGGTTCTACCTTGTTTCCATGAGCCTTCCCAAGGCTCATGTGGTGGTCCACGACCTATGAAGGGAACTGTGGACCACCACTTCCCAAGGCATAACTTTCTTTATAATGCATCTTATTATTGCTTTTATAATGAACTGAGTTGAGTATTTTTGAATTCTTGAGTCGAGTTGAGTTTAGGTGAGAATGGTTTCCTTTTTATCAGTTCAAGCTTGCAGGTTATGTTCAGTGTACCCCTACATTCTCGTACATTCAATGTGGTGATGTCATTTGTCCTGCTTTGTTTAATAATGCAAATACAAGTATTTAGGATCAGCAATCGGTGCTCCATTGATCCAGTCGTGTTCCAGAGAGATTTGGTGAGGTTCCTTGGTTTACATTTCAGTCTTGTTTATTAGGATGTTGGGGTTTTTGTCCTGACCTTCGTCTTAGTTAATAGAGGCTTCATAAACAATAGAGTTTTGAGAAGTCTGTTTCATTTTCATTGTTGATGTTCCCAGACTTGAGTTGCCTCTTTTGGCTAGTGAATGTTTTCTTTAAAATATTCTTAGTATCTATTTTCAGATTTTGAGTAAAGATTTACTTTTGAGTTCATATGTTGTTGAGTAAGTCTTTCGCTGAGAGTTGAGCCAGACCAAAGGTTCGCTTGGTGCTAACGATGGTTCTCGAGTGCCTGTCGCGTCTAGATTGTAGGATCATAGCGTGACAGTGAGTTTACAAATTATTATTGAAAATGATTCTATATAGACCACTTATTATTTATTTTGGCAGAGTGGGGGTGTTTTTTTTATAGAAAAATATGTAAATTTTTATCGTCATTAATCATTTGATATAATATTTAAATATATATGTTAATCCAAGTAATCTTTTTCAGAGCCTATATATGGAGAGTGTGAAGATATTTTGGATTTTAGAAAGCCATATTTGAACTATGGATTCAAGTATTTATAATAGTGACATTAAATATTAGTAACTGAGTTTTGAATAATTCTTTTATAGATTTCTTATATCTATTAATATTGTTAATGATTTTTGACTGAAATTGTTGAATTTGTATTTTTAAGTGCTATAATTAAATCAATATTGCATCTTGTGTTTTTATGTAAGAAGAAATTAAAGAGGTTTTGTTAATTGTATAGTTTCCTCTCATGGAAAATTAATTTAAAAACAATACTTTAGGCTAAAAATTCATTCGAACCTTGCTTTCAATGAAATATTATATTTTTATATATGAATTTTTTAAAGTATCTATATTGAATGTTGAATCATATTGATTTGATCATGTGTTAAGTTTTAAATTTTTAAGCATAACCATTTTTTTCATATTAAAAAAAATATTAGTGACTATAATTAATTTTTGCTCCTTTAATTCATTAATTGATTGTGATAATAAAATAGAAGGAAAGACAAAACAAATTTAAATTCTTACTTTTATTGCTAACATTTTCCATTAAACCAATTTACCCCATACAAATTACAAATCAATAATGTATTTATATTGCTCTCTATCAATAATAGGAGGCTATTATATTCATTGTAGAAAAAAAAACTAGTAAATCATATAGATTTAGTTAAACTAAAATATTTTGCCAAGATGGAATTACTTAAGTTAGGGGCGGACCCATATGCACTCGGTAACTTCAAAAAAATGGTATATATATGTATAGATAATTGATAAACGATTATATATTTAATTGTGCACCCTTATAACTAAAAGTCGCCCGGGTGAATTGGTTGAAGTCGTCCACTCACAACACGACTTTAAAATCAGGTTTTTCTTTAGAGCTAAACCTTTCTTATAATTTCTTTTATTAAAACTCATTGTTACCACCTCATCTGCTCCCACCCCCTTTCTTAACTAAAAACGAAAAAAAATCCCTAGCACAATTCTAAACAAAATATAAGACTCCTAGAATATCTACTACTTGCATAATTCTAAACAAAATATAACCCTGCTAGAAAATCTACAACATACAAGTATTCTTCACTACATAATCAAATTCCTACTCCTATTATTTCTGCATAAATTGGTAAGTTCTTCTTTTTAAATATTTTTTAGTAATAATTTATTGTTGATTCTTGTGACTTGAAATGGATAGTCTTGTGATTTGAGATGGATAGACTTATGTAAAGAAAAATGCAAGTGATTTTTTCACGAAAAACTGGTTTTAAGACTTGGATTCATAGTTTGGAATGATTCAATTTTCATGTTGGTGAAGGAAATAGCGTCCACAATAGGTGTTTCAACAAGATGCTAGATTTTGAGAATCAATCTCAATCTATTCAAGTAGCTTTTAACAAGCAATTTGAGAAAATAAGAAGTGAGCATCGAATTAGTTTAGAGGCTTTTACTAATGAGGCAAGGTTTCTCTTGGAATTTGGATTGCTTTTTCGAGGTCATTATGAAAGGGAGTTTCGAAAAACAAAGGTCTTTTTTTAGGTTTTTGGATTGGCATGGAAAAATGCTTCTCGATATGAATAATGTTATTTTAAAAAACGCTCCAAAAAATGTTAATGTTACCCTTGTGCCACTCCTAGCTTTACCATTGGGTCACTCTTAGTAGTGGCCCCTATCTTGAAATCCTAGATTCACCTCTGGATAAGTAATTAAGTACTTCCAATGCTCGAGGGTTAGAGATGGGGTGAGATACAAGAACAGAAGAATTCAACACATTATTATTGTCTATTAATTTTTTGTGGCTGACACATTCCTTTTCTTGTTTATCTTAAGTTATTTTTTGTCTAACATTTTTTTCATATATTCTTTAAACTAGTTCACTATTATGTTTGAGAAATCTTTGATAAAATCTCGAACTTTTGCTTAAGAATCATAGCTTGAAAAATATTGGGTGAAAACCTCGATCTAAACATAATTCCTTAAATAATCAAAAAAATTTAGGCATGAGAGCGAAATTCTTGAAAGATGAACCCTAGCCTTAGTATTTCTTGAAATTCTTGAGATTAGGAATTTAGGAGTGAATGAGAGGGTTTTTATTATTTCAGCAGACAATGAGATATGTATTCACTCTGTGTCACGGAGCCATCGCGGGTCTTCTGTCATGTTAGAGTCTCTCTCATAAATCATTCATAACTATTTACTTAACTTGAATTGATGCAAATTTGACAACGTTGGAATGAAGACTCATAGCCCTTTAATTTGATAGGTTATGGCTCTCTTAAATCTTTATATTCTACAAGATACGGTCGTTTGAAGATTATCCTTATATGTACTCATGTGAAAACACAGCTGACAGGAATGCTTTGAACTTCACTTGGTATTACAGGTCCTTTATGACCCTAAATTACATATTATACCCTTAATACACTTGGTAAAAGACCTTATAACACATGAGCAAGTAGTACATCATCCGTTTCAAACTAATATATTTACGACGAATGATGCAGATTCTAAGAGTAAAGTTGTAAGGTGTTACATGAGTTCCTATATATGTTTTCTATACATGTTACAGAAAGATCATAATGCACTTAATTAGTGCAATTATAATGTGGCATATTTTTTCTATAAGGTTTATCTGCATTATATATTGAACAGTTGGTGTTACATGACACTATTCTTATTGAAAATATCTATATTTGTTTTATAATATAATTAATTTTTTTTATATTTTTAAAATAAATTTGACAACCTTAAAGCCCTTTTTTTTATTAAAAGAAAGTATGTACAAAATCGGACAAAGAAGCCCAATGAAATAAACTAGAAGCAAAACAAAAAATCTCTAGGCCTAGTCCATTAAAAGAGTCTGCTAGAGCTTTATAAAAGTTTCTTACAAACTAGGGTTTCTTTCTTATCCTCTTACTCTCTTCCCAGTCTTTCTCTGTTATTGTCTCCTTCTCCATCTCAATAAGCTACCACTGTCATGATTTTTCGTTTCTTTTGGTTGTGGGTGATTGACACGTACCTCTGTTATCGCCTCTCTTCTTTCTCCGCTCACAAAAGTAAATAGCTACCTCACTTTACATCATTATTTACTTAAAATTCTATCAATATTTGACTTTCTATTGCATTTTGTAGAGGTATCTTTCGGTGGATGCAGTGGATTCGAATATGGTTTGGACAGAGGTACCAAGTCTTGAGTGTTTTGGAAGACATCCTTTGTAAGCACCTTCTCCTTCATTTCTTCATTTGCTTCTGTTGTTTCCTCCTCAAATGTATTTTTGCTTTCTTTATATAAATCTAAGGTGGAGATATTCAAATGCTCCTGATCTCTTTATGAAAGTCTTGTTTTTCCATCCCAATAATTTATATTGTTAATCTTAAATTTATGGAATTCAATATTAGTATTTATTAATTGGTTATGTTAACTTTTATCCATATTAGACTCTATATAATTATTGGGAACTGCATACTGCACTTTTTATTCTTAATCTAATGTGAAATAAATTGTTACATAACAATGTGACCTAGATGCAAAAGTCTCTTAAGGCTTTAGATGTGTCCACGATGCCTCATAATGTATCTTGTTTGTATTTTGGCACATACACGATATGGAATTGTTTATTCCTATGATGATTTTAATATTTTGAAATACTACTAAACTTTCAAACATTTCAAGTGGAAATTTAATATCACGGAATTTATAAAATAATACTTAAAACCAATCAGTCATTAAAATTTAAGACTATATTATCTTACATAAAAGATTACACAGTAACAAACATTAATAATGTAAAGGAAAACAAAAATTATAACATCTTATCATTTATCCTTAATAACTTAAACATTATTTAATGACTGTAAAAACACATACCAGTATCTGTATCATAAGCAATGGTCTCAGTGATCTACTGAACAAGAGCAAAGTACACAAATATTTAATTGTGCATAAGAAGAAGAAGAAGAAGAAGTTCAAAATTTTCGTTGTTGTAAAATAAGAGGAAATCCCTCTATTTATAGACAAATGTTTATTATGCCTTATCGGAAAGGAAAAAACCATTTAGAAAAGTTGCAACCCTTCGGAAATGTCAGAATCATTCATAAATGTAACAACTTTTCATAAAAGTCGCAACTCTTCAATAAATTCGTAACTTTTCTGAAAAGTCACATGTTTTCATGAAAGGGGAAGACTAGTTTTGGAAATAAATAATTTTAAAAGGAAATCCTAACTTGTGGTGGCGCCACGTAGGCGGGCCTATGGTTTTCTTTTACATAAATATATGATATGATATGATATTTTTGAATTGTCAATCACGGTAACTTTTTCATATATTCAAATTGTATTTTAAAAAATCTAATACATTAGTATTCTTATCGTGGAAGTTAAGATCCTCGTCTAGCAATTAAAGAAACTATTAAATTAATGACTGTGCCAGAAAAAGGTTACACATGTCTTAAGCAACGGAAGGTTTTGATTTTCACTTTGTCGATCTGCCTCTCTTAACTCTTCCAACTAGGCGAAAAAGCTTCTACTCTGTTTTTTATTTAAATTTTATTAGTCCTAGGACCCTTTTATTGAATAAAGAAAATTAACCCAGACATACAGTGGCCAATGCCTCTCTACAATCTTTCTTTATCTGGAGAGTATCAAAAATATATTCCTCCCTTGACTTGTTCTTCCCATTTCCTATACAGCTGAGGTGTTGGCTTTCTTTCTTCATGTTTTGGGATACTTAACAGTACTCCTTGATGATGTTTTCTCACCACTGTGCGTATCAAATGTATTAATGAGGTAAGTGTTCTCCTTGATGATACTTTGTTGTTTTCATTGGTGGTTTTCGATTTTTCTAGATCTAATTCACAATATTGGTATCTACTCTTTGTCACTGTTTATTTGTTTTCTAATATTGCTTGGAAGATCCATAGAGTCTGTATATTGTTTTGAATGTTGTGTAGTCACTACTTCATTACCAATAGATCTTCCATGCTATTAACTACTCTAAATGTATGAGTGATTGAAGCATTTAATTCATGTGCTCCCTTCATTATTGTTTTTCCTCTTTCAACCATTTCCAAGGTATTTTCCACTGTCCCCTTATCAATTATCACGAGGCTTAGGGAGTATGTTTCAATTGTGACCTCTCTTAATTGTCTTCCCAAACATTACTCCAATACTTCATAGATTTCCATTAGCTCAGCCTCCATATTTGTTGTATTCCGAAGTCCTGCAGCTCTTGCATAGACTAAATCTCTATGTGAATCTTGTAGGCAGAAGGCATAAGAGCTTAGGCCTGGGTTCCGTTTTGACGCTCCATTAGTATTGCACTTCAACCTATGTGTGTTAGGAAACGTCCAAACCACAATGTGCACATGTAGTTTGGGTCTGTAATTCATTAGCTCCTCAACTATGTCAGACCACGATTTTGACTCTTACTATATTTAAGGATATACACTCTTCACCAACTTTTTAACCATAAATTGCACCTGCATCAACATCCCATTGAGAGTAGTTAGTCCTCCATGTTTCACGTTATTCCTTCCTTTCCATAATGTCCACACGATTATTGTTGGCATTGCTCTTACTATACCTTGGAATTGTGGTGTAGTCTTGTGTTTCCGCCATTTAATGATTATTTGTTGTAAGTGCATACCACCCATATATATACCTATAAAACAAGCAAACTTCCTCCAAAGCCTAAAGGTAATGGAGGCCTTTGGAAAAAAAGTATGTCATTGTTTCCTCTTCATTTTTCTCACAACACCAACACCTTGATACAACATGGATCTTCATTATTTTTAAATTATCATCAGTGGGGACTCTTCTTCTCCATATGCTCCATAAGATGAAATTCACCTTAAAAGGAAATCCCTTTGTCCATATAAACTCATAGTCAGCTCTAATCTCCTGCTCTGTTCTGATTATCCTCCATGTTGATTTCACTGTGAAATTTCCTTTGTTATTGCCCATCCACCACTGGACATCGCTATCTTCAGAGTTGGGGGGCATTGTACTCTCCAAAATGTACTCAATCATTTCGGATGCCAATTTTGTGGTTAGATTTTATTCATCCCTCTTTCCTTCTGTGATAAACTCTTGTACCTCTAACTTTCTTCACTAGTCGTTGCACTGCCAAAATAATACAGGGCTCCCATTCTTATGAAATTATTAAACCAGAAGCTTGGGGTCCTGCCTTGATCTGCCACCATATGTTATGCTCTACTTCATCACTTATAATTATTATCTTTCTCCACACATTTGATGCACCACATCCCATGGCTATAACAGGGTGATGTTTTTTGCAATACTTGTTCCACTCTAAAATTCCACCAAAGCTTTACTAACAAGGCTTTGGATACATCATTTAGTGACATGAAACCCATGCCCCCTTCTTTTTTCGGGTAGCACATGATTTCCCATGACACCCATTGCTTGTTTTTGGTCACATTAGCATTTCCCCAGAAGAATTTCGCGAATAGTTTGTTTATCTGTTATACAGGTGGGTTCATTGGTGACAGTATATACGTGGGCATTGACTGTAAGACATGTGCTATTAAAACATACTCCCACCATACAAAACAAGTCTATTCTGCCACATCGCCACCTTTTTAACCAAATCTTCAAAATGGGTTTTATTCTTCCTTCCATAAAAAAATAGGCATCCCAAATATGTGAAAGGAAATTTACCCTGCCTAATTCTTGTTATTCTTATTAGCCGATTACATATTTAAGTCACAAAAAATCTTTTGTATGTTTATCATTTGCCCTAACACTGCCTCATATTTTCTTAGTATCCTCATCATCATCCTCATAGATTTAGGTTAACCCGAGCAAAACAAAATCATTTGGGATTTTGTCAAGGCAAAATACTCTGAGTTGCAGAAGATGAAAGAGTTGGAAACCATCAACGAACAATAGAAAATAATGTAATATTAAAAACTATACTTTTTGAAGCAACAATAGAAAATTGACAAAAGTAAATTTTGCATCAGATAGGTAGATATCAATGAAATAAGACTCCGGGGCGATGTTTGAAAAATCTATCTATATTATAGATAGATTTTTCAAACATGGTCCCAGAGTCTTATTTCGTTTATATTTACCTATCTGATGTAGAATTTGCTTTTGTCAATTTACTTTTGTTGCTTCACGAAATATGGTTTTCAATATTACTTTATTTTTAATTGTTCCTTGATGGTTTCAAACTCTTTCATCTCCCGCAACTTTGAGTATTCTGCCTTGAGATAATCCTAGGTGATTTTTGTAGATTTTAGAGACATCATACTAGTGAAAATTGTTAAAGAGACACAACACACCTTTGTCTTAGAATTTCTAGTTTTTTGGTCTTTAAGAATCCTAATTATTTGAGCCATGTGGGTATCTAGATAGTGTAATTGATCTAAAGCTTTATGTACCGAGATGAAACTAATATAGGGAATTAGTTGGTAGATATCCAATTGGATTCTTTTCATAGGATAGATCCTATTTTATCAAAATTTACAGAGACAAGTGGAAGCTACTTGCCGAGTTGGAAGAGTTAAGAGAGGCAGATCGACAATGTGAAGATCAGAACCTTTCGTTGCTGACATAAGTCAATTTTGAAACTTTAGATTTTCCTTTTCCTATATATTACCATCATTTATTTTTAGTGTATTGTCATCATTCAATAATTGTTTTAGGTTGCGATCCAAATTCTAAGCTTAATATTCTCATGTGTAACTTTTCCAGCACAGTCACTAATTTAATAGTTTCTTAAATGGCTAGACGAGGATCTTAACTTCCACGATAAGAATACGAATGTATTAGATTTTAAAAAATTCAATTTGAATATCTGATAAAATTACCATGACTGACAAGTAAAAAATATTTAAAGAATGTATGGAAAAAAATCTCAGGCAAGCTTATCTCAGAGAGTTTAGGACAAATGCACGAAAAATAATTAATTATTTTAGACAACAAAAATCATGAATCAAAAGTGCCAACATAATCAAGAAATGGCATGCATCATCCACAGAAAAGTAAAATACAATAATAATGTTTAAAATTCTTTTATTCTACAATTTCGCTCTATCTCCCTAACCCTTGAGCATTGGAAGTACTTAACCACTTAAGCCAGAGGTGAATCCAAGATTTGAAGATTGGGGGAACTACTAAGAGTCACCCAAGGGTAAGGCTAGGAGTATCGCAGGGGTAACGTTAACATTTTTTTGAAGAAGTCATCATAGCATTTTCAGAGCATGTATTAAAATAACATTATTCATACCCAGAAAATTTTTTCCAAGTCAATCCAAAAACCTAAAAAATGACCTTTATTTTTTGAAGACTCACTTTCATCATGACCTCGAAAAGACAATCCAAATTCCAATAGAAAACTTTCAACATTCGTAGAAGACTCTAAACAAATTTGATGCTCACTTCTTGTTTTCTCAGATTGCTTGTTAAAAGAAACATGAATGGATTGAGATTGATTCTCAAAATCTAGCATCTTGTTGAAACACCTATTGTGGATGTTATTTACTACACCAACATGAAAATTGAATAGTTTCAAACTATGATTGCAGATTTTGTAGCAGTGTTCTATTTGGTTTAGAATTGTGCAAATTTTAGATTTTGAAGTAGTCTTATATTTTTTTTAGAATTGTGTTAGGGCTTTTATTTGTTTTAAGTGAAGAAAGGGGGTGGGGCCAGATGAGGTGGCAAAAATGAGTTTTAATAAAAGCAATTTTTAAAAAGGTTTAACTCTATAGAAAAAGCTGATTTTAAAGTCGTGATGCGAGTGGATGACTTCAACCAATTCACCCAGGCGACTTTTAGTTATAAGGGTGCACAATTAAATCTATAGTTGTTTATCAACTATCTATACATATATATACAATTTTTTTTAAAGTTACCGGGTGCATGTGGGTCCGCCCCTAATTAAGAAATCCGCTCTTGGCATAATATTTTAAGTTTAACTGAATCTATATGATTTAGTAGTTATTTTCTACAATGAATATAATCGCCTCATATTATTCATAGAGAGCAATATAAAAAATTATTGATTTGTAATTTGTATGGGTTAAATTGGTTTAATGAAAAATGTTAGCAACAAAAAGTAAGAATTGAAATTTGTTTATCTTTCCTTCTATTTTATTATCACAGTCAATTAATGAATTAAAGGAGCAAAAATAAATTATAGTCCTTGATAGTTTTTTTAATATGAAATAAAATCTACACCTAATAAAACTAAACACATGAAAAAATCAATAAGATTCAACATTCAATATAGATACATTAAAAAATCATATATAAAAATATAATATTTCAGTGAAAGCAAGGTTCCATTGAATTTTGAGCCTCATGGATTGTTTTTAAATTAAATTTCCATGAGTGGAAACTATACAACTAACAAAACCTCTTTAATTTCTTCTTACATAAAAACAAAAGATGCAATATTGATTGAATTATAGCACTTAAAAAGACAAATTCAACAATTTTAGTCAAAATCATTAATTGTTTTATAGATATAAGAAATCTATATAAAAGGTATTGAAAACACAATTAATAATATTTAATGTCACTATTATAGATACTTGAATCCATAGTTCAATAAATTTTGGCTTGCTAAAATCAAAAATATCTTCACACTCTCTATATATAGCCTCAGGAAAAACTTCTTGGATTAACATATGTACATATTTATTTAAATATTATATCAAATAAATAATGACGATCCAAATATAGATATTTTTCTATATAAAAACACCCATACCATGCCAAAATAAATAATATGTTATTTTTATAGAATGATTTTCAATAATAATTTGTAAACTCAGTGTCACACCCCGAGCCTACACTCTGGACGCGACTGGCACTCGAGAACCATTGCTGGCACCAAGCGAACCCTTGGCCTAGCTCAAATCTCAGCAGAAGACTTACTCAACAACATATGAACTCAAAAGTAAAACTTTACTCAAAATAGATACTCAGAATATTTTAACTAAAACATTCACTAGCCAAAAGAGTAAACTCAAGTCTAGAACATCAACAATGAAAATCAGACATACTTCTCAAAACTCTACTATCTGTGAAGCCTTTACTAACTGAGATGGACGTCGGAACAAGACCCACGACATCCTAATAAACAATACTGAAATGTAAACTCAATGTGAAACCCTCTAGAAAGAAAGGAGGCTAAAAAAATCTAGCTGGAACATGACTTGATAAATGGATCGTCGGTTGCTGATCCTGATTACCTCTATCTGCATCATGAAAAGATGCAGGACAAATGATATCAGTACATTTAATGTACGAACATGTAAGGGAAATACTAAACATAACCTACAAGCCTGAACTGATAAAAAGGAAACCATACTCACCTCTTCTCAACTCGACTCAAGGATACTCAAGAACTCAGAAATACTCAACTCAATTCAATATAAAAGCAATAATAAGATGAATTATAAAGATTGTTTTTAAAATGGTAATTTGTAACTCAATGTATTTAAAAATATAATCAAATTCTTTTACTCTTATTTTGTATGTAAATATAAAAAATAACTCTATTTAGGAGATTCTATAACCGACAACGATCAGTATAAGTTATGTGATGATATAATGTCTGGCCTACGCTGTGAGAACTGTCCTATATGTTGACGAAGTATAAGAAATCCTCAACTAAGTGGATCCACTAGCTATGCTTAAAAAACAACGCGGAAACATCTAAAGAATATGACCATTTCTACCCACGTTGGCTAAACGGTTTTTAAGGACTTTGAAATGTTAGAACTCGTCTCTATATCAGTGCTCAATACTACTCCCAAAAATATAATTCAGCTTATCTGTTTAAAAACATTTTTGTCCTCAACTTTGAGATAAATTACTCAAAAGGTTTCTCTTAAAAGAGACAGAACTCAAAACTCCTCATGAACTCATTTTGAAATTGATGTTTCCCCTCATTTTAAATGTAAAAACATTACTCTTTGGGAATACTTAGTTCCCATATATTCATTTTGAAAAACAATGAAACTCAACTCTACACATTCTCATACTCAAGTACTCAAGTCTTAAACCAAGTTTTAAAAGATTGTAAAAGACTTCTCAAAATAACTCGAAAGAACTCTCAAGACTTTACTCTTAACTCTACCTTGAATTTGATTTATGAATTGAAGGGTTATGATGTAACACCTCGTAAGTTGAAATAACTAGGAAGAAGCTAATAATTGGAAAGAGTCATTTTTGGAAAGAATGAAAATCTGGAAATTTGTTTAAGTTAGCAAAAGTTGAGTTTTGGTCAACTTCAAACAGCCATATCTCCTAGATCAGGATGATTTAGGTGAATTTACAGATATGCTTGGAAACCTCTTGGAATAATCTTTCCAATGCCGCTGATTTTGCGCGATTACGAGTTTGTATGAGAAAGTTATGCCCTTTGAAAGTTGGGTTGTTGGATTAAGGAAAGTCTAATCCGGATTTTGGAAGGGTAAATTACTCTTTTCATTACCCAATTAATTTAATTCGTTTTAGTAAATTAATTAAGGTTAAAGCAGAATGAGATCAGTTTAATCAATTGGTAATTCCCACTAGGGCTTGGAGAACAGAGAAAAGAGGAGAAAGGAGAGGAAAAGCTCAAGATACGCTAAGATCGTACGATTTGATTGTGGATTTCGTCAAGGAATTTATCTTACAAGGTATGTGAGTCTCTCATAGCGTTGGGTTCATTCACCCACGCGCTAAACATGTTTAGTTCAGTAAAATTCATCCTAAAAGAGTTTGGAAGTTGATGTTCTTGGCATTTATTCTTGAATTTGAATGTTGTTCTTGAATTGGGATGAATTAGGAGTTTCTGAGATCTTTACATTGATTTTTAGAGTTGTTCTTGAGTACATATGTTGGGTATCGGGATCTAAAATGAATTTGAGGAAAATAGTCGAGTTTAGGCGAATGGGGGCTGGAAAACAAAGAAGGAAAAAGTCGAGGGTGCTTTTGCATGCAAGTCCGAGTCGCGTACTTGCTCCCTCTGTGTAGAAAAAATTCCTCCGCGTCGTGGTGAGGACGCGGACTCCTCTTTCTCAAAGAATATATTCAGAAACATCTCCGCGTCACGGACTTGTTCTAAGATGGTGATTTTGTAACTTTTCTCAGGTTTAGCTATTCAAAATCATTCCTAAACATCATGAGATCCTTCCAATCACAAATCACTATCCTTGAACCCATAATTCAATTCAAGGAAGGTTAGGAGTAAAGTTTAGAAGTTAAGAAGCAAGTCAAGAGAAGTTCATTTATGTTTTTCAAAAGTCTTCACAAACGTTTTAACTTGTTGCAAGACTTAAGTTTCAAGTTAAGCAAAGAGTAAATATTTGAAGTTCATTTCTTCAAAGAAGTATATGGGAACTAACTATTTCCAAGAAGTTTGAAAATGTTTTCACAATTTGAGTAAGAAAGGGAACATCGATTCCAAGAGAGCGTTTAAGCTCAGTTTTGAGTAATTATCTCAAACCAAAGAAAGAGTTTTGTTTTTACAAACACATGAGCTAAAGTATATTTTGGGAGCAGTATTGAGCACCGATATGGGGATGCGAGTTCATATTAACTCAAGTCTCCATAAACCATTTAGCCATCATGGGTAGAAAAAGGGTCATAATTTTTAGATGAATCCTTTTTGCATAGACTAGTGGATCCACTAGGTGAGTTAGGTCATATACCCCCGGAAATGTATAGGATGGTCCTTGGCAGTGTGAAGTAAAGTGTTGTATCACCACTTAGGCTCATAGTGGTGGTTGTCGGTTACAGAATCTCCCATAGAAACTATATTACTTTATTATATGAGTAAAGTCGAGTTTGTTATTGCACTTTGTTTAACAAACTAAGTTGATTTTACTATTTTACAAAGCTTTTCATATATTGCATGTGTTTCATTGCTTTATTTTGAGTTAAGTATTAATGAGTTGAGAAGATCCAAGGTACGTGTTTCTTTCGAAATATCTTCAAGCCTATGCTTTGTTTAGCATTCCAACTCGCATACTAGTGCATTTAATGTACTAATGCCAGTTGGCCTATGTTTCATTTGCTTTTCAGTTTTGAGTTGTTGGGATGATCGGGGGTCCTATCCTAACATCCCTCTTTGTTAGAGGCTTCATAGACAGATAATATTAGTTCTTTAGTCTTATTCATTCGGTTGTATACGTTTAAGACTTGAGTTGCCATTTTTGGCTAAGTTATTATCTTTTAAGTTATTGCATGAGCTATCTCTCTTATGTTTAAGTCTTTCACAGAGTAAGTAAGCTAGGCCAAGGGATTGCTTGGGGCCAGCAATGGTTCTCGAGTGCCAGCCACGTCCGAGGTGTAGGCTTGGGGAGTAACAAACTTAGTATCAGAGCACAGAGTTCAAGGGTCCTAAGGACTCTATGAAGCTGTCTGTAGAGTCCTAGTTATCAGTGTGAAGCGCGCCACATCTATAATTACGAGGCTGCGACACTTAGGAAAATTATCTCACTTCTTTCACATTCATTTCGTGCATTAGAGTTTGATCTATAAAAAGTTTCCTTCTTATTCATGCCTGCGCGTGTGTTCAGATAATCATCACTCCATGAAGAGCTGTCAGAGGTCGTCCTGCTAGACGCAATGTTGAGGAACAAGAGTTACCCAATGCACCTTAAGTGCAACCTTAAGGAGAAGTCACCAATGCTGAGTTCCGTGAGGCTATCCGGATGTTGAGCAAAGTTGTGCCTAACAAGGTTGGGCAGCAAAAAGGAGTTGACACTTCAAGGATTCGTGATTTCTTGAGGATGAATCCTCCAAGTTTCACTGGTTCAAGCACTACTGAGGATAGCTACCTATCAATTGAAGAATGTTGCTAGGACTTGGTTTGATCATTGGAAAGAGGGTAGAAAGGATGCACCACCTGCGAGCTAGGCGTATTTTGAGGAGGCTTTCTTGGGGCGTTTCTTTCCCTGAGAATTCAAAGAGGCTAAAGTATGGGATTTTCTTACACTTAAGAAGGATTCTCTAAGTGTGCATGAGTATGGGTTGAAGTTCACCCAACTATCTCGTTATGCTCCGAAAATGGTTAAGGACATGCGGAGTAAAGTGAGCTTGTTTGTTGCTGGGTGGTCCCGTCTATCAAGTTAAGAGGGCAGGGCAGCGATGCTCATAGGTGACATGGACATATCAAGGTTGATGGTTGATGGGCAACTGGTTGAGGAAGAGAAGTTGAGGGACAGGGAAGAGTTCAGAAGTTAGAAAGCGAAGACAAGGAATGAGTCTTGGCAGCAGAAAGGTAATGTGAACCGTTCGTCCTTTCAGCAAAAGAAAAAGGGACCTGCACCATCACCTGCTAGTGCACTAGCACCCAGAAACAAAGGTGAGTATAATGGTCAGAATTCGCAGAACTTCAGAACTAGACCTGCACAGTCTCAAGGTAGTGTGGCGCAAGGAGGTAACAGGGCTCCTACATCTACATGTGCTAAGTGTGGTACAACCGACCCAGCTAAGTGTCGTGATGGCCAGACATGTTGCTTTAAGTGTGGGTAAGAGGCTCACTTCATGAAAGAGTGCCCAAAGAACAGGCAAGGTAGTGGAAATCTGAGCAATAGGGCCCAATCTTCATAAGTTGCTCCACAAGACTGGGCTACACCTAGAGGAGCTACTTCTGGTACCTATCACGACCCAAGCCTAGGGCCTAGACGTGACATGGCGAATGAGGAACCCGAAGGAACCCCAAACAAGCCTCTCAAACTTGTCATCACACTTCATCGGTCGCGGAAGTACATTCAACATTAATTAACGGGAAATAGGGACTAAGGGCAAACCATTTCAAAATGACATCATAGAACAAGAGTCAAGCTCATTTACAAAATACTTGTCCAACGCACACCTCTACATACATAGATAGGACGGGGCCATGACATACTACCGGCTCCCCTCATAGTCAAAATACAATTGCAAGCTAAAGTCTCAAAACATAGGAGTAGGAAACATAACATAGCCCTCGAATCATTGAGGACTCACCAACAACTCGGATAAGCACCGTACTAGCCACGTGAATGGAGAGAAGGATCAAGAGTAGCTCCGGTCCCTACATGGTGACATCATGTAGGCAAAATATGCGTTAGTACTTGGAATGTACTAAGTATGCGGGGTGCAACACAACAATAGACAAGGACACAATCGAAATACAAGAAATAGTTTCATAGGCATTATGAATAACAATATGAGGATGCATGATCAAAGTGAAGTCAAAACATGTTTAAGTAAATCTATACTAATAGTAGATATCATATGTGTATGCATGATCCAACCAATCTATAACCCCAACTTAGGATGGGGGATGCCGTTCACACCCGGACACCCTGGTGGCAAGGTATAAACCCCTCACATGGTTGATGTTGGTCACACCCCAAGCATCCTAGGTGGTGAGATATAAACCTCTCACATGGTTGATGTTGGTCACACCCCAAGCATCCTAGGTGGTGAGATATAAACCTCTCACATGGTTGATGTTGGTCACACCCCAAGCATCCTAGGTGGTGAGATATAAACCTCTCACATGGTTGTTGGGTTCTTTTCCCCCGGACCGGGCATGGTCATGCAACACTTTATATAGGAAATTCCCATTAGGCTCTAATGCAATCTCACGTATGGAATGAACATATACACAAGCTTAGTTTGTCATCAACACATCTCTGGATTGCCATACATCTCATAACTCAAGCTTTAAAGCATCGATTCATCAATTCTCCATAGTTGGACATTTTGTCAAACACCTTGAAGGCATGTAATGGAATCAAAGAGCATGGAAAATAGGGTAGTAATTATGCAGCCAAACCAGTGAACAACCTACAACAACACCTTTTAACACCCACAATACCACATGAAAATCTCCACATCCATTCCAAATTTAGATTCAAGTTCTAGAGTCACAACATGCTCAAAACAATCACTTTTCATGTTTAAAATTCAATGTGCAGGAAATTATTACAAAGAACAAGACTAATTTATGAATCTTAACTTAAACCATGAATTAGTGAGTAGAATAGAGTCTAGGCACTATGGGTGGAAGGACCCATGAGTTCAACACCACATACCTTGAGTTCTTATGAAGGTCTTGAGAGTGTCTTCAATGGAAGCTTGGAACTTGGAGCAAGAGTCTCTTCAATCTTGAGGAAGGTTTTGGATTAGGGTTCTTGAGAGAACTTGAGAGAAAATGTGTCTAAGTATGGGAGAGGTGTTTTGGGAAATGTTTTAGAGATGGGAATTGAACTAATGGTATATAGGAAATAACATATGCCCTTTGGAAAAATGGTCCAACACTTAGAAAAAAAAATGAGGCAGGTGAACAGGAAAAACGCTCACTGGAAATTGTCTTTCCTGCCGGACAGATTTTACGAAAATGGGCATAACTTCTTCGTCCGAACTCCGAATGAGGTGAAACGAAGTGCGTTAGGTAGCTAAATCAAAGGGCTTTCCATGGATATGTTATTGGCCACCCAATAATTTGTGTTCTAGGAGATATGACCCTCCAAAGTAGACCCTCGAAAAAGGCTTCACTTGGAAATTTCGGATTTTGATACGGTTGCTCTAAAATTTGGGTTAGACCCATTTCGCACTCAATTTGACCCCCTAAACAAGAATATGAAGTCGGATTTTCGAAAAACATAACGGATTTTTTTATATATAGCTAAACAAGTTTCTGGTAACTTCCGAAGCACATTTTTAAGAACTTTTTGGGTCATTTCAGTACCGGCAGAGGAGCAAACCGTCTTTATACGATCACTAATCCCCAAGAGCAAGAGAACTCTCCAGATGTTGTCACTGGTATGATTAAAGTCTATGCTTTTGGTGTTTATTCGTTACTAGAACCAGGAGCAAGTTTATATTTTGTAACCCTTATGTTGTAGTAAGTTTGATGTTCTTCCTGAGAAACTCTATGAACCCTTTTGTGTTTCTACACCTGTTAGAGAGACTATTCTAGTTGAAAGAGTATATCGCAATTGTGTCATTTCCATCCATCACAGAAACACCATGGCTGATTTAATTGAGTTAGACATGGTAGATTTTGATGTCATTCTGGGTATAAACTAGCTTCATGCCTGCTATGCCTCCATTGATTGTAGGACTCGAGTTGTTAAGTTCCAAGTTCCTAATGAGCCAGTCTTAGAGTGGAAGAGTAGCACAACAACGCCTAAGGGTCATTTCATTTTGTACCTTAAGGTAATAAAGTTAGTTTCTAAGGGTTGTGTCTATCACTTACTCCGAGTTAATGACTCTAGTGTTGAGATACCTCCTATTCAGTCAGTTCCAGTAGTAAAAGAGTTTCCAGAAGTCTTTCCTGATGATCTACTCGGAGTTCCTCCTTAGAGAGAAATAGACTTCGGAATAGACATCATTCTAGATACTCGTCCTATATCTATTTCTCCATATAGAAATGCACTAGCAGAGTTAAAAGAGATTAAAGAGCAGTTAAAAGATTTGCTAGATAAAGGTTTCATTCCACTAAGTGTCTCGCCTTGGGGCACTCTGGTCTTGTTTGTGAGAAATGAAAATGGTTCCCTTAGGATATGTAGATATTAATGCCAATTGTACATGGTTACCATCAAGAACAAATATCCTCTCCCAAGGATTGATGGTCTTTTCGATCAGCTTTAGGGTGCTTCTTATTTTTCGAAGATAGACCTCAGATCAGGTTACCATCAGTTGAGAGTAATGGAATGTGATATTCCAAAGACAGCTTTCAGAACCCGTTATGGTCATTATGAATTTTGGGTCATGTCCTTTGGTTTGATCAATGCGCCTGCAACAATCATGGACCTTATGAATAGGGTATTCAAACCTTTTTAGATATGTTTGTTATCGTCTTCATTGATGACATACTAATCTATTCAAGGAATGAAGAAGATCATGCTAGTCACCTCATAATAGTTCTCCAGACTTTGAAAGATAGAGAATTGTATCCCAAGTTCTCTAAGTGTGATTTTTGGCTTGAGTCTGTGGCATTCTTAGGCCACATTATGTCTGGAGAGGGAATTAAAGTTGATACTTAGAATATTGAGGAAGTGCAGAATTGGCCTAGACCCACATATCCCACTGATATTAGGAGTTTCTTGGATTTGGCTGGCTATTATAGAAGGTTTGTAGAGGGGTTCTCATCCATTTCATTACCTTTGACCAAGTTGACTAAGAAGAAGTTATTCTTTGTCGTGATGTATGTTGCTTTGGTTAGGATTTGCCTTGTCAGACATCACAGATGACAAAGTTCTACAATATATTGACTTTGTGATGTATAGACAACGTTGCACTATCTTTTTGGTAAATTCCTACATTGTAAGCGGAATTTCCAAATGGCGAGGGAGTTATATCAATGGGAAATGCAGGATGTATCAGAACGTAAAGATTTTACTCACAGTCCGTATTAGCTTGTAACATGAATTTGGAGGAGACTTTGTTAGGAGCTATTTTCGCTCTAGGACAACTTGAGGCTCATTTGGGGTAAGACTTCCTTTAAATGTTTGGCTTTCCCTTGTATAAACATATATTCCAATATCGTCCCTAATGCACAGACTTTTCTGGTGGCTGTAGGAATTTTTATGATGCTCAGGAAATACTAACTTCAGCACTGAAGAAAGCAGAAGAGTGCTTTGGTATGCTACATCAATTTATTATCGCATGTATGACAAAATCATTTGTATCCTATTGATTTTTATTTTATTTATGCAGGTAATTATCATCAAAAGGTAGGTATTATTTTGACCTGCATAGTTCTCATGTATCGACATAAAGCAGCCATGGAGCGGTCAAGCTCGCTTTTGATTCAAGAGGTCTGAAACTATCAACTAAAGTTGTATCCTAATGGAGGATGATCGCACCTCAATTGAAGAACTTTGAAGATCTTCTATCAACTAAAGTTGTTTTTGTAAGTAAATATTCTGGATTTTTACTAAAAGCAAATAGGAGCATTAGACAAATTACATATTATGCTGAAAGGCGAAACTTGAAATAGTGAATACAATGCTTACTAATAAAATTCTGCAGTGAAAAGCTTACGCTTCAGAAACTCTTGATCATTCGTTTTGCTGGAGGGTACATAATTTAAAAGTTAAATATATGTGGTGCGTTCCTTAATATCACATGAGAAGATCATATGATGAAATTTGCAGGAAATAGCATGGTTAAAGTTAGCTACCAAGTTGCGAATCCTGAAAAAGGGCATTCTCACTAGTGAAGATGGTATAATACTTATCATTAACCTTAGCTAAAGTCAAGAAACTCTCTAATCAGCTCCATATCTCATTGTACATGTTTCCAAAAATTTCTATCTAAATTCCATACATGTGTTTGATGGAAAACACTGAATATTTTTGCAGCAATGAAAGCAATTGAAGCAGGACTTGCAGGAGTTATCGTCTCTAACCATGGAACTTGGCAGCTAGATTACACTCCAGCTACTATTTCTGTTCTTGAAGAGGTGATTCCCTTAATTTTCAGATATGAAATACAAGCTCATTTTGGAATTCTTTTCAATTGAAAGCTGGAATATGTTGTTTTGAATCTTAAAAATTTGAAAAATATTAACTTGAAATCTCCTAAATTAGGAGGTCCATGTAGTTCAAGGTAAAGTTCCAGTTCTTATTGAGGGAGGAATTAGATGAGGAACAAACATATTCAAGGCACTAGCACTCGGCGCAGAAGCTGCTCTTGTAAACTTAATGATTTAAAGAAATGAATTTAAGTCATATACACTGATGACAACGTAAATTTTTTTTATATATTCCTGCAGATTGATCGACCGGTTATCTATGGCCTGGCTGCTAATGGAGAATCTGGGGTAAAACAAGTTATTGAAATGCTCAAGAATGAACTAGAACAGACTATTGTTGTTGCTGGCTGCTGCACTGTGGCAGAAATTACCAGAAATTATGTCAAGACGGAGAAAGAAAGGTTCCTAGGTAGGATGTAGTTTAATCATCTGATCCTTTCCAAATGAATGGTCTCGTCAAAAAATTATATCTTGTATATTAAAAAAGTATACTTTAATACATATGTCAAAACTTACATTTTATCTTAGTATCATCACTTTCATATTTTGATGTAAGAATTACTTGTAGGTTATTGCTGGCTTATGGGTTCTTTGGATACATGGAAAATTTTGGAACATCCTCACCTTGTTTTACATTTGTAAGCAATCTATTCTAATGTTTCTTACTTGAGTGACAGATTTGTAGGGATTATTCAGAATTCTGATAGTGTGTGATTTCTTCTTTGAAAATAGGCTTTTTATTTCTCCATGTCATTCATGTGCTTTATGATAATCTAAGGACGTTATTTATTTTAATTTGATTAAAATATGTAATTTTAATGTATATGTGTGCTGTAAATTTAAATTACTTGGTATTTCTTTTCAATTCTCTATAACTAGAGAGTGATTGAAGTAAATAAAGTATTGTACAGGTTTTTTATTCTTTAATCCTGTTTATAACCTGAATCTGATTCTTGTTAAAATTGCTTAATCTAGATTAGTTTATTTTGTATTTATAAATTACTAAGGATATATTTATCATCAAATCATTTTTCCGTGTTCCTTTTAAATTAGTAAAGATATGAGTTTGTCAAGTTTTGACTTGTCAAAAATTAAGTTGTACTTAACAATCTAATAGTTTAGTGCTTCTACGTGGCTTGGATGTCATACTTTGTACGTGGCTTGTACTCTCAAAATTCAGTGACGTGGTTGCTTCCCCTCCTTTGGAGTTTATTGTTGAATTTTTGGGGTTTTTTTTCCTTCTTGCTGTTTGATTTTGTCCTGGGTATTGAGAATTGGTGGACCTACAGAATCATGTGAAACTTTGTTTTGGCTTTGGTCATTTATTTACGTATTAAATGTATTTTAATTGTGTGAGTAATTGCATTTCACGTGTGCAAATTTTTGGTAGTTTGATTTTTTCCTTTTTTGGTATACTACTGTTGTCCAACCTTTGTCTTCATCTGATTTTATTGGACTCTCTATTGGCATTGAATAATCTGGTAGTTTAGTGCTTCTAGAAGTGGATTGGATATTGTTTGGTCTGTTAGGGCATGAGTGTACTAAGTGTCCAAGTTTGCCACATTTTTTTCGGTCATCCTGGTGGTTTAAATTATATTAAGCCTGCACTTGTTGCAGATGCTACATATGCAGGTTATTATGTAGCTAATTGATAATCAGAGTGTATCATTTATGTTATATTGGTATCTGACTGCTTGAGCTGCTTATTATATCATCACATGTACATTATATGTTTACTAGTCTTATGGGTGTCGTATTGCGGCTATTTCAACGTTCAGGTTACTGCACTGGGTTATGCTATCATGCCAACACTATCCCTTTACCTTAACTATAAATGAGGGGATTGCGAGTTTTACCAATGTTTCTGTTGCCTGGCTTATCCTTCATTACATATTCAGCGTTTGGAAGTTTTACAAGGATGTGTAAGTAATTAATGGTTGTTACCTAACCAAAGTTCTCATACTGCTCATTTCATAATTGTATTGTCTTACATACTGATTTACCCCTTTTCCTTACTGTCCCTGCTTTTTGATGCTGAATGTGATAGGACTTTGATTTTTATGGAAAAATTGTAATTGCCTGAGAGATGACCAGGTTATTTGTGGGTGGTTTAACTTGGTCAAATAAATGTGGTATACATGATTGAGCCAATGTTGTTCAAGTAATAAATTAACCATGATTACGCGTATAGCTACTAGTAAAATCATGCTAATGTCAATGTGTTTCCTGGTTTATAGCAGCAAAAACACTTGACAGGTTGTTGACCAAAATTGTGAGCTGGTTTTTTTTCTCTCTAATTTGATCGCAAGCAGTTTGATAGATATTTTGAGTAAATGGATTTGTTATTTATATGGTATGTGATTGTCATGCAATGTAAAAATATTTGAAGAGGTACATGAAAAACAGTTCAAGGAGAACCTTTTCCGTTAAAGTTGCACCATTTTCTATTATATGAGACAAGACATCTAATTATGGATTTAATTTCGTCATTAATTGATTAGTTAAATTTTTTGTGCATGCCATGAAGACAAAAGGAAATGAATATATAATTATGAATGTCTATTCTTTTTGGTTTTAGTTTGCCTCACAATAAAGTAGAAATGATTAATGTTGTAACTTCATCGAAAGAAAATTGAACACAACTTATTAATCAACTAGGTGTGGTCTCTCGGCTAAGAGACCGTGTACAACATATAGTGTTGAGATGTTTTTTTATCTGTATGGACATTTTGGTCTTGTTGCAAACAATGAAGAAGTACTATTGACTTGGAATGCAATATGGAATCTCTTCTTTGTTTTATGGTGTCATCCTGTATTAGTATATCTAAACTGTAACCTGCAATCTGGAACTCAATAAATTTGCAAACTAGAACTGTAATTTGTAATCTGGAATTAATTTGGAACTGTAATTTGCAATCTGGAATTAATTTTGAACTGGAACTGTAATCTGCAATCTGCAATTTGGTTTTAATTTGCCTCAAAATCTGCAAAGTGAACTCAAAAAATCTACAGTCTGCAATATGCAATCTGGAACTACTGCAATTTGGAATTAATCTGGAACTTCTTGTTTCTTCTATAAATGCTGCAATCTGATTTTGTTGTACATTTTAAATGTGTAGGGAAATGGAGGTGATCAAATTTGAAAGGTCGTCACAAGTCAATTTGATCTCATTGAAGTGGATGATGAAGAGTTTTCGAACTATTGTAAAAGTTTGAATACATTATGTTTGATTTTGTGAAATATATTCATTTATATTGAACTATTGTAAGAGTACTTTTTGAACTATTGTGTACACATATTTAGAAAATTGCTTTATAAGTATGTGTATGTACAGAAGACATACTATCTTTTGAAGTTTATTGCAAATCTATATATTTGAATTACTTATTAGCCAATTTAATGCTTGAGATTATTTATTGCAAAACAATATTGGTGTTTTTTAATTAGAAATTGTGGCATATAAATATTTTATAGCAAAATAGTATTACACAACTTAAAAGTGTAGCCATAGGGTTGTAAATTGTGGTATGCACATGGGCAAGGACTACACTTCAAAGTGTTGTCATACATTAGATAGAAAAGGCAACACTTTAAAATCCTTGTCATACATTAGATAGAAAAGGCAACACTTTTATAATGTGGGCAATAAGGAAGCAAAGGCCACGCTTGAAAGTGTAGTTGTATGTGATAGAAATGTTGCTATATGAGGTATATCAAAGCGTGGCCATTTTGCCTTTTAGGCTACGCTTTTAAGCGTAGCTGATAAGGAAAAAGTCTAAGGTTACGCTCTTTTCGGCCACCCCGGGAAAAGTGTAGCCTTTTATTAGAGGCCACACTTTTTGCTAGTTTAGGCTACACTTTACTGGGGTGGCCGTAGGCCTAAAATGTTGTATTGAGATATGGCGTCATTATCTGTATGGTGTTCATGTTTATGTATTTACTGATCACAAGAGTCTTCAATATATGTTCACAAAAAAAGAGCTTAACCTCAGATAAAGGAGGTGGTTAGAATTACTCAAGGATTATGACATGAGTATTCTTTACCACCCAGGTAAGGCTAATGTCGTTGCTGATTCCTTGAGCAGGTTGTCTATGGGTAGTACCGCCCATGTTGAGGACGAAAAAAAAGAGTTGGCGAAAAATTTGCATAGACTTTCACGCTTAGGAGCCCGACTAATGGATTCCACAGAAGGTGGAGTAGTGGTGATGAATGGGGCTGAATCTTCATTAGTGTCAGAAGTGAAGGAAAAGCAAGACCAATATCCTATTTTGCTTGAATTGAAGGAAAATGTTCATAAGAAAAAATTATTAGCTTTTGAACAAGGGGGAGATGGTGTGTTGAGATATCAAGAAAGATTGTGTACCAATGGTGGATGGACTTCAAGAGAGGATCATGGAGGAAGATCATAGCCCCAGATTTTCCATTCATCTGGGTTCCACAAAGATGTATCGCGATTTGAGAGAAGTCTATTGGCGGATTAGCATGAAGAAGGGCTTTGCAGAATTCGTTGCTAAGTGTACAAATTGTGAACAAGTTAAAGTAGAGCATGAAAGGACTAGTGGTTTGACCCAGAATATAGAACTTCCAGAATGGAAGTGGGAGATGAATAATATGGACTTCATCACAGTTTTACCAAGGTCTCGCAAGCAGCATGATTCTATTTGGGTGATTGTCGATAGAATGACAAAATCAGACCATTTTCTGTCGGTAAAGACTACCCATTCAGCAGAAGATTATGCCATGTTATATATTCAGGAGGTGGTGAGACTTCATGGAGTCCCATTCTCCATTATTTCAGATAGAGGTGCACAATTTACTGCACAATTCTGGAAATCTTTTTAGGAAGTCTTGGGGTCAAAGGTGAATTTGAGTAATGCTTTTCATCTTCAGACTGATGGTCAAGCAGAGAGCACTTTTTAGAATTTAGAGGATATGTTGAGGGCCTGTGTGATTGATTTCAAAGGTAACTGGGATGATCACCTACCTCTCATTGAGTTTGCTTACGATAATAGTTACCACTCTAGCAACTAGATGGCTCCATATGAAGCTCTTTATGAGAGAAGATGCAAATCTCCTATTGGATGGTTTGAAGTTGGTGAAGCTGGGTTGATAGGACCAGATTTAGTTCATTAAGCTATAGAGAAGGTGAAAGTGATTCAAGAAAGGTTGAAAATGATGCAGAGTCGTCGGATATCCTACAGTGATGTTAGGAGAAGGGAGTTAGATTTCAAAGTAGATGATCTGGTATATCTACAAGTTTAACCCATGAAGGGTGTTATGAGGTTTGGTAAGAAGGGGAAACTTAGTCCCTAGTATATTGGACCTTATCGAATAGCTAGGAGGATTGACAGAGTAGCTTATGAGTTGGAGCTACCACAAGAGTTAGCAACAGTTCATCTGGTATTTCACGTCTTCATGTTGAAGAGTGCATGGGCGATCCTTCATTGATTATACCAACTAAAGATATTGGGATCAAGGATAGTCTATCTTATGAAGAGGTTCCGATTCAGATTCTAGATCGCCAAGTTCGCAAGTTGAGGACTAAGGAAGTAGCATCAGTCAAAGTCCTTTGGAGGAACCAATTTGTTGAGGAAGCTACTTGGGAAGTTGAAGAGGATATGAAGAAGAGATATTCACATCTCTTTGAGTCTAGAAAAAAGCAGACCAAGGTAGTAATTCTCTTCTTAGTACTCTTTAATTTGTAAGTTAGCATGTTATAATTGCATTGCTTGATCGGGTGTTTGAGTTGTTGCATGTTACACCCTTAGCCTAGTAGGAGTAATCTCATTCAAGGAAAAATGTTCCCAAGGGGAAGATATTGTAATACCTCGCAAGTTGAAATAACTAGGAAGAATCTAATAATTGGAAATAGTCAATTTTAGAAAGAATGAAAATCTGGAAATTTGTTTAAGTTAGCAAAAGTTGAGTTTTGGTCAATTTCAAATAGACATAACTCCTAGCTCAGGATGAGTTAGGTGTATTTCCATATATGGTTGGAAACCTCTTGGAATAATCTTTCCAACGTCGTGGAGTTTGCACGATTCTGAGTTTGTATGAGAAAGTTATGTCCTTTGGAAGTTGGGCTGTTGGATTAAGGAAAGTCTAATCCGGATTTTGGAAGGGTAGATTAGTCTTTTCCTTACCCAATTAATTTAATTCGTTTTAGTGAATTAATTAAGGGTCAAATCAGAATTATATAAGTTTAATCAATTTGAAATTCACACTAGGGCTTGGAGAACAGAGAAAAGAGGAGAAAGGAGAGGAAAAGCTGAAGATTCTCCAAGATCGTACAATTTGATTGTGGATTTTGCCAAGCAATTTATCTTACAATGTATGTGAGTCTCACGCGCCAAACATGTTTAGTTCAGTAAAATTCGTCCTAAAAGAGATTGGAAGTGGATGTTCTTGGCATGTATTATTGAATTTGAATGTTGTTCTTGAATTGGGTTGAATTGAGGAGTTTCTGAGATATTTACGTTGAGTTTTAGAGTTGTTTTGAGTTAGGTTCTTGAGTACATATGTTGGGTATCTGGATCTAAAATGAATTTGAGGAGAATAGTCGAGTTCAGGTGAATTGGGGCTGAAAACGAAGAAGGAAAAAGTCGAGGGCATTTTGGCACGCAGGTTCGGGTCGAAGACTTGCTCCCTCGGTGTAAAAAAATTTCCTCCACGTCGCGGAGAGGACGCGGACTCCTTTGTCTAAAAATTTAATTTCACGAGAATTTAGTTAGAAACATCTCCGCGTCGCGGACTTGTTCCAAGACGGTGATTTCGTCTTTTCTCAGGTTTAGCTGTTAAAAATCATTCCTAAACATCATGAGATCCTTCCAATCACAAATCACTATCCTTGAATCCATAATTCAATTCAAGTAAGTTAAGAGTCAAGGTTAGATGTTAAGTAGCAAGTCAAGAGAAGTTCATTTATGTTTTTCAAAAGTCTTTGACAAACGTTTTAACTTTGTTTCAAGACTTAAATTTCAAGTTAAGGAAAGAGTAAAGATTTGAAGTTCATTTCCTCAAAAAAGTATATGGGAACTAAGCATTCTCAAAAAGTTTGAAAATGTTTTCACATTATAAGTAAGAAAGGGAACATCGATTCCAAGAGAGCTTTTAAGCTATGTTTTGAGTAATTATCTCAAACGAAAGAAAGAGTTTTGTTTTTACAAACACATGAGCTAAAGTATATTTTGGGAGCAGTATTGAGCACCGATATGGGGATGCGAGTTCATATTAACTCAAGTCTCCATAAACCATTTAGCCATCATTGGCAGAAAAAGGGTCATACTTTTTAGATGAATCCTTTTTGCATAGACTAGTGGATCCACTAAGTGAGTTTGGTCATATACCCCCGGGAAGGTATAGGATGATCCTTGACAACGTGAGGTTAAGTGTTGTATCACCACTTAGTCTGATTGTGGTGTTTGTCGGTTAGAGAATCTTCCACATAAACTATATTACTTTATTATATGAGTAAAGTTGAGTTTCTTATTTCATTTTCTTTAATAACTAAGTTGATTTTACTATTTTACAAAGCTTTTCATATATTGCATGTGTTTCATTGCTTTATTTTAAGTTAAGTATTCATGAGTTGAGAAGAGTCAAGGTAAGTGTTTTTTTCGGAATCTCTTCAAGCCTGTGTTTTGTTTATCGTTCCAACTCGCATACTCGTACATTCAATGTACTGATGCCAGTTGGACTGCATCATCTTATGATGTAGATGGAGGTAACCAGGATCAGCATCTACCACATCGTTGATCAGGTTTAGCACTCAGAGTCAGTTGGTGAGCCTCATTGCATTCCGTAGGACTCTTTTATCATTTGCTTTCAAGTTTTCAGTTTTTAGGATGATGGGGGTCCTGTCACAACATCCCTTTTTTTTTGAGGCTTCATAGATAGATAGTCTTATTCATTCAGTTATATACGTTTAAGACTTGAGCTTCCATTTTTGGCTAAGTTATTATCTTTTAAGTTATTACACGAGCTATCTCTCTTATGTTTAAGTCTTCCGTTGGGTATGTAAGCCAGACCAAGGGTTTGCTTGGGTCCAACAATGGTTCTCGAGTGCCAGCCACGTCCGGGGTGTTTGGGGGGTGACATTTGATTCGTGTTATGAAGGATTTCTTGATGTTTAGATGTAGTTTTGAGTAGTTAGAATCGGAAGGGAGTAGCAGTACACTTTAAAAGAACTTAGAGAGAGCAAACAACGGAAAAGGGTGGGGGAAGGTGACTCTGGTGCACAGCTGGCACTGGGCACCAGGCCCTTAACTTCAAAGACCCCATTCTTGTGCACTGTTGGGGCACCCCCCCAGCCCTTCCTCAGAACATTCCAACGGATTTTCTTCTTCGATTTTTGGCCTTAATTGCCTTGAATCGAATGGTTTCTTCCCAACTCACTTAGATTAGAATACCTAATATAAGTACACGAAAATCTACTAAAAAACAACCCTCAAACTCCTAACATTAATCTCAAGAACCCATCCAACCCATCATTAACGGTTCAAGAACAAAACTTCAAGAAACTCATCAAAAACTCAAGGCATTCAACCTCAAGAACGAAATTACGGATAAAATCACATGATTGACATGTGGGTGAAAGAACAAAACACTATGAGAATTTACATACCTCAATTTGACGAACAAATCCTCGATTCGCAAGAAATCTTGATCGTTCTTCCTTTTCTCCTCCTTTCTCTTCTTTAAGTCTCTTCTAAAACCCTAAGAAAAATTTTGGATTATATAAACTGACCCAAATCAGTTATAACCCTTAAAATATTTCTAAAAATGTTTAAAGCTGAAGGGGAAAGGAAAATACCAAAGTACCCCTCATTAATTCGAGTAACTTTCCGTAACAGGATACATTGACTTAAAATGAGCATATCTCCCTCATCCGAACCCAAAATTCAGCAAACTAGGCGGCGTGGAAAGATAATTCAACGACCTTTCATTTGATATCTTATAGGCCACCTAACTCATAATGTACATAAAGTTATGGTCGTTGGAAGTTGACCTAAAACTTACAACTTAAGCATAACTTGAAAATTTCTCAATTTAACTCTTTCCAATTCAGTTCTTTCTAAAATTAGCCCTTTGTAATACCGATGTGTTACACTCACATTATGAATTAATGAAATACTATTGACTGAATATATGATGTAATTAGAAGGATTCTTACACAAGTTTCTTAGGTTTTATAACAATACTGTATATATATCTTCCTCTGTCAAGGTTTAGGACTAAAATCTTAGGAAAGAAAAGTTCAAGTAATATCAATGTGTACATGATGGTAAAATATCAAACCCACAACTTATCATATTTCGCTTTGTTATTCCTATCACTATATTCACAAATTTTTTAGTTATTGTTAGCTTACTGCATTTGTTTTCCTCTATCCCTGAAGCTCATGCACATAAAATTTAAGTAATACACATCGTCATCAAGGCATATGTATTAAAAAAGAGTCAACTGACACTGCTCCACTAAAAAGGTATAGATACTAGTGTTGTTTATATCCCTAAATATTGTATCAAATGATTATTGAGGATCCGAATTCATATTTTTCTATAAAAGATACCCCACCAAACAAGTGGTTTTTTATAGAATGTTTTTAAATAAGTTCTGAAATCACATTAAGAATTCACGGAATACTACTCAGTGAATATATGTCATAATCAGAAGGATTGACATATTTTATTTGGTTATTTCTATAACAATTCACAGGTTTTACGTTGACAGATAGTCTACAACAATCGTCTTACTTTATTGGGGCTTAGGATTAAAAGCTCATGCACGTAATGTTTAAATAATATTCATTATTATCAATGACAGAACCACATGTATTCAAAAGATATACTATGTAGATAGGTTAAAAATTTTATTTATATACATTCTATTTATATAATCCCTTAATTTACTCGCATGTTTATTTTGTTTAACACCCCTTGAACAAAAAATATAGTTACTCCATTTCATTCAACATATAATCTTAAGTTGATACTCACTAAAGGACAAAGAAGATTATTGAAAATAAAGTATACCTCTGCATAAACCATTTGTACACGTCATTTCCATTTAAAACTTGTAGAGAAAAACAACGATTTGTTTGTCCTAAAAGAATAAAAAGTCACTGTTTGTTTATCCTATAACAAAGTGAATTGTTCATTTTAATGAATTGATGGAAAATCCAATGATGGATGAAAGAGACGAGATGTTGGTTTCACCACTTGGTGGAATTCCACAACAAAGAATTGCCCATTTTTTAAATCCAATAGTTGCTTTGAATGAAGGACCAAATTTGACGCCTTCTTCAATTCCTTTTTCATATAAATCTGAGTGGACATTGAAAGTCTCCTTTCATGGTTTTAATGGATGGAGGGATCAACAAATGAAATGGAATGAATGGGTTGAAACGATGGATACTATCCATCACCCTGAATGGAAAACTGCAGAAATTTACAGAGCGCTCCAAAGTTCTAGTTTATAAACTCCAGACAGATAAAAACTTGATTTTTTGGTTGGTAGAAAGGTGGTGTTGTGAGACTAACATTTTTGTGTTTCCGTGGGGTGAGGCGTCTGATACTCTTGAAAGCATGATGATTTTGGGAGGGTTTTCTGTTTTGGGTGACTATTAAGTCCCCCATTCAATCCCTTGAGTTTTTAGAGATTAAAGAAAATCTTAAAAATATGCGAAGGGAGCTTATCGGATTAAAGGCTAATAATCACACTAGGTAGTTGAATATTTTCATGAATAGTGGTAAGGATTTTGAACATGACGCTTTTCATTCTCTTTGGTTATCAAGATTTGTGTTTCTATGTAAAATAGGTGCTCCTGTTTTCACAATAGCTGTTAATCTTGGTAGAGGTATGCGACTAGCGTTTGCTCCTGCTGTTCTTGCTAGTATATATAGGAACTTGGGCTCGTTGAAATAGGTTATGATAATGGCTTCATCAGAAGTGCCATGTAGAAATGGAGACGGATTTGACATTCATAAACTTAGTTTTTGGTCGCCATTCCTCTTCGTTCAAGATTGGTCTTGGGAGAGGATGGTATCTTTGCAGCTAGAGTGTGCTCAGAATTAAAATATAGTTAGTGGGGTTGAGAATAGGGCGATAGCACAATGAGAAACAATCGAGTGTTTTTAATATGAGGACTACTATTGACTCATCTGGAGAGGTTTTTCATTAGAGGCCATATGCCTTGGTTGTGGAAGGTTGGTTGATCTCCATGTTTTAGAAGGATAAATAAGAGCAGACAATAGTTGGATGGCAACATTTGGATATAGAAATGAAGTCTTTCGTTCGATGATTGAGGGCATCTGAGCTTGTTGGTTTTGATTCTCAAGATCCGTATCAACCAAATCGGGTAGCAATGCAGTTTGGATATGATCAAGACTTCCTTAAATGGATTCCTCACTCACCTTCAAGTTCAGAACTTGCCTGGTACAACTACAAAAGAGCTATTGATTCTGATTTGAGGTTTTACTATTCGTCTATTTTGTTTGAACCGGATGTAACAACCCAGTATTTGAAATGGTGGAGAAACAAAACTAATCGAGATATTTGTGATATTCTTCCTGATCTAGAGTGATAGAATGTCAAGTGGATAATTACCCGGAAGTTCATTGTGGTTTCTCACTTCGTTGGAAGAAGAAGCATATTGCAGAAGAAATAGTTCACGTATCCATTGACTATGTACATGAAGGAAATGGGAGTAGCAGTGTAGTTTCCGCCAAGTGCAACATGTAAAATGACAAAGAGAATTCATCTATGGAGATTGGTCAATCAGTGGCTCGCAACATCGTCCTTCCTAGTTCAACAAAGAATCATGCTGACTCAGAATATGACTGAAATTAGAGTAACATGAATACAACCCGTGATCTTATTGACATATGTGGTAATCTTTTAATAGATATAGATCTTCAGCTTGACGATCTCGAGAGTAAAGTTGCTTCACACAGGAGATGCTAGATTCAATATGGTAGGCTTTCAAATGCCTGTTTATTTCCCTTGTGTAGTTTACTTGCTCCCAAGTTTTTGTTTGGTTTACCTATTCAATTTTCTGCTTACTCTCTCATTTGAGTAGTTGAAAAAGTAAGGATTTTCTGCAATCATGTTGCATAGTTATCAAAAGTTTTATGAATCCTTTGCAAAAATCACTTAATTCAATGAAAGGCATTAACGAATTCTTGTATTATGTAGACGTATGGTGTTACTTGATTCTGTTTTTACTAACTTCAACCAATTCCACGCAGGTTGGTAGAGCAATGTTGGGCTAATGAGGTGTCAATAGAACTTTGTTCTTAGATACACTCAAAAAAATAAAATTGACAAAGACTCATTGGAACATCATATCTTTACTTAATGATAGAAATGCAAGAAATTAGCAAACATCAAAATCATGGATTTTGTGTACATTAACTTATTTTGAATGCCCTATTTGATATTACAGACATACTTTATATCTACCTATCTGATGCAGATTTTTTTTGTCAATTTCCTAAAGTTGCTTCACAAATATGGTTTTCAATATTATTCTATTTTATATTGTTCCTTGATGGTTTCCAAGTCTTTCATCTTCTGAAACTCATATTTTTCTGCCTTGAGATAATCCCAGATGATCCTTGTAGATTTTAGAGGCATAATACAAGTGAAAATTGTTGAAGAGATACGACCCCCATTTGTCTTAGAATTTGTAGTTGTTTGGTCTTTATGAATCCTAATTATTTGAGCCATGTGAGGTATCCAGGTAGTGAAATTGCTTCATATAGGTAAAGATTGGTGGATGCCCGATTAGATTCTTATCATAGGATGGCTTTATTTTATCAAAAATTACAGGGACAAGTCGAAGCTCCATGCCGAGTTGGAAGAGTTAAGAGAAGGAGATCGACAACGTGAAGATAAAAACCTTTTGCGGTTGACAAGAATCAATTTCAAAATTTTAGATTTCCTTTTTCTTATATTTTAGCATCATTAAAATTTAGTGTATTATCTGCATTCAATAATTGTTTTAGTTTACTATCCAAATTCTAAGCTTAATATTCACCAATGTAACTTTTTCGGCACCATCACTAATTTAATCGTTTCTTAATTGGCTAGACGAGGATCTTAACTTTCATGAAAAGAATATTAATATGTCAGATTTAAAAAAAAATACAATTTGCATATCTAGAAAAGTTACCGTGATTGACAGTTCAGAAATATTTCATTATGAGTGTATCTTTTAAAGTTTATCGTATTTTAATATAATTTTTTTACCAAATATTAAAAGTGGAAAAATCTAAAGTGCAAAGTTGATTCACCATTTTACCCCTATGTTATAAATATCTAATTAATTTATTATTATTATTAATAATATTATTATTATTATTATGATAATTATTAAATTTATAATACTTAATATTAGCATACTATTTAATGGGAATAGCTTTTATTTTTCTAGTTCAAAAGAATGTTTTTCACAGTTTAGGCATTTCACCTCCAAAATAAATAACTTTTAGTCTTCTTCAGTTACTTAACAATATTTACAATGAATTATCTTATCTAATCTATTAAATTCTGCTGAATGATCAACTTATATGAATGGATTTATAAATTAAGAATATGTAAACTTCTCCCCATTAGAAAAAGAAGTAGAGTAGGGTTGTTCAAAACCGAACCGAAACCGATAATTTAGTTATTGGGTCTATGGTTCGGGCAAATGCTTTAATAGTTTGGGTCTTGATTTACTATAAAATTCTTATCGGCTTATCAGTTAAGGTTTATGTTTTTCCATAGTTCTAATCTATTGCCCCGATAAGAAGTTTAATTAGTTATATTTATAAAATTTACTTTAGGCTTTATCCTTCATACTCTTTAAAGTGACTTTATAGTTGACACTCAAACTTCACTATAATATTCTAAAATTGTGACATTACTCATTGATTCATTGTCAGTACTCCCACACTAGTGAGTTATATTGTATATCACTCTCTAGTGTGGAAATTGAGATTCAAATGATTGGTTCCCTTAATTGAAATCTTTGTTTTTATCTCCTCATTACAGTGAGTGAGATACTGAGATGGTCTTATGATCATTAATGATTTTCGTTAGTAGTGCTATAATGGTTTCTCTTTATATTTTATATCGAAATTGGCTTGGTTGTTATGAGAAATCCATTTGAGTTTGCTAGTTTGGGCAATATGGACATCTATTTGAAGGTTAATATGAAGTTTTATTAAGTGTTTTATGTAGTGATGGACTAATAGGTAAAAGTTCATTAGTGACTATTGGCTACTGCGTATTGTCAATTAGTGATTAGTAAATCTCAGTGGAATTTGTTGGAAACGTTAATGGTAGTTAACCTGATAACCGAACCAATAACGATTGCTTACCGATAAACCAATAACAGATAAACCGATATCTTAACGGTCCAATGACAGTTTACCATGATACAAATCGATAACCGATAAGTAAAACTGCTAAGTTCCAAAACCGAAAGGAACCGACCAATATGCATCCCTTTTGTAGAGTAAAGTTACAAATTTAATGAGTAAGTTCATTTTCCAGCTTTTTTAGTTTTTGTGAGCATATCCATAAAAATGTATATCCATATTTATATATGCTTTTATGAGCTTAGGCTTTATACATTACCAACGTTTTATATTTATGTTTATGGGTTCAAATTAAACTAATGTTTTTACATAAAATAGTTAGAGATTGACTTTTGTCCCTATTATATGTTATTCCTATTCATTAACTTGAGTCGTTGCTTAGCTTGAAGTTGTTTGAAACTTCAATTTTTTATGCCTAAAATTTTCTGTTATTTTATAGGTATTCATATTTAATATGTCTGTTATTTATGTTTATTAATGTTTTCCTAATCACAAAATTATAAGTGGATAAATGAAAATACTCAAACAGTTGAAATTTCTAATCAAAACAACAAAGTGAAACATACGACAAGAACATCGTTTATAAAAGTATATCATATATACTTAACAGGTTTTGCAAAATATAATTCATTATAAATTTTATCTACTTACCAATATTTAGTTGTTCAATTTTGGAGGTTCAGATAATATTCGATTATCTATTGTTCAACAAATAAGTCATTTGAATAAGTGGACTATTCATCTATTTTAATTTGTATTTTTTTACTCTATTATATTCTTCAATACATTGTATTTTTAAAACGATTTATACTATATAAACTACTTGCATGGGATACGTGCAACACACATTTTTAGAGACTAGTCTATATGTAAGAAAAAAATTATTCTTAAAACTAAAAACTAAACACGTGAAAGATTCAACATTCAATATAGATATATTCCAAAAAAAACTTATTTACAAAGTATAATTTTTCAGTGAAAGCAAGATTCTAATGAATTTTGAGCCAAGAGGTTGGTGGATTGTTTTGAAATTAATTTTCCAAGAGAAAAAAAATATACAACTAACAAACCTCTTTAACTTCTTCTTACATAAAAACAAAAGATCAATTATTTATTTAATTATAACACTTAAAAGAGAATTTCAAGACTTAGCCACACTCCACCCCTAAACCTGAACTGTAGACCACGACCCCTCCCACGACCTGTAGTGGTCTTTACGGGCCGTTTAGTGGATCGTGGGAAGGTCTCATTTTGGGAAGTTTTTGACTAGCCTAGCTCACCACGCTCATCACCACAACCCGTGGTCTCCACCACGAGCCGTCTTGGTGGTCGTCGGAGGTGAGCATAGATTGGTTAGCTACTGTCAGCTACCATGGGTAGCACCAGGACTCGTGGTGCCCTTCACGACCCGTATGGGTCCTCGTGAAGGTTGCCCAAGCTCACTTCTTTAGCTCAAGACCTCTCTCTTTAACCCATGCTAAGACTACTTGATTTCCGAGGTGTTAAATTATCTCCCCCTTGGGGACATCCATCCTCGAATGGATTTCTAGACACCTCTTGAAAGAAAAAACTCAAGACTAGCAGCCGATCATGCATGCAACTCATCAAAGTGCACACAACAAAGGAAGAAACATAAAATCCAAGCTAAACATACTCAATGCATGATAAGTAAAGTAGGAACTAGATATAGCAACCCAATATTCATGAAATTTCAACATTTCTCATGTTCAAGGAGGAACTACCATCTCCAAGAAAAAAGCATGTTGTACACAATCTCATGGAGCCTATAGGGAATTTATACTCAAAATCATATATCGAAAGAGGAAATATCAACACCAAGCTAAGGCATGTTCAACAATTCATCTCATGAACTATATAGGAAACTCATACTCAATGAACTACAATATGAGGAAAATCAAGCACATAAACTCATTTTCTTTCAAAACACAGGTTTCTCATGAACATGCATAACATAAGGAAATCATGGGAATATCTAAATCACACATGACACTAAAACAAAGAGCAAACCATAAAAAACTTGATACTTCAAGCTAGAGTAGAAGGATAAGGAAAGAGATAGGATATCGATACATCATATTGACCTAGGCCTCCCAAGTATCACCCTCAACCAAATGATTCCTCCATAACACTTTCATTGAAGCTATTTCCTTGTTTCTCAATTTCCTAACCTGTCGGTCTAAAATTTCAACATGAGCTTCCTCATAAAAAATATTTTCATCAACTCCCAAACCTTCTAAGGGAACTATGAATGACGAATTTGAACACACCTCTTTAACATAGAGGCATGGAATACCGGATTCATGAATGCCAACTCATATGGAAAATAAAGCTCATAAGCAACCTTACCAACATATCTCAAAATTTGATATGGGCCTACAAAACGGGGACTAAGCTTCCCTCTCTTACCAACCTCAGTACACCTTTCATGGGTGAAATTTTTAAATAAACCCAATCATGCACATTAAATTCAAGATCTCTTCTTCTAACATTGACAAAGTACTTTTGTCGACATTGGGTTGTTCCCAACCTTTCTCTAAAGAGTTAAACCTTCTCTATAGCATCATGAAATAACTCGGGTCCTATCAAGGCAACTTCACCCAACTCAAACTAACCTATATGAGATCTACACCTCTTACCATAAAGACCCTCAAATGGAGCCATACCAATACTTGAGTGATAACTATTGTTATAAGCCAACTCAATCAAAGGCAAGTGGTCATCCCAATTTCCCTTGAAATTGATGGCACATTCTCTCAACATATCTTACAATGTTTGGATAGAATGCTCTGCTTTCCCCTCGGTTTGTGGATGAAAATTCAAGCTAAGCTTAACTTTCGTGCCAAGACCCTTTTGGAAAGATTTTCAAAACTAAGAGGTAAATCGAACACCTCGATCAGAGACAATGGACAAGGGCACTCCATGTAACCTATCATTTCCCTCAAATAAAACTTGGCATAATCTTCTATTGAATAAAAAATGTTGAAAGGAATGAAAGCCGATTTCGTCATTTGGTCTACTATAACCCAAATTGAGTCATGTTGTCGTCGAGTACGTGGCAACCCTACTATGATGGTCATATTCAAACCATTTAATAATATCCTTTTTCACAATCTCTTGCATAGGGGGATTCAGTCTACTTTGATGCTCAATATTCGGTTGTAGTTGTTATCACAATTAAAGTTACCATCTCGATCCTCTCGATTGTAGTTTCCATAATTTTGACCTTGGTTACCTTGACCTTGATGCCAATTATCCGAGTTGGAACCTTGGGTGTTGGTTCTGAAACCCCTCGTCTGATCATTAACCAAATTTGCATCCTCCTCATAGTTACATTCCTCAACTGGGGTGGTAGAGTTCTAGTTAGATAATTTACCGCATTCAATTTTTTTGCACTTCCACTCACATGTTTTAATACGAAGCCAGTGTAAGTCCTCATTTTTTCAATCTCTTCACGAATGTCATTATTAGATTGACTTGGTGCAGTTTGGACAATGAACGTGCTCCTACCATTATTTGGCTTCCTAGTTCTCCATGCCTTATTGTTTTGGAAAATCCTCTCAAATTTTTCAGCGATCTCCTCATAAGCGCACTTACCATGTGATCCTCCAACATTAGTATCCAGTACAACCATTCCATTGTCATCCTGTCCTCTGAAGAAGTACTCTTTTAGTGACTCATCATCTATGTGGTGGTTCGGAACATTCCTCATGAACCCAGTGAACTTATCCCAAGAACTGCTTATGGACTCTCAAGGTAGTGTTGTGAAATTATTCAGTTTATCCTTGTGATTTAACTTCTTGGACACCGGAAAATATCTTGCTATGAACACCTTATGCAATTGGTCCCATGTACAGATCGAATTATATGGAAACTCAAAAACCACACAACATCATCATCGGTCAACATCAGTGGGAATACTCTAAAACCTATGACATACATATCCAACTCTAGTCATCCTACACAATTGTTACATACAGTTGACAATATAGCCATGTGAGCGTATCGATCTTTTGAAGGCAACCCAGCAAAAAAACCCTCTTGCCGTAACCATTTGTATAAGATTGCAGGTCACCACAAATGTATGTCTTGGAGGTAGAGGAGGGAGAAAAATAGGCCTATCTGATCCAACTGCATCATAGTCAAACTTATAGTTATCACGAAACCTCGGTGGTGGCAGATTCTACACCATTTCTACATTTTACATTAGATTACCAACATCAACCTGAGAGGGCATATTTACAACCCCATGATAATGCATTTCAACTCTATCTCCTAGACCCGATCTGATTGGATTGTTGTGTACCTATTGATTATTCATTTTCCTCCAAGTTCTTCTATATTTTGGATCATAGGAGGTCAAGGGATTGCCTCGAGTCTATCTACTTGGCATACACAATCGGTAAGACATGTAGAAAACAAAAATGTAAAATCAGGAAGTACTTGACTAAAGTTCAAAAATGTAGTTAAACTTAATTTAAAAGGCGTACTCCCCGGAACTGGCGCCAAAATTTCATACAGTTATATTACATCTCTCTTAAAGAAACATAAGTGATTGTTATCAAGTAAAGAACCCTAATTGTTGGTTGAGGTCAATCCCATGAGGAATATAGTTTAGACTTACGCTTAACTCACAATTATCTCTTTTTAGTGGAACTATTTCTGAGAAAAGTAAACAGGGTGTTTTGTAACTAAAGTAACAGATTGTTGATTTTAATAAATAAGCAACAAGTAATCAAGATTCACAGTTTGAGATATCAATTTAAGATGGAAACAAGGGCATGTGTGTCCCCACTAGCTTTTAACATAGTAATCCTAATAATAGTAATCCTATCCTAGTGTTTGATATGCAAGGCCGATAAGTTATGTATCTCTACGTGAGTAGTAATCTTAGTAGGAACTTTCACTCGCGACTTGGCAAATATACGAAAGTGTTCTTTACAAACCCTTACCTTCATCCCAAATTAGTCATCATGTCAATTAACTTAGGGTATTCACCCTTTCCTTAATGGATTAAAGTCAGACTATTAGAGAGAACCAAATCCTTCACTAAATCATTGTTGTATAATCTTATTCTCATTCATTACCCATTGGTAAGGCAAGTAGGAATGAGGTGAGTTCAAACATTGTACACAACTAGAACGATTTCTAAATGGAAAGATTAACAATACATACATAAACACTATTCAAGAATTACGCAGTTATTATTAATACATTGTGAATTGCTCATGGTTCCCACAAACCTAGTTGTGGATTTAGCTACTTATGCTTGAGAGTTCACAATTCATAAGTAGGTTAGAAGAAATCATGAACTTACAATTAGAATAGATGAAAACCAAAATATTGAATTGAAAATCAAAGTGCAAATTGCATAAACCAACTTCTGGAAATTAAATTGCTAAGAGTTTGCAAAATAATGCCAAAAGACCAAAACAAAAGTATATAATATTGTCTAACCACTAAAAACGTAAAATATAACTCATAATTATAGTGTTTTAAATCCTAAACCTAGTAGAAAACAAAATAACAAAAATTGATCTAGGATGTTTTTTCGACTAACGGCATGACCTATGGACCTTGGTTTAACCTATGGTCCGTTGGTGGCCTCCATGGTTCAAGTACTAGAACCTCATTCACTGATCTCATCGATGGATGTGTAGGACGGGTCGTCAGTCATCCTGCGGTCCATCATTGGCTTCCGTGGTTCCACACTTGGTTAGATTTTCTTGAACTCCACCTATGTTGCACCACCTATGGGCCATTATTGGACCTACGGTCCGTGGTTGGCTTCGTTGGTTATTGCTTCTGCCAATTATAGTCATGTTTTCTTTCCACCATTTCCAAACCAATTTCCTAAAAAAGATTACATAAACATTATATATAATTACAAAATAGCTCAAGACACACACAATTCTAAGTTAAATGCACCAAAAATATCGTAAATTCACGGTTTATCAGTCCATGACCTGTGAAGGGCTCCATTGTCCACCACTTCTGGGCGGCGTGAACAACGAGTAGGTTGACGGACCATGGTTCCTTTGACGGTTCGTGGACCCTTCAGTGGTTCACAAAAATTTCATTTGTTCAGGTCGGTTACGTATGAGGTGTTAAAATATGCCCCCTTTGGAAAATTCGTCCTTGAATGAAGTCTAAACTAGTTGAGTATGGAGGGAAGGAGCTGCAAACCCTACCACGAAGCACTAATAACAGATATTTGACTGAACTAATTCCAAGAACACGTAAATATGCTGAAATGCAAGAACAACTTAAGGAACCAGATACTGAGACTGAATTTACGCAAGAGTAAACTGAGAAACCGTAGAGGAACTATTACCTAAAGTTGTAACAGAATCGGATGGAAAGAGGTGAGGATACATGGCATTTCGTTGATGCTTCTGCTTCCCAAGTTGCCCCATCTACAGACTAACTCCTCCATAAAACCTTCACTGAAGTGACTTCTTTTTTTCTAAACCTACGAACCTGACGGTCAAAAATCTCAACCGGCACCTCTTCATAAGTGAGACTATCCTTAAGAACCACACTTTATAATCGTACAATCGATGCCTGATCACCCACACACTTTTTCAAAAAGGAAATGTGAATAACTGGATGAACCGCTTCTAGTTATGCTCGCAACTCTAACTCATAAGCCACATTACCAACACATTTTAGGATTCTGTAAGGACATACATATCTAGGATTGAGCTTCCCTTTCCTGCCAAATCACATAACCCCCTTCATATGTGACACTTTCAAGAAAATCCAATCATCAATTTCAAACTCTAACTCTCTCCGCCTCATATCTGCATAGGACTTCTGAAGACTCTGAGCTGTCTTTAGTCTATCTTTGATGGGATGAACTTTTTTCATAGCCTCATGAACCGAATCTTGCCCAATCAAGTCTGCTTCACCTACTTAAAACCAACCGATCATAGACCTACATTTACACCCATATAGTACCTCATATGGGTCCATTTGAATACTGGAATGGAAGTTATTATTATAGGTGAACCCTGTGAGAGGTAGTTGATCATCCCAACTTCCCTCGAAATCGATCACACAAGCTCTCAACATGCCCTCTAAGTTTTGAATGGTACGATCTGCTTGAGTATATGTCTGTGAATAAAATGTTTTACTGAGATTTACATGTCTACCATGACCTTTATGAAATGATTTCCAGAAATGAGAGGTAACTTGAGGACCTCTATCTGAGATGATAGAATAAGGAACACCATGTAACCTGACTATCTCATGGATGTAGATTTTAGCTTAGTCCTCCGCTGAATCTTTAGTCTTGACATCCAAGAAATGAGCAAACTTAGTAACTCTATACACTATCACCCAAATGGAGTCATGCTAACTGCGAGTACGAGGTAAATACGTAATGAAGTTCAAGTTTATCACTTCCCACTTCAATGTAGGAATGTTAATCTCTTGAGTCATACCTTGTGGTTTCTGATGTTCTACCTTAACATGTTGAAAGTTAGGAAACTTAGCCACAAAATCTTCTATATCCCTCTTCATGCCATTCAACAAAAAGACTTTCCACAGATCACGGTACATCTTAATGTCACCTGGATTGATAGAATACTTGGAGTTATGGGATTTTTAAGGATTTGCTTCCTCAACTCACCCACATTATGAACACATAAGCGACCCTGGTAATGAAGCACATCATCTCCCCCTTGGGAGAAAACCTCAACTTTCTACTAATGAACTTCACCTTACAACTGAAGTAATATAGGATCACTATCTTCTTTTTCCTTAACCTCTGCTACCAATGAGGATTCTGACCCATTCAGAACTATCACACCATCATATGATATATGTTTAAGGCAAACTCCTAAGAGAGAAAGCCGGTGAACATCATTGGCTAATTCTTTCTTGTCTTCCTCAACTTGTGCTATGCTACCCATACACAATATGGTGAGAGAATCAATTACTACATTAGCCTTAACAAGATAGTAAAGAACATCCATGTCATAGTATTTTAGGAATTGAAGCCATCTCCTTTGATGAAGATTCAACTCTTTCTGGGTGAAGACATATTGGAGGCTCTTATGATCGGTGAAAACATCAACATGAACATCATATAAGTAATGTATCCAAATCTTTAGGACAAATACTACTGCTACAAGCTCGAGGTCACGAGTTAGGTAGTTCTTCTCATATACCTTAAGTTATCTATAAGCATAAGTAATGACCTTACCTCACTGCTTCAACATACAACCTAGGACGACCCTTGATGCATCTTAATAAATCACATAACCGTCTAAACAATCTTGTAAGGTCAAGATTGGAGTTCTAGTCAACCCAGTCTTCAGTTTTGAGAAACTTTTCTCGCACTTAACTAACCACTGAAACTTAGCCTTTCTTTAGTCAACTTGGTCAATGGGGAATCTATGGATGAAAGTCCTTCAAGAAATCTCCTGTAATAGCCAGCTAAACCCAAGAAACTCCTCATATATGTTGAAGAAGCGGGTCTGGGCTATTGTTTTACTGTTTGAATTTTCTATGAATCCACTCGTATCCCTTCACTGGATACCACATAATCAAGGAAAGCGACTGACTAACACCAAAATTCACATTTGTTGAACTTGGCGAATAACTGGCAATCTTTGAGAGTTTAATGAATAACTCTCAGATGAGTCGCGTGCTCTTCCTCACTTCAATAATAAATGAGGATATCATCAATAAAGATGATCACGAACAAGTCCAAATACTTTTTGAACACCCTGCTCATTAAGTACATGAAAGCAGCAAGAGTCTTTCTAGTCCAAATAACATAACCACAAATTCATAATGACTGTACCGAGTTCTGAGGCGTCTTTGGAATGTCCCTATCTCTGACTCTAAGTTGATGATAGCCGAACGTGATATCTATCGTCGAAAAGCATCTAGCACCGTGAAGTTGGTCGAATAACTCATCAATTCATGGGATGGGATACTTATTCTTGATTGTGACTTTGTTTAACTGCAAATAGTAAATGAACATTCTGAGAGAACCATCTTTCTTTTTCAAAAACTATAACTATGCGCCTCATGGATAGAGATTGGCCTTATGAATCCCTTATCTATAAGGTCTTTCAATTGATAATTCAATTCCTTAAGCTCGTCTGGAGCCATTGTAAGGAGGAATCAAAATGGTTGAGTATTTGGAAGGAGATCTATTCTGAAGTCGATTACTCTTTCGGAAGGAACTCTAGGAAGATCTGTTGGGAGCACTTCTGGAAACTCAGTTACAATTGGGACTAACTCAAGAGTTTGCCGCGGTAACGAAGATTGAATCCTTAACTGGAACAAGATGATAGATATACCCATCAAAGATTATCTTCTTGGCCTAAAGGTAAGAGATAAATCGACATACAGGCACTGAATTGCTACCCTTCCATTCTAAGACTGACTCATTTGGAAACTGAAACTAAACGATCCTAGTTCTATAATCTACTCAGGCATAACATGAATGTAACCAATCTATGTCTAGAATGATATCGAAATCTAGCATTTCTAACTATACAAGATCTACTGAGGTGACTTTATTAAGACTATCACAGGGCAATTTCTATATACCGTCTAGCTATAACTCGATCACCAACTGGAGTAGAGACTAGGAAGGGTTCTAAAACTATTTTTGGACTGACACCAAAGATTACTGCTATATAGGGAGTTACAAAACACAAGGTAGACCCTGGATCTAACAATACATAATCATTTAGATGAAAGACTTGTAATGTACCACTGACCACATCATGAGAATCTTCCTAGTATTGGCGAGCCTGGAGGGCATACAACCTATTCTAGCACTAACCGCCACATTTACTAGATGACACACCCTGCTAAGTTGGGCGACCTGTTGGTGCTTCTGGACCTTTAGACTGGGCCCTATTGTTGTTACCTCCTTTCCCCTGCCTGGCATAAGGGCAATCCTTCAACCAATGGCCAGACTGAACACATCCAAAGCATCCTTCCTTTTATGCAAGGCACTCGCCTGGATGGTTCTTACGACACTTTGGACAAGTTGGGAAAGTCCTGTTACCTAAAGTACTCCCTTGAGACTTAGAGCCTGATGCCTTACTTTTATGATCATGTCGAAACCTCAGGGATTGAGCTCTAGATTATGAAGGTGTAAAGGTTGTAGACCTCTACTGAGAGAATTCATAATTCCTTGTACTAATCTTCTTGTTGTCCTTAGCCATTTCCCTAAGCTTATCTCCCTCAACCTCATGAGCATTAGTCATAAGCCTAGAGATATTCATATCATCTAACAACATAGCATACCTGCACACAATCTTTACTAAGTCAGATACCTGAAAAAGAAACTTACTCATTTGGGCCCTTGGATCGACAACAATGTGTAGAGCATACCTCCAGAGTTGGGTGAGCTTAAGTCCGTATTCATGGACTTACATTGTACCCTACTTAAAATTCATAAACTATTGTTCATTGGCTTCTCTCAACACCCTTGGGAAGAACATGTCTAGAAAAGCACCAGTAAAACACTCCCAAGTTACAGTTACACTAGGTGAACAAAATGTGAGCTACATTATTACGATGGTAAGATGCCAACTCTACTCTATCATTACAAGTCACTTCCATCACTCCTAAAAACATTTTAACTTCATCAATGAAGTTATGTGGGTCCTCACCAATTTATGACCTTAGAACCTCAGGCAGATTCAATTGAACAAAATCTCAAACCCTAGCTGCCACAGATCGACCATCAATATTTATAGGAATTAGGGTTTGCTTATGGTTACGATTGGATACACATTGAGCCATGAGCTCGATCACATTCCAAACCTCGTGGTTTGGGTCTAGAGGAATTGCATTAGCATTATGTGCATTAGCATTTCATGCGTAAGCTCTACAAGGAGGCATGATCTGAAACACATAACGGTGGATTAGAAAGGATAAGTTATATCATACCCGATATGCATAAAAAAGAAAGTGAACTTTTCCTTTAAACACTTTGTAGCGTCCCTCTCATAGATGTGGTGCACTTCACACCTATGAAAAACTCTACCTAGTGCAGCCTTCAGACATCCTAGGACTCTTAAACCTAATTCTCTAATAAAAAGTTTGTCATGCCCTGAGGCTACCCCCTTAGCGTAACATGAGACCTAGAATGAAGAGTGACCCCAACCTAACCCTGAAGCTGGCATATCATAAGCACAGTGAAAACATCTAAGAAAACATGAACTAATGTGGACACTAAATCAATTGGTAACTGAAAAGGGGGAATACCCAACTAGTCTTAATGAATAAAACATACTAAGACTTTAACAACACTAAAAGATAAACTAAACAAGCCAAGTTGATTCTATTACTATATCTGAAAAGGCTCTAACTAATTAGAGTTACTGGGACATGCCCCCAGTTAACTCTAACAATAACTAAAACTAAACAAAAGACTGAAATGTAAAGAATGTCTATTTTCCTCAAAGTGTTAGGACTCACCACTGAAGCTCTTTAATACGGATCGAGAATCAGTCTATGCGTTATCTGGATGCTGAGTACCTGAACTTTCATTATGAAAGGATGTAGCGCAGAGTATGCATCGATACTTGGAATGTACGGAGCATGCAAGATATAGATAATGTTTGAGCAAATAAATAAGTTGAACAAAGCATAACTGAGCAATGATATAATATGAAAAGAATATAAATGATGAAATATAACTGAAAACAACTTAACTGAATGCAATGACCAAGTACTAATTATGAACATAACATATTGGGACTGAATACTAAAGTATAAACTGAAAACCTAATCAATTGCACTAAAGTCTGACTGTGAGAGCTACTATTAACTGACCTAAATCCAGATGAGCTAACCACAGAGTCCGATGTATACGCCCTATCGAGTGGACCAAATATACCTTGCCAGGGGTATAAAGGCATGACAGGCGTAATCACTAAATATGATGCCTAGTGAGGGGACTTATACTCCTAAGGGGCCACGTAGTTCTGGGACTATGAGGGTACGCTATACCGTAGTCCAACTCGGTTCTAAGTATACTCCAAACTGGAAATGTATATGATACAACATAATTGAAATACTAGATAGCTCAATGTTCTTACATGCAAATCTGAGAATGCTACAATTGAGAACTTACAGTGTAACATTCAAAATCTGGAGCATGGTTGTATATTTAACTAATCTAGCAGTATAACTCATGAACTAAAAGAATTTATACAACTAGGGCTCTAAGTTTAATGCAAGGAACTAAGGAAACTTTCCAAGAAAATAAGCTATTTCGTTTAGGATACTACAACAGCTAAATCACAACAATTCCTAAGGTTTTAGAAATCCTAGGTCTTAATAAGATATAGAGAATCAGGAATATGATTAAATTTTAGGGACATAGTAGAGGAAAGGAACCACTAGTGAAATACCACATACCTGGAGACTAAATCTACAGAGAAATCCTTCTATTTCAAGGCTGGAACTTGAAGAAAACCTTCTTCTTGTTCTTGAGGGGCTGGTAGACTTTTCTCACCAATTTTCTCTAATATTTTGGTGATTTTGAAGAATAAAGGTTTCAGGTAGGTTCTTACTAGGTTATTAGGCTTAAACTGAGCAAAACGACGTAGTTTAGGTATTAAACGACGTAGTTTAAATGCCCAATGCATAGGGGGGAAGATGAAAATGACCCTGACTTAAAAGCTGATGAAGGCTGACCATAGATCCACTAATTGACCGTAAAAGGGACCAAGCCCCGTCAACTGGGTTGTGGTTCATGGCTAGTGTCTACTGGTCCTAGACACTCCCTTCTACGGTCTACTTCATGGACCGTGTGAAGGACCATAGACCGTCAAGGCCATAGTGGTTCTTCACTTGGAGATAGGGGTCTATTGGTTCAAGTTGACGAGCCTCACCACGGCGTGTCATCAAGACCACATACTATGGTGGGCTCCGTGATTTGATGCCTGAAATAGGATGGTTCTGCCTTGCTTCCACGAGCCTTCCCACCGCTCATGTGGTGGTCTACGGCCTGTGAAGGGATATGTGGTCCACCACCTCTAGGCGGGTGTGAACCACAAGCATGGCGATAGATCGTGGTTCCTTTCATGATCCGTGAAGCCTTTAGTGGTTCACCAAAATTTTGTTGTTCAGGTTTGTTAGATCTGAGGTGTTACAGTTATTTTATATCTTTACATACAAGTAAGAGTAAAAGAGTTTTATCATATTTTTAAATACATTGAGTTACAAATTATTGTTTTATCATCTTTCTTTATAATGCATCTTATTATTTCTTTTATACTGAACTGAGTTGAGTATTTATGAGTTCTTGAGTATCCTTTAGTCCAATTGTGTTTAGGTGAGTATGGTTTCATTTTTATCAGTTCAAGCTTGCAGGTTATGTTCAGTGTTCCCCTACATTCTTGTACATTCAATGTACTGATGTCATTTGTCCTGCAACATTTCATGATGCAAATACAAGTATTTAGGATCAGCAATCGGCGCTCCGTTGATCTAGTCGTGTTCTAGCTAGATTTGGTGAGCTTCCTTGCTTTCCAAAGGGTTTCACACTGAGTTTACATTCCAGTCTTGTTTATTAGGATGTTATGGATCTTGTCCTGATGTCCATCTCAGTTAATAGAGGCTTCATGGAAAATAGAGTTTTGAGAAGTCTGTTTCATTTTCATTGTTGATGTTCCAGACTTGAGTTGCCTCTTTTAGCCAGTGAATGCTTTCTTTAAAATATTCATAGTATCTACTTTCAGATTTCGAGTAAAGATTTACTTTTGAGTTCATATGTAGTTGAGTAAGTCTTTTGCTGAGAGTTGAGCTATACCAAGGGTTCTCTTGGTGCCAACGATGGTTCTTGAGTGCCTGTCGCGTCCAGAATGTAGGCTCAGGGTGTGACAATGAGTTTACAAATTATTATTGAAAATGATTCTATAAGGACCACTTATTATTTATTTTGGCAGGGTAGGGATGTTTTTTTTATAGAAAAATAAGTTAATTTAGATCGTCATTAATCATTTGATAATATTTAAATTTATATGTTAATCCAAGAAATCTTTTTCGGAGGCTATATATGGAGAGTGTAAAGTTATTTTGGATTTTACCAAGGCATATTTGAACTATGGATTCAAGTACTTATAATAGTGACATTAAATATTAGTAACTGAGTTTTGAATAATTTTTTTTATTGATTTCTTATATCTATTAATACAGTTAATGAATTTTGACTAAAATTGTTGAATTTGTATTTTTAACTGCTATAATTAAATCAATATTGCATCTTTTGTTTTTATGTAAGAAGAAATTAAAGAGGTTTTGTTAGTTGTATAGTTTCCTCTCATGGAAAATTAATTTAAAAACAATACTTTAGGCTAAAAATTCATTTGAACCTTGCTTTCAATGAAAAATTATATTTTTATATATGATTTGTTTAATGTATCTATATTGAATGTTGAATCTTATTGATTTTATCATGTGTTTAGTTTAAAATTTTAAGCATAACCTTTTTTTTCATATTAAAAGAACAATTAGTGACTATAATTTCTTTTTGCTCCTTTAATTCATTAATTGATTGTGGTAATAAAATAGAAGGAAAGATAAAGAAATTTAAATTCTTACTTTTTGTTGCTAACATTTTTCATTAAACCAATTCACCCGATACAAATTACAAATCAATAAGTTATTTATATTGCTCTCTATCAATAATAGGAGGTTATTATATTCATTGTAAAAAAAAACTACTAAATCATATAGATTCAGTTAAACTTATAATATTATGTCAAGAGCGAATTGCTTAAGTCAGGGGCGTACCCAAAAGCACTCGGTAACTCTAAAAAAATGGTATATATATATATAGATAGTTGATAAACGATTATATATTTAATTGTGCATCCTTATAAATAAAAGTCTCCTGCGGGATTTGGTTGAAGTCGTCCACTGGCAGCACGACTTTAAAATCAGGTTATTCTTTAGTGTTAAACCTTTTTAATAAATGCTTTTATTAAAACTCGTTTTTACCACCTCAGCTAGCCCACCCCCTTTCTTAACTAAAAACAAAAAAAAAGCCCTAGCACAATTCTAACAAAATATAAGACTGCTAGAAAATCTACAACTTGCACAATTCTAAACAAAATATAACCCTGCTAGAAATTCTACAGTATACAAGTATTCTTCACTACATAATTAAAGTCCTACTCCTATTATTTCTGCATAAATTGGCAAGTTCTTCTTTTTAGACATTTTTTTAGAAAGAATTTATTGTTGATTCTTGTGATTTGAAATGGATAGTCTTGTGATTTGAGATGGATAGACCTATGTAAAAAGAAATGCAAATGATTTTTTCACTAAAACTAGTTTTAGGACATGGAATCATTGTTTGGAATGGTTCAATTTGCATGTTGGTGAAATAAATAGCGTCCACAATAGGTGTTTCAACAAGATGCTAGATTTTGAGAATCAATTTCAATCCATTCAAGTTGCTTTTAACAAGCAATCTGAGAAAATAAGAAGTGAGGATCGAATTAGCTTTGAGGCTTCTACTAATGTGGCAAGGTTTCTCTTGTAATTTGGATTGCTTTTTCATGGTCATGATGAAAGGGAGTTTCAAAAAACAAAGGTCTTTTTTTAGGTTTTTGATTTGGCTTGGAAAAATGCTTCTGGATATGAATAATGTTATTTTAAAAAATGCTCCACAAAATGTTATGATGACTTCTCCAAAAAATGTTAATGTTACTCTTGTACCACTCCTAGCCTTACCCTTGGTTCACTCTTAGTAGTGCCCCCTATCTTGAAATCCTAGATTCGCCTCTTGATAAGTAATTAAGTACTTCCCATGCTCGAGGGTTAGAGATGGGGCGAAATGGAAGAACAAAAGAATTCAACACATTATTATTGTCTTTTAATTTTTTGTGGCTGACACATTTCTTTTCGTGTTTATCTTGGAACTTGTGATTCATGATTTTTGTTTTTTGAAATAAATTAATTATTTTTTCGTACATTTGTCCTATACTTTCTGAGATATGTTATTCTTTGTCTAAGATTTTTTTTTCATATATTCTTTAAACTATTTCATTAGTATGCTTGAGAAATCTTTGATAAAAACTCAAACTTTTGCATAAAAGAATCATAGCTTGAAAAATATTGGGTAAAAACCTCGATCTAAACATAATTCCTTATATAATCAAAATAATTTAGCCATGAGAGCCAAATTCTTGAAAGATGAACCCTAGCCTTAGTATTTCTTGAAATTCTTGACAGTAGGAGTTTAGGAGTGAATGAGAGGGTTTTTACTATTTCAGCAGACAATGAGATATGTATTCACTCTGTGTCACGGAGCCATCGCGTCACTTCTATCATGTTAGAGTGTCTCTCGTAAATCATTCATAACTTTTTACTTAACTTGAATTGATGCAAACTTGACAACGTTGGAATGAAAACTCATAGCCCTTTAATTTGATAGGTTATGGCTCTCTTAAATCTTTATATTCTACGAGATATGGTCGTTTGAAGATTATCCTAATATGTTCTCATGTGAAAACATAGCTGATACAAATGCTTGGAACTTCACATGGTATTACAGGTCCCTTATGACCCTAAATAACATCTTTTACCCTTAATACACTTGGTAAAAGACCTTATAACACATGAGCATGTAGTACATCATCCGTTTCAAACTCATATACTTACGACGAGTGATGCAGATTCTAAGAGTAGATTTGTAAGGTGTTACATGAGTTCCTATATTTGTTTTCTATACATGTTACATAAAGTTCATAATGCACTTAATTAGTGCAATTATAATGTGACATATTTTTTCTATAAGGTTTATCTGCATTATATATCGAACCATTGGTGTTATATGATACTACTCTTATTGAAAATATCTATATTTGTTATATAATTTAATTAATTTTTTTATATTTTTAAAATAAATTTGATAGAGCTTAAATCCTCTTTTTTATATATAAAAAAAGTATGTCCAAAATCGGGTAAAGAAGCCCAATGAAATAAACTAAAAGCAAAACAAAATTCGTCTAGGCGTATTCCATTAAGAGAATCAGCTAGGGCTTTATAAAAGTTTTTACAAACTAGGGTCTGTTTCTTATCCTCTTACTCTATTCTCAGTCTTTCTATGTTCCTTGTCTCCTCCTCCATCTCAAAACGATACCACTGTCATGATTTTTCGTTTCGTTTAGTTGTGGGTGATTGACACCTACCTCTGTTATCTCTTCTCTTCTTTCTCCGCTCACAGAAGTAAATAGCTACTTCACTTTACATCGTTATTTACTTCAAATTATATCAATATTTGACTTTCTATTGCATTTTGTAGAGGTATCTTTCGATGGATGTAGTGGATTCGAATATGGTTTGGACAGAAGTACCAAGTCTTGAGCGTTTTGGAAGACTTCCTTTGTAAGAACCTTCTCCTTCGTTTCTTCATTTTCTTCTATTGTTTCCTCCTCAAATGTATTTTTGGTTTTTTAGATAAATCTTAGGTGGAGATATCCAGATGCGCCCGATCTCTTTAAGAAAGGCTTGTTTTTCCATCCCAATATTTTATATTGTTAATCTTAAATTCATGGAATTTAATATTAGTATTTATTAATTGATTATGTTAACATTTATCCATATTAGACTCTATATAATTATTGGGACCTGCATACTGCACTTTTAATTTCTAATCTAATGTGAAATAAATTTTGACATAACAATGTGACCTAGATGAAAAAGGCTCTTAAGGCTTTAGATGTGTCCATGATGCCTCATAATGTATCTTGTTTGTATTTTGGCACATACACGATATGGTATTGATTATTCCTATGATGATTTTAATATATTGAAGTACTAGTAAACATATGCATGTCTCGCGCAGAAATTTAATATCATGGAATTTATAAAAATAATACTTAAATCTTATCAGTTATTAAAATTAAAAACTGTATTATCTTACATAAACGATTACACAGTAACAAACATTATAATGTAAAGGAAAATAAAAATTATAACATCTTATCATTTATCCTTAATAACATAAACATTATTTAATGACTATAAAAATACATACCAGTATCTATATCATAAGCAATGCTGTCAGTGAGCTACTCAACAAGAGAAAAGTACACAAATATTTAATTGTGAAAAAGAAGAAGAAAAAGAAGTTCACAATTTCCGTTGATGTAAAATAAGAGGAAATCCCTCTATTTATAGAAAAATGTTTATTGTGCCTTATCGGAAAGGGCACAACTATTTGGAAAATTTGCAATCCTTCGGAAATGTCAGAATCATAAAAGTAACAACTTTTCATAAAAGTCGCAACTCTTCATTAAATTCGCAACTTTTCATAAAAGTCACATTTTTAATGAAAGGGGAAGGCTAGTTTTGGAAATAAATAATTTTAAAAAGAAATATTAGCTTGTGGTGGTGCCACGTAGGAGGGCCTAGGGTTTACTTTTACATAAATATATGATATGATATGATATTTTTGAATTGTCAATCACGGTAACTTTTTCAGACATGCAAATTGTATTTTAAAAAATCTAATACATTAGTATTATTATCGTGGAAGTTAAGATCCTCGTCTAGCAATTTATGAAACTATTAAATTAATGACAGTGCCAGAAAAAAGTTACACACGAGAATATTAAGCTTAGAATTTGGATCGCAGCCCAAAAAAATTATTGAATGCAGACAACACACTAAAATTTAATAATGGTAATATATAGGTAAAATAAAAAGCTAAAATTTTGAAATTGACTCTTGTCAGCAACGAAAGATTTTGATCTTCACTTTGCCGATCTGCCTCTCTTAACTCTTTCAACTTGGCGAAAAAGCTTTGACATTTTTTTCATTTAAATTTTATTAGTCCTAGGACCCTTTTATGAAATAAAGAAAATTCCCGTTCCCTGTACAGCTGAGGTGTTGGCTTCCTCTCTTCATGTTTTGGGATACTTAACAGTACTCCTTGATGATGTTTTGTCACCATTGTGCGTATCAAATGTATTAATGAGGTAAGTGTCCTCCTTGATGATACTTTGTTGTTTATATTGGTGGTTTTCGATTTTTCTAGCTCTAATTCACAATATTGCTATCTGCTCTTTTTCTCTGTTTATTTGTTTTCTAATATTGCTTTGAAGATCCACCGAGTCTTTATATTCATTTGAATATTGTGTAGTCACTACTTCATTACCAATAGATCTGCCGCGTTATTAGCTTCTCTGAATGTATGAGTGATTGAAGCATTTAATTCATGTGCTCTCTTCATTATTGTTTTTCCTCTTTCCACCATTTCCAAGGTATTTTCCATTGTCCCCTTATCAATTATCACGAGGCTTTGGGAGTCTGTTTCAATTGTGACCTCTCTTAATTGTCTTCCTAAACATTACCTCAGTGCTTCATAGATTTCCTATTAGCTCAGCCTCCGTATTTGTTGTATTCCCAAGTCCTGCAGATCTTGCATAGACGAAATTTCCATCTGAATCTTGTAGGCAGAAGGCATAAGAGCATAGGCATGGGTTCCCTTTTGGCGCTCCATTAGTATTGCACTTCAACCTATGTGTGTTAGGAAACATCCAAACCACACTATGCACATGTATTTGGGTCTATAATTCATTAGCTCCTCAGCTATGTCAGGCCATGAATTTGACTCTTAGTGTATCCAATGATATACACTCTTCACCAACTTTTTAACCATATCTTGCACCTGCATCAACATCCCATTGAGAGTAATTTTTCCTCCATGTTGCATGTTATTCCTTCCTTTCCATAATGTCCACACGATTATTGCTGGCATTGCTCTTAGTATACCTTGGAATTGTGGTGTAGTCTTGTTTTTCCGCCATGTAATGATTACTTGTTGTGAGTGCATCCCGTCCATGTATATACCTGCAAAACAAGCAAGCTTCCTCCAAAGCCTATAGGTAATGGAGGCCTTTAGAAAACATGTGTGTCATTGTTTCCTCTTCATTTTTCTCACAACACCAACACCTTGATACAACATGGATCTTCATTATTTTTATATTATCATCAGTGGGGATTCTTCTTCTCCATACGCTCCATAAGAAGAAATTCAACTTAAAGGGAAATCCATTTGTCCATATAAACTCACAGTCAGCTCTAGTCTCCTCCCCTATTCTCATCATCCTCCATTCTGATTTGGTGGGGTATCTTTTATAGGAAAAAATATGAATTCGGATCCTCGATAATCATTTGATAATATATTTAGGGATATAAACAACACATAGTATCTATATCTTTTTAGTGGAGCAGTGTCAGTTGACTCTTTTTGAATACATGTGCCTTGATGATGATGCGTATTACTTAAATTTTATATGCATGAGCTTCAGGGATAGAGGAAAACAATTGCAGTAGGCTGACAATAACTAAAAACTGGTGAATATAGTGATAAGAATAACCCAACGAATGTGATATGTTGTAAGTTTGATATTTTACCATCATGTACACATTGATATTAATTGAACTTTTCTTTCCTAAGATTTTTGTCCTAAACCTTGACAAAGGAAGATAAATACAGTAGATTTATTGTTATAAAACCTGAGAAACTTGTGTAAGAATCCTTCTAATTACATCATATATTCACTCAATAGTATTTCATTAATTCATACTGTGAGTGTAACACATCGGTATTACAAAGGGCTAATTTTAGAAAGAACTTAATTGGAAAGAGTAAAATTGAGAATTTTGCAAATTATGCTTAATTTGTGAGTTTTGGGTCAACCTCCAACGACCATAACTTTATGTACATTATGAGTTAGGTGGCCCATAAGATATCAAATGGAAGGTCGTTGAATTCTCTTTCTAATGTCGTCGAGTTTTCTAAATTTTGGGTTCAGATGAGGGAGATATGCTCATTATAAGTCAGTGTATCCTATTAATGAAAGTTACCCGAATTAATGAGGGGTACATTTGTATTTTCCTTACCCCTTCAGCTTTAAACATTTTTAGTAATATTTTAGGGGTTAAAACTGATTTGGGTCAGTTTTCATAATCCAAAATTTTGCTTAGGGCTTTAGAAGAGAGTTAAAGAAGAGAAAGGAGGAGAAAACGAAGAAAGATAAAGATTTCTTGCAAATCGAGGATTTGTTCGTCAATTCAAGGTACGCAAATTTTAATAGTGTTGAGTTCTTTCACCCACAAGCCAATCATGTGATTTTATCCGTATTTTCGTTCTTGAGGTTGAATGCCTTGAATTCTTGATGAGTTTCTTGAAGTTTCATTCTTGCATCGTTAATGATGGGTTGGATGAGTTCTTGAGATTAATGTTAGGAGTTTCAGGGTTGTTTTTTAGTAGATTTTAGTGTACTTATATTGGGTATTCTAATCTAAGTGAGTTGGGAAGAAACCATTCGATTCAAGGCAAATTTGGGCCAAAAATCGAAGAAGAAAATCCGTCGGAATGTTCTGAGCAGGGGTTGGGGCGGCGCCCTAACAGTGTACAGGAATAGGGTCTTTGAAGTTGAGGGGCTGGTGCCCTGCGCCAGCAGTGCGCCATAATCTCCTGCCCCTACCGTTTTCTGTTGTTTGCTCTCTCTAAGTTCTTTTATAGTGTATTGTTACTCCCTTCTGATTCTAACTACTCTAAACTACATCTAAACATCAATAAATCCTTCATAACATGAATCATAACCCTTAAATTCATATATCAAAATTCAAGGTAGAGTTAAGAGCAAAGTCGTGAGAGTTCTTTCGAGTCATTTTGAGAAGTCTTTTAGAATCTTTTAAAACTTGGTTTAAGACTTTAGTACTTGACTATGAGGATGTGTAGAGTTCAGTTTCATATTTTTTTCAAAATGAATATATGGGAACTAAGTATTCCCAAAGAGTAATGCTTTTACATTTAAAATGAGGGGAAACATCAATTTCAAAATGAATTCATGAGGAGCTTTGAGTTCTGTCTCTTTTAAGAGAAACCTTTTGAGTAATAATATCAAAGTTGAGGACGAGAAAATGTTTTTAGACATACAAGCTGAGTTATATTTTTGGGAGTAGTATTGAGCACTGATATGGGGACGGTTCTAACATTTCAAAGTCCTCAAAAACCATTTTGCCAACGTGGGTAGAAATGGTCATACACTTTAGAAGTTTCCATGCTGTTTTTTAAGCATAGCTTAGTGGATCCACTTATTTGAGGATGTCTTATACTCCGTCAACATATAGGACAGTTCTTGCAGCGTAGGCGAGACGCTAATCATCACATAACTCATAGTGATCGTTGTTGGTTAAAGAATCTCCCAAATAGAGTTATTTTGTATATTTACATACAAAATACGAGTAAAAGAATTTTATTATATTTTAAAATACATTGAGTTGCAAATTACCGTTTTAACAACTTTTTTTATAATTCATCTTATTATTGCTTTTATATTGAATTGAGTTGAGTATTTCTGAGTTTTTGAGTATCCTTATGTCTAGTTGAGTTGAGGTTAGTATGGTTTCCTTTTTATCACTTCAGGCTTGCAGGTTATGTCCAGTATTCCCCTTATATGCTTGTACATTAAATGTACTAATGTCTTTTGTCCTGCATCTTTTCATGATGCAGATAGCGACCGGCACTCTATTTATCAAGTCGTGTTCTAGCTAGATTTTGTGAGCATCCCTTCTTTTCAAAGGGTTTCACATTGAGTTTACATTTCAGTATTGTTTATTAGGATGTTGTGGGTCTTGTCCCGAAGTCCATCTCATTTATTATAGGCTTCATAGATAGTAGAGTTTTGAGAAATATGTTTCATTTTCATTGTTGATGTTCTAGACTTGAGTTGGCTCTTTTAGCTAGTCAATGTTTTAGTTAAAATATTCTGAGTATCTACTTTGAGATTTTGAATAAAGTTTTACTTTTGAGTTCATATTTTGTTGCGTAAGTCTTCTGCTGAGAGTTGACCTAGGCAAAGGGTTCGCTTGGTGCCAGCAATGGTTCTCAAGTGCTAGTCGCGGCCAGAGTGTAGGCTCGGGGCATTACACTGAGTTTACAAATTATTATTGTAAATCATTCTATAAAAAGCACATATTATTTATTTTGGCAGGGTGGGGGTGTTTGTTTATAGAAAAATATGTAAATTTGGATCATCATTAATTATTTGATATAATATTTAAATATATATGTATATATGTTAATCCAAGAAACTTTTTTTGGAGGCTATATATAGAGAGTGTGAAGATATTTTGGATTTTAGCAAGCCATAATTGATTGAACTATGGATTCAAGTATCTATAATAGTGACATTAAATATTATTAACTGAGTTTTCAGTACCTTTTATATAGATTTCTTATATCTATTACACAATTAATAATTTTTGACTAAAATTGTTGATTTTGTCTCTTTAACTGCTATAATAAAATTAATATTGTATCTTTTGTTTTTATGTAAGAAAAAATTAGAGAGGTTTTGTTAGTTGTATAGTTTCCACTCATGGAAAATTAATTTTAAAACAATCCTTTAGGCTCAAAATTCATTGGAACCTTGCTTTCACTGAAATATTATATTTTTGTATATGATTTTTTAATGTATCTATATTGTATGTTGAATCTTATTGATTTTTTCATGTGTTTAGTTTTATAGTTTACGCGTAAATTTTTTTTCATAGTAAAAAAACTATCAAGGACTATAATTTCTTTTTTCTCCTTTAATTCATTAATTGATTGTGATCATAAAATAGAAGGAAAGTTAAACAAATTTCAATTCTTAGTTTTTCTTGCTAACATATTACATTAAGCCAATTTAACCCATGAAAATTACAAATCAATAATTTTTTATATTGCTCTATATAAATAATAGGAGGTTAATATATTTATTGTAGAAAATAACTACTAAATCATATAGATTCAGTTAAACTTAAAATATTATGCCAAGAGCGGATTCTTAAGTACAGGTGGACCCACATGCATCCGGTAACTTTAAAAAAAATTGTATATATATGTAAATATAGTTGATAAACAATTATATATTTAATTGTGTACCCTTATAACTAAAAGTCGCCTAGGTAAATTGGTTGAAGTCATCCACTCACAGCTCGACATTAAAATCAGCTTTTTCTATAGAGTTAAACCTTTTTTAAAATTGCTTTTATTAAAACTCATTTTTGCCTCCCCATCTGGTCCCACCCCCTTTTTTCACTTAAAACAAATAAAAGCCCTAGCACAATTCTAAAAAAAATATAAGACTGCTACAAAATCTAAAACTTGCACAATTCTAAACCAAATATAACATTGCTACAAAATCTACAACTTGCAACGTTTCTTCACCACATAATTAAATTCCTACTCCTATTATCTCTGCATAAATTAGTAAGTTCTTCTTTTTAAAATTTTTTTTGTGTGAATTTATTGTTGATTCTTGTGATTTGAGATGGATAAACTTATGTAAAGAGAAATGCAGTTGATTTTTTCACAAAATATACTTTTAAGACTTTGAAACTATTCAATTTACATGTTGGTGAAGTAAATAGCGTCCACAGTAGGTGTTTCAACAAGATGCCAGATTTTGAGAATCAATCTCAATCCATTCATGTTGCTTCTAACAAGCAATCTGAGAAAACAAGAAGTGAGCATAGAATTTGTTTAGAGGCTTATAGGAATGTTGAAAGGTTTCTCTTGGAATTTGAATTGTCTTTTCGAGGTCATGATGAAAGTGAGTCTTCACAAAATAAAGGTCTTTTTTTAGGTCTTTTGGATTGGCTTGGAAAAAATCTTCTAGGTATGAATAATGTTATTTTAATACATGCTCTGAAAATGCTATGATGACTTCTCCCAAAAGATGTTAACGTTACCCTTGTGCCACTCCAATCCTTACCCTTGGATGACTCTTAGTAGTTCCCCCTATCTTCAAATCCTGGATTCATCTCTGGATTAAGTGGTTAAGTACTTCCAATGCTCGAGGATTAGGGAGATGGGGCGAAATTGAAGAATAAAAGAATTCAAAACATTATTATTGTATTTTACTTTTCTGTGGATGATGCATACCATTTCTTGATTATCCTGGCACTTTTGATTCATGATTTTTGTTGTCTAAAATAATTAATTATTTTTTCGTGCATTTTTTCCTATACTCTCTGAGATAAGTTATTCTTTGCCTGAGATTTTTTCCATATATTCCTTAAATATTTTTGACTTGTCAGTCACAAAAACTTTTTCAGATATTCAAATTGAATTTTTAAAAATCGGATACATTAGTATTCTTATCGTGGAAGTTAAGATCCTCGTCTAGAAATTTAAGAAACTAATAAATTAGTGACTGTGCCGGAAAAGTTACACAGAAGAATATTAAGCTTAGAATTTGGATCATAACCTAAAACAATTATTGAATACAGACAATACACTAAAAAATAATGATGGTAATATATAGGAAAAAGAAAATCTAAAGTTTCAAAATTGACTTATGTCAGCAACGAAAGGTTCTGATCTTCACGTTGTCGATCTGCCTCTCTTAACTCTTCCAACTCGGCGAATAGCTTCGACTTGTCTCTGTAAATTTTGATAAAATAGAATCTATCCTATGATAAGAATACAATTAGGTATCTACCAAGTAATTCCCTATATTAGTTTCTCCTCGGTACATAAAGCTTTAGATCAATTAAACTATCTGGATATCCACATGGCTCAAATAATTAGGATTCTTAAAGACCAAAAAACTAGAAATTCTAAGGTTGTGTCTCTTCAACAATTTTCACTAGTATGATGTCTCTAAAATCTACAAAAATCATCTAGGATTATCTCAAGGCAGAATACTCAAAGTGTTAGAAGATGAAAGAGTTTGAAACCATCAAAGAACAATAGCAAGTAAAGTAATATGGAAAACCATGTATTGTGAAGCAACAATAGAAAATTGACAAAAGAAAATTCTGCATTGGTTAGGAAAATATCAACGAAATAAGACTTCGGACCATGTTTGAAAAATCTGTCTATAATATCTAAGAGGGCATTCGATATTATAGACAGATTTTTAAAACATGGTCCTGGAGTCTTATTTCATTTATATCTACCTATCTGATGTAGAATTTGCTTTTGTCAATTTTCTGTTATTGCTTCAAAAAATATAGTTTTTAATATTACTTTATTTTCTATTGTTCCTTGATGGTTTCGAACTCTTTCATCTTCTGCAACTCAGAGTATTTTGCCTTGACATAATTCCAGATGATTTTGTTTTGCTCGGGTTAACCTAAATCTATGAGGATCATGATGAGGGTACTAAGAAATATGAGGCAGTATCAGGGAAAATGATAAACATAGAAAAGAGTTTTCAATACTTAAAGCATGTTCTACCCGAAAGAAGAAAGGGGCATGGATTTCATGTCACTAAATGATGTATCAAAAGACTTTGTTGCAAAGCTTTTGTGGAATTTTAGAGTGGAACAAGTATTGCAAAAAACATCACCCTGTTAATGTCATGTGATGGAGTGCATCACATGTGTGGAGAAAGATAATAATTATAAGGGATGTAGTAGAGCATAACATACGGTGGCAGATCAAGGCAGGATCCCCAAGCTTCTGGTTTAATAATTTAATGAGACTGGGAGCTCTGTATTATTTTCACAGTGCAACGACTAGTGAAGAAGATTTAGAGGTAAAGGAGTTTATCATAGAAGTAAAGTGGGATGAACAAAATCTAACCACAAAATTGGCATCCAAAATGGTTGAGTACATTTTAGAGAGTATGAAGCCCCCTAACTCTGAAGATAACAATGTCCAGTGGTAGATGGGCAATACCCAAGGAAAGTTCACAGTGAAATCAGAATGGAGGATGATGAGAATAGGGGAGGAGACTAGAGCTGACTATGAGTTTATATGGACAAAGGGATTTCCCTTTAAGTTGAATTTCTTCTTATGGAGCGTATAGAGAAGAAGAATCCCCATTGATGATAATTTAAAAATAATGGAGATCCATGTTGTATCAAGGTGTTGGTGTTGTGAGAAAAATGAAGAGGAAACTATGACACACATGTTTTCTAAAGGCCTCCATTACCTATAGGCTTTGGAGGCAGCTTGCTTGTTTTACAGGTATATATATGGACGGGATGCACTCACAACAAGTAATCATTACATGGCGGAAAAACAAGACTACACCACAATTCCAAGGTATACTAAGAGCAATGCCAACAATAATCGTGTGGACATTATGGAAAGGAAGGAATAACGTGCAACATGGAGGAAAAACTACTCTCGATGGGATGCTAATGCAGGTGCAAGATATGGTTAAAAAGTTGGTGAAGAGTGTATATCTTTGGATACACTAAGAGTCAAATTTGTGGCCTGACATAACTGAGGAGCTAAGGAGTTACTGACCCAAACTACATGTGCACAATGGAGCGCCAAAAGGATACCCATGCCTATGCTCTTATGCCTTTTGCCTACAAAATTCACATGGAGATTTCGTCTATGTAAGAGCTGCAAGACTTGGGAATACAACAAATACAGAGGCTGAGCTAACAGAAATCTATGAAGCACTGGAGTAATGTTTGGGAAGACAATTAAGAGAGGTCACAATTGAAACAGACTCCCAAAGCCTTGTGATAATTGATAAGGGGACAATGAAAAATACCTTGGAAATGGTGGAAAGAGGAAAAACAATAATGAAGAGAGCACATGAATTAAATGCTTCAATCACTCATACATTCAGAGAAGCTAATAACGCGGCAGATCTATTGGTAATGAAGTAGTGACTACACAATATTCAAATGAATATAAAGACTCGGTGGATCTTCAAAGCAATATTAGAAAACAAATAAACAGAGAAAAAGAGCAGATAGCAATATTGTGAATTAGAGCTAGAAAAATCGAAAACCACCAATATAAACAACAAAGTATCATCAAGGAGGACACTTACCTCATTAATACATTTGATACGCACAATGGTGACAAAACATCATCAAGGAGTACTGTTAAGTATCCCAAAACATGAAGAGAGGAAGCCAACACCTCAGCTGTACAGGGAACGGGAATTTTCTTTATTTCATAAAAGGGTCCTAGGACTAATAAAATTTAAATGAAAAAAATGTCAAAGCTTTTTCGCCAAGTTGAAAGAGTTAAGAGAGGCAGATCGGCAAAGTGAAGATCAAAATCTTTCGTTGCTGACAAGAGTCAATTTCAAAATTTTAGCTTTTTATTTTACCTATATATTACCATTATTAAATTTTAGTGTGTTGTCTGCATTCAATAATTTTTTTGGGCTGCGATCCAAATTCTAAGCTTAATATTCTCGTGTGTAACTTTTTTCTGGCACTGTCATTAATTTAATAGTTTCATAAATTGCTAGACGAGGATCTTAACTTCCACGATAATAATACTAATGTATTAGATTTTTTAAAATACAATTTGCATGTCTGAAAAAGTTACCGTGATTGACAATTCAAAAATATCATATCATATCATATATTTATGTAAAAGTAAACCCTAGGCCCTCCTACGTGGCACCACCACAAGCTAATATTTCTTTTTAAAATTATTTATTTCCAAAACTAGCCTTCCCCTTTCATTAAAAATGTGACTTTTATGAAAAGTTGCGAATTTAATGAAGAGTTGCGACTTTTATGAAAAGTTGTTACTTTTATGATTCTGACATTTCCGAAGGATTGCAAATTTTCCAAATAGTTGTGCCCTTTCCGATAAGGCACAATAAACATTTTTCTATAAATAGAGGGATTTCCTCTTATTTTACATCAACGGAAATTGTGAACTTCTTTTTCTTCTTCTTTTTCACAATTAAATATTTGTGTACTTTTCTCTTGTTGAGTAGCTCACTGACAGCATTGCTTATGATATAGATACTGGTATGTATTTTTATAGTCATTAAATAATGTTTATGTTATTAAGGATAAATGATAAGATGTTATAATTTTTATTTTCCTTTACATTATAATGTTTGTTACTGTGTAATCGTTTATGTAAGATAATACAGTTTTTAATTTTAATAACTGATAAGATTTAAGTATTATTTTTATAAATTCCATGATATTAAATTTCTGCGCGAGACATGCATATGTTTACTAGTACTTCAATATATTAAAATCATCATAGGAATAATCAATACCATATCGTGTATGTGCCAAAATACAAACAAGATACATTATGAGGCATCATGGACACATCTAAAGCCTTAAGAGCCTTTTTCATCTAGGTCACATTGTTATGTCAAAATTTATTTCACATTAGATTAGAAATTAAAAGTGCAGTATGCAGGTCCCAATAATTATATAGAGTCTAATATGGATAAATGTTAACATAATCAATTAATAAATACTAATATTAAATTCCATGAATTTAAGATTAACAATATAAAATATTGGGATGGAAAAACAAGCCTTTCTTAAAGAGATCGGGCGCATCTGGATATCTCCACCTAAGATTTATCTAAAAAACCAAAAATACATTTGAGGAGGAAACAATAGAAGAAAATGAAGAAACGAAGGAGAAGGTTCTTACAAAGGAAGTCTTCCAAAACGCTCAAGACTTGGTACTTCTGTCCAAACCATATTCGAATCCACTACATCCATCGAAAGATACCTCTACAAAATGCAATAGAAAGTCAAATATTGATATAATTTGAAGTAAATAACGATGTAAAGTGAAGTAGCTATTTACTTCTGTGAGCGGAGAAAGAAGAGAAGAGATAACAGAGGTAGGTGTCAATCACCCACAACTAAACGAAACGAAAAATCATGACAGTGGTATCGTTTTGAGATGGAGGAGGAGACAAGGAACATAGAAAGACTGAGAATAGAGTAAGAGGATAAGAAACAGACCCTAGTTTGTAAAAACTTTTATAAAGCCCTAGCTGATTCTCTTAATGGAATACGCCTAGACGAATTTTGTTTTGCTTTTAGTTTATTTCATTGGGCTTCTTTACCCGATTTTGGACATACTTTTTTTATATATAAAAAAGAGGATTTAAGCTCTATCAAATTTATTTTAAAAATATAAAAAAATTAATTAAATTATATAACAAATATAGATATTTTCAATAAGAGTAGTATCATATAACACCAATGGTTCGATATATAATGCAGATAAACCTTATAGAAAAAATATGTCACATTATAATTGCACTAATTAAGTGCATTATGAACTTTATGTAACATGTATAGAAAACAAATATAGGAACTCATGTAACACCTTACAAATCTACTCTTAGAATCTGCATCACTCGTCGTAAGTATATGAGTTTGAAACGGATGATGTACTACATGCTCATGTGTTATAAGGTCTTTTACCAAGTGTATTAAGGGTAAAAGATGTTATTTAGGGTCATAAGGGACCTGTAATACCATGTGAAGTTCCAAGCATTTGTATCAGCTATGTTTTCACATGAGAACATATTAGGATAATCTTCAAACGACCATATCTCGTAGAATATAAAGATTTAAGAGAGCCATAACCTATCAAATTAAAGGGCTATGAGTTTTCATTCCAACGTTGTCAAGTTTGCATCAATTCAAGTTAAGTAAAAAGTTATGAATGATTTACGAGAGACACTCTAACATGATAGAAGTGACGCGATGGCTCCGTGACACAGAGTGAATACATATCTCATTGTCTGCTGAAATAGTAAAAACCCTCTCATTCACTCCTAAACTCCTACTGTCAAGAATTTCAAGAAATACTAAGGCTAGGGTTCATCTTTCAAGAATTTGGCTCTCATGGCTAAATTATTTTGATTATATAAGGAATTATGTTTAGATCGAGGTTTTTACCCAATATTTTTCAAGCTATGATTCTTTTATGCAAAAGTTTGAGTTTTTATCAAAGATTTCTCAAGCATACTAATGAAATAGTTTAAAGAATATATGAAAAAAAAATCTTAGACAAAGAATAACATATCTCAGAAAGTATAGGACAAATGTACGAAAAAATAATTAATTTATTTCAAAAAACAAAAATCATGAATCACAAGTTCCAAGATAAACACGAAAAGAAATGTGTCAGCCACAAAAAATTAAAAGACAATAATAATGTGTTGAATTCTTTTGTTCTTCCATTTCGCCCCATCTCTAACCCTCGAGCATGGGAAGTACTTAATTACTTATCAAGAGGCGAATCTAGGATTTCAAGATAGGGGGCACTACTAAGAGTGATACAAGGGTAAGGCTAGGAGTGGTACAAGAGTAACATTAACATTTTTCGGAGAAGTCATCATAACATTTTCTGGAGCGTTTTTTAAAATAACATTATTCATATCCAGAAGCATTTTTCCAAGCCAATCCAAAAACCTAAAAAAAGACCTTTGTTTTTTGAAACTCCCTTTCATCATGACCATGGAAAAGCAATCCAAATTACAAGGGAAACCTTGCCACATTAGTAGAAGCCTCTAAACTAATTCAATGCTCACTTCTTATTTTCTCATTTTCTCAAATTGCTTGTTAAAAGCAACTTGAATGGATGGAGATTGATTCTCAAAATCTAGCACCTTGTATAAACACCTATTGTGGACGCTATTTACTTCATCAACATGCAGATGGAACCATTCCAAACTATGATTCCATGTCCTAAAACCAATTTTAGTGAAAAAATCACTTGCGTTTCTTTTTACATAAGTCTATCCATCACAAATCACAAGACTATCCATTTCAAGTCACAAGAATCAACAATAAATTATTTCTAAAAAATCGTTTTAAAAGAAAGAATTTGCCAATTTATGCAGAAATAATAGGAGTAGGACTTTAATTATGTAGTGAAGAATACTTGTATATTGTAGATTTTCTAGCAGGGTTATATTTTGTTTAGAATTGTGCAAGTTGTAGATTTTCTAGCAGTCTTATATTTTGTTTAGAATTGTGCTAGGATTTTTTTTTTGCTTTTAGTTAAGAAAGTGGGTGGGGCCAGATGAGGTGGTAAAAATGAGTTTTAATAAAAGCGTTTATTAAAAAGGTTTAACACTAAAGAAAAACCTGATTTTAAAGTCGTCCTGCCAATGGACGACTTCAACCAATTCACATAGGAGACTTTTAGTTATAAGGATGCACAATTAAATATATAATCGTTTATCAAATATCTATATATATATATATACCATTTTTTTAAAAGTTACCGAGTGCTTGTGGGTACGCCCCTGACTTAAGCAATTCGCTCTTGACATAATATTATAAGTTTAACTGAATATATATGATTTAGTAGTTTTTTTTCTACAATGAATATAATAGCCTCCTATTATTGATAGAGAGCAATATAAATAAATTATTGATTTGTAATTTGTATGGGGTGAATTGGTTTAATGAAAAATGTTAGCAACAAAAAGTAAGAATTTAAATTTCTTTATCTTTCCTTCTATTTTATTATCACAATCAATTAATGAATTAAAGGAGAAAAAAGAAATTAAAAGAAATTATAGTCACTAATAGTTCTTTTAATATGAAAAAAAAAGGTTATGCTTAAAATTTAAAATTAAACACATGATAAAATCAATAAGATTCAACATTCAATATAGATACATTAAAAAAATCATATATAAATATATAATTTTTCACTGAAAGAAAGGTTCGAATGAATTTTTAGCCTAAAGTATTGTTTTTAAATTAATTTTTCATGAGAGGAAACTATACAACTAACAAAACCTCTTTAATTTCTTCTTACATAAAAATAAAAGATGCAATATTGATTTAATTATAGCACTTAAAAATACAAATTCAACAATTTTAGTCAAAATTCATTAACTGTATTAATAGATATAAGAAATCTATAGAAAAATTATTCAAAACTCAGTTACTAATATTTAATGTCACTATTATAAATACTTGAATCCATAGTTCAAATATGGCTTGCTAAAATCAAAAATAACTTCACACTCTCCATATATAGCCCTTGAAAAAGATTTCTTGGGTTAACATATAAATTTAAATATTATATCAAATGATTAATGATGATCTAAATTAACATATTTTTCTATAAAAAAAACATCCCTACCTTGCCAAAATAAATAATAAGTGGTCCTTATAGAATCATTTTCAATAATAATTTGTAAACTCACTGTCACACCCTGAGCCTACATTCTGGACGGGACAGGCACTCGAGTGTTTACTATCTGCATATGTTGTTTGAACTGGATGTAACTACCCAGCATTTGAAATGTGGAGCAACGAAACAAATCGGTATATTTGTGATATTTTTCCTAATCTAGCGATAGAATGTCAAGTGGATAATTACCCTGAAGTTCCTCCTGGTTTCTCTCTTCGATGGAAGATGAAGCATATTGCAGAAGAAATAGTTCATGCATCCATTGAATATGTATATGACAGAAATGGGAGTAGCAGTGTAGTTTCCCCCAAGTGCAACATGTAAAATGACAAAGAGAATTCATCTATGGAGATTGGTCAAACAACGGATCGCAACGTCGTGCCTCCTGGTTGAACTGAGAATCATGTTGACTCAGAATATAACTGTAATGAGAGTAACAGGAATACAACCCAAGACCTCTCTCTTTAACCCATTCTTAGACTACTTACTTTCTGAGGTGTTAAATTATCTCCCCCTTGGTGACATCCGTCCTCGAATGGAATTCTAGCACCTCTTGAAACTAAAGACTCAAGACTAGCAGCCGATCATGCATGCAACTCATCAATGTGCACACAACAAAGGAGGAAACATTAAATCCAAGCTAAGCATACTCAATGCATCACAAGGAAAGTAGGAACTAGATATAGCAACCCAATATGCATGAAATTTCAATATTCCTCATGTTCAAGGAGGAACTACCATCTCCCAGCTAAAAGCATATTCTACACAATCTCATGGAGCCTATATGCAATCTATACTAAAAAGCATATATCCAAGGAGGAAATATCAACTCCAAGCTAAGGCATGTTCAACAATTCATCTCATGAAGTATATAGGCAACTCATATATGAGGAAAATCAAGCACATAAGCTCATTTTCTTTCAAAACACAAGTTTCTCATGAACATGCATAACATAAGGAAATCTTGGGAATATCTAAATTTCACAAGTAATTCTCATCATCTCAAGAATGTTTCAATCATTTTTTTAAAAAATTTTCCTTCATAATAGCCACCCTCGGCTTACGTATTTGACATGTGTTAAGGTGCACGATGTCCTAGGAAGGACCAGGGCCATTGTCAAGGTAACTACTTTTGTTCATCTTTTGTTTTCACATCACATTCTTTTAAAGAGGGATTTTTTAGAATGTTGTAGCTATCATTGATTACCTTTTCACTCAACCATCCCCTTTTCTTCATATTTAACAATTAGAATAAGTCTATGCTATAGTGCTCAAGGAAGCAGGGTGCAAAAACTAGGTATTCAACAGAAATGTCAAGGCAAAAATTTGGCTACCAATAAAAAGCTACATGCTCAAAGAGGCTACTAGTGTTATATATCAGAAAAGGCTAAAATTTATAAGACGGATCTAAGAAAGTCTATTATGATCTCCTAAACAAGCAACACTTTTTATTTTACTTCAATATCATGCAGTGCAAGTTCTAGACTAAGATGCAAAACATGGAATAAACAAAATCTTACCACACATGATACAAGTATCAATCAAGATGGATCAATTCCATTTTTAATAGAGACAGAATCATAACAAAATACAAAATAAAATAAGCTATACACAAAGTCACAACCATGAACCTAGATGTCAAAATATTTGCAATTTCACTAGCAATCAAGCATTCACAAGAAAGTACTACTCAAAATTAGGCCCAAATAGCTAGTAAGTATCACATAACTCAAAAGGGTCTTCTCTTTTCTCTCAAAAAAATAAAAATAAAAAAATAAAATTTTGCCTAAGAAAATAATAAAAGACACTCAGTTCAAAGGGACTATCCTCAGGAAAAGAACCGAAAACAAAAGCCAAGGAACCCATCCTAAAAAGAAAAAAGACTCAATAAAACAGTAAAAACTAGGAATTCCTTCCCCTACCCCGCACTTAAAAAAGATGATATATCCTCAAAGCATCAAATAAAATTTAAAACAAGGGTTAGGAAAACTCCCTGAGACATTTAGGCCTAGCTAGTAGCATATTCTCTTAATTTTCATCAGGGATCGTATGCGCCCCACACTTAAGCTCAAACATGCTCCTTTGCTTCAAACTTTTGGGTACTCAAACTTCCCCTAATCTGCAAAGACAATATCAAAATCAAAAGAAAAAAAATGATGGTAATAAAATAAAATAAACAGTTAATTTTTTTTAGTTTTTTTTTTATAAAATCTTAAATAAATAAAAATAAAGAGGTTAACCTAGAAAAGTAATTAATTTCTAAGTCCCCGGCAGCGGCTCCAAAAACATGTTGCTTCCAATTTCACACGCAAGTGTAGGTGGTCGCGCAAGTAATATAGAGGCTCTTAAACAACCAGATTATCAAACCCAAAGGACTTGTCAATTAACTTTTTACTAAATTATACTAATTCTAATTATTTATTTAAGGGGAGGATTTCAAAAGATGAATATATAAACTAAACTAAAAATAAAAATAACTAAAAAACAATTAACTAAGAAAAGATAGATGTTTACACAATCAATGAATGCATCGATCTAGGATTATAATTTACTAACAATTATGTTTAGCATCAATTTCATCAACTTATTTGATTATCTAGTTATTGAATCACAGGGTAAAATGTGTGATCATAGTCTCCCGACCTCTAATCACCTACGATAAATATCACCCTAACTACATCGTTGAGTGAGGATAGGATGGATTAAATACCGAGCATTATGATTTCTTCCTATATGGTGACCCAAGCATGGTTTCTAGGTATATCCCTATCTTAGATACAAATCAACCCTAGATATTTAGAATTAATCATGCTCCTTATGTTGTACGTTCTATCCTCTTAGTCCTCTCCCGAGTTCAATTCGGACAATATGTCTATTTCAATGGTGATCAAGCATCAAAATAGTAATCACAAGAATATAAGAACAACTAATATGATAAACAAATCATGCTGAATCAAAATCACTAAACAATCATATTGTAAGTAAATATAATCCAAGAACGAGAAGTTTAACTCCACATAGACATAGAGCAATTACAATGAATCATTCAAAGAAAAATGTAAAATAAACTAAAAGAGAAAAAAAAGATGAAACCCTAAATCAAGTTATTTTTTACATTGTATCCTACTCTCTTCAATATTTATTCTTATGGACTATTTATAGATGTAGGAAACCCTAAATAAAATAATTGACTACAAATTAAATTAGGAACCCAAACCCAGAAGGAATTAAATTCCACGTGAAACAGTGCTTCGTCCGCCGCATCAGGTAATTGGGGTCCTTCATATTGTTGCCACGTGGCAGCTGGTGCGGCTTGCATTCTACAATTTGTAACAATGGAATACTATTATTATATTAAAGTTAATCCATTAAGTTGTCTGCTTGATTTCCTTCTTCAACCTTCTATATTTAATTTGTTTTAGCTCTAAATTTCTTCATATTTCCACCAATTTAATCCTACAAATAAAATACACTATTTGGCACATTCCATAAAATTCATGCTCAAAAAGGACAAATATCAATAATAAATGTGAGGCAAATAATAATTAAAAATATATATTTGGCCTCAGATCAAATATCAATGACATACGACACCAAAAGAGTAAACATGTAACACCCCAGAATAGAAAAGAGACAAAAATGTAGATTTTCAGAAGTGAAGGTGCCACCAATGGAGGCCACCCACGACCGTAGGTTGACCCACACACTATAGATGGGGACCGTGGATGGCCACCTCAAATCTTTCCCCAGAACCCCAGAATTTCCAGTTAAGTCTCGACCAACAACAAGATCGACGGACCATAGGTGGACTCACGACCCGTCCTGTCAGTCCGTCGTTTGGCTTTAAAGACTAAGGCTGAGGGTCATGAGCCATACAAAGTGGTCTGACCTACGTTCCTTAGGTCCTACAACTGTGGAGACTTAACTAGAAATTGTGCGGGTTCTGAGGAAGGAGTTGAGGTAGCCATCCACAGACCCCACCTATGGTCATTGGGTTAACCTACGGTCCGTAGCTGGCCTCCGTTGGTGGCAACTCAAACTACTGAAAATATGCATTTTTGTCTCTTTTTGATTCTGGGTTGTTACAAAATCTCCCCCATTGGTAACATTCCTCTTCGAATGAAGTCTAAACTAGTTGAACATGGAAGGAAGGAGCTACAATCCCTACCACTATGTACAAGAAATTGAAATCTCACTAAACTTAGTTCCAAGAACATAGAAATATACTTAAAATGCAAAAACAACTGAAGGAACAAGATATTGAGACTGATCTTACGCAAGAGTAAAGTGAGAGAGTGGAGAGGAACTATTACCAAAAGCTGAAACGAAATTGAAAGGAAAGAGATGAGGATACTTGGCCTTCAAGGCTGCTTCTGCTTCCCAAGTAGCTCCCTCTACAGACTAAGTCCGCTATAAAACCTTAACTGAAGGAACTTCTTTATTTCTCAACCTAGAACCTGACAATCAAGATTTTAAACTAGCACCTCCTCATAAGTGAGATTGTCCTTCACAACCACACTTTCTAATGGTACTATTGAGGATGGATCACCCATGATACACTCAAAGTACACCTCCCTAAAGAAGTATAAGAGGTTATCGTCAAATAAAGAACCCAACTTGTTGTTTGGGGTCGATCCCACGAAAAATATGATTTAGACTTAAACTTAACATACTATATTATATCCGTTTAGTCAAACCATTTCCGAGATGAGTAAATAAAAGAGGTTTGTTGTAAGCAAATAATAGATTGTTGATTAAGTAATAAGTGAGCAAGATTCAAACTTTAAGTTATCAATATGAGAGAGAAACTAGGGTGTATGTGTTCCTCACAAGCTCTTAACGCAGCAATCCTAGAAATAGTAATCATTTCCTAGTGTTTTGGATGCAATGTTTGTAAGTTACGTATCCCTAAGTGATTGGTCCTCCAAATTGGGAATTTCACTACGCACCTTGGTTTTGCTATGAGTGCATATATTAGTAACCCTTACTTTACCATATATTAGACATCACATCAATGTATGGCTTAGCGTACCAACTGACATTGGACTATTAGATAGCATTCACTAAATCTCTATTGTGAATTCTTTTCTCATTCTTTACCTCCTTTGTTCGGTAAGTACAAATGAGGCGATTTGTAACGTTTGTAACCGTTGAAAAGAATTCTAAGCGAAAGAATTACCAATACATGCATAAACACTATTCAAGAAGTACTTTATTATTATTTATACGTTTTTAATTTCTCATGGTTCCCACAACCCTAATTGTGGATTTAGCTACTCATGATCAAAAGAACATTCATGTTCTGATAAAAAGAATTCATGAATTTACGATTAGAGTAGACGAAACCCAAAATCCTTAATTGAATTGCAAAGTGAAATCTTATAAAACGAAATCCGGAAATCAAATTGCCAAAGTTTGCGAATTAATTCCCACCAAACACTAAGAATTAAAAGTATTTAATGTTGTCTAAACCCAAAACGAGGTTTATAACTCCTATTTATAGAAAACATGTCCTAAATAAAAAGGACACAAAATAAGGAAATAACAGGATGAGACGCAGTTTCAGTTGCTTCAACCTACGGACAGTGGGTCGACCTACGGTCTATAGGTCTCCTCAGTGGCTCAACACTTAGATAATATCATCACGTACTAGAACCCTTAACTTTCTGATCTTTATAGACGGTTGTGCAGGACGAACAATGGGTCGACCTACGGTCCATCGTCTTGCTCCGTGGTTCCACAATTGTCAGACTTTCTAGATGTTCCACCTACGACACACCACCTAGGGTCCGTGGACTAGGCTACGGTCCATCCTGGCAATCCATCGTTTGAGTTATATTGAATTTCATCTCCCAAGCCAAGACCTACAACTATCCATCCACTGTTTGTCGATGAACTTGAAGAGTTGGACGAGGCACGGGAAAGATAGGGTGGTTGTGGCCTTAAAGGCCCTCTCATGAATATCAGTAATCAGGATGCAGGAAAAGTCAACCTCAAAATGTGCTAGAAGGGCTGCAATCATTATGGCCCGGTCCCATATGACCACATTGTCTATATGAGTTAAGGACAATCATTTTGGACTAGCAACCAGAAGAACTTTGCAGTGAAGCTCATTGAAGCCTTCTTGTTACCTAGGCAAAAAGTCTGAACCCACTCAGCACGCTCCCCAAAATCAACAATGTGACAGGCTAACTATCTCAAAAAAGTCTCCTTCTGCTCGGCATTCTACTGAAATACCCCACTCTTTATGATGCTCATCCTCTAGTTGTACTCAGTCCTATTAATCAGCAAAGTGCTGGCTAGGCCATAGATGAATCGGTAGATCGTGGCATTGGAGATGTCAACTGTGAAACCTTGTACTAGTGTGGCCTCAAGTGGGGTCTGTCCCACGGGCTTGGCCCGTTTGCTAATGGAGTTCCTTATAGTGGCAACATGCGAGGCATAAAACTCCCAGACTATTCCTCGTTGTATGTCCCTGGGCTTCGTGCCATCCATTCACATCTATGTCGTCGGAAGAGCTCCTCGATTACTTGTGCAGTATTGAGGCTACCTGTGAGGACCGGACGCTCCTTAGTGACTAATCTATCCATCTTATCGTGCTCATTCATCATGTGAACATCGGTGTATATATGAAATTGGCCTTCGACGCACCAAATGTTTGGTTGCATAGAAACTAGTGCAAGCTCAGAACTGGGGGGACTAGAATATCTCCCGTGCTATCATCTTCAGAGAAAGAGGCGGTGCTGCCGCTAGAGCTAGAGTCAGACTGGGACTCTAAGCCAGCCTATGATACGATCGGTCTGGCCCCTCCTTAGACTGGGGCCAGTAACCTCGTTGGAGCTCACCTGTTAGTCTACGTTCTGAGTAGTGCGGGGAGAAGAAGGGGAGGTCCTGGTGGCTGGAGGAATGTTGTCCTCATCAGTATTTGCATCGATCATACGTCAAGACGGAGCTACTGAATTGACCTTAGGCTTTGCCGTATAGGTGGGATTTTGCTTAGGAGCCATGGAACCTGTGGAAGCTTTGTTAGTACCAAAACAAAGAAATAAAACACATGGAAGAATTTTAGAACATGAATTGAACCCAAACAAGAATTAAAATTTTTTTTGGATAGTAGATGACTTGTAGACACATGGAAGGTACCTACGGTCCATCGATGGAACCCTTCGTAGGTCAGAGTACCCAAAATTTGGTCTTTGATGTGCAGAATGGTCCATTGATGAAACGATGCACCGTACTCCACAGCGTGGTTCAACACTTAAAACTTATTTTGTGTACGACTGACTCACGGTCCCCTACCTATGGTCCGTGGATGGGGCACATGATTCAGTATTGTGCGAGGGTGTCATATTACTCTCATTTTCATTCCTTTATTTTCAACAATCATCCATTCAACCTAGATCATATCATGCATTTCAAAACAAAATATGGTAGTTTATCATTCTTAGTCTTCCGATTACACATAATTCAACTTTTTAACAGATTGAAACTACGAACCTAAGTCAAAACTTCCAATTAAACCTTTTAACTTGAATTAGTTTGTTTTAATTAACTACACACTCACATACCATCATACCAAGGGTGTTTCTAACTTATAATTCAACATTTGAACATGAGACTAACAACCCAAGGTCAAGTTCATCGATGTGATTTCAGTTGACACAATGAAGTGATTTAAAGTTTGGGAGAAATTTGTTTACCTAACAGGTAATCACTCATTGAATAATTCTATCAGAGATACTTCATCAAATTCTAAGCATCAGTGATCGTTAATAAGTATATAACCCAACTACATAAGTTGGGGTTGAATCCCACAGGGAGCGGTACATGTTCAAGATTCAATAGCAAAGCGTGAATATGGTAAAATAAGTCATAGGAATAGACATTATCGAATAAAAACATAATTCAAATCAGGGGGTGACACGAATGTCAAATAACAAAGGGGTTTTGGTTTATACCTATCAACTACAACAACAACAAACAATACGAAATACAATAACGAGACGGGTTCTTGGGATGTGATTCAATTATAGGCTAATATAGACAAATGGACAATTGCAAAAACTTTCTCTCAAACAATTTCTCTCGAACATTGACAAGCATGCAAAATAAGACCAGCCCACACCTTAATCCATTCACTCTCTCGAGCTGAATGTGTGGAATTGGGTTTAGGATTCATTCTTTCGAGCTGAACACATGACAACCGAATACCCACTGACCATCAATCAGTAAGCTTGGTTTTAAAACCTCTCTTTCGAGCAAGCCAAAAACACGAAGGTAGAACTGCATTTGCAACTACAATTCTTATATTAAACCATAATTTATGATTAAAATCACTTCTAAACATCATTTAAACTAACAATTAGCAATACCCATAAACTATATCTGCCCATAATCACATAATCATACCCCAAAAATTGGGGTTTTAACAATTTACAAAATTGAGTTTCCATCAATTGGGTAAGATTGATTTTGTTCTTACAATGTTCCAATTCGAAGAATCTTAAAGACCCACTTTAAATTTCTCGAAAGTGAAAAACTTCAACTCTTAAAGACTAAAGAAAAATTAGAGAAAAACTTGTCTCAATACTCAGAATTCAAAAATGTATTTATAGTCTCCAAAAATACGCTGCGAAGGGCCATTCAGTGCAGTAAGTCGGGCTCGGTGATCCGCACTTTGGTCAATGTCCTCTCCCTTATGCTTTGTCCTTCAGCTTCCTCAAGTTTTATAACTTTGGGCGATCCAACACTGCATCGCGGAACCACTCGACAACTCACCGAATCCCCAATTTTCTCGCCAACTTGGTTTTCTCTTTTAAGGATTTGCACACTGGAACTTTAGGTGGTCAAATATCCATTCGGCGACTCGCCATGTGGTCTTGGTAATCACCTGGCTCTCTTTTCTTCATTCTTTCAGTTCGCTTTGTTCCTTTTTGCAAATTAGTGTCCTTGCATTTTTCCTTGATGTTTATCGCGACCAACGACACTAACCTACGGTACGAGTGTCTACGATCGTCGATAACATAGTAGCCCAACTAAAGGTTGGGGTCGTGTCCCAATGGAATAGTTTTGAGAATTAATAGAGAAATAAAATTTATTTCTAACTAGTTGTAGCTAAATATATTAATGAGTAAAAACATAGTAAATTAAAGGGGGTGACACAAAACTGTCAAATATCGATTTGGGGGTTTTGTCACAATTAGTAAAAACAACAAAAATAGCGAGAAAATCAAGTATGGGTAAGAATTCTTGGGGTGTGACCGCAATACAAGCTGAGATAATTAGTTGGGTACATGCTTTTGAAAGGAAATTTGTAAAATAATAGTGACTAGGCTAAACTTTAAATGAATAAGTTCCATCTCGGGCAACTTACCCTATTTCAAATGCGTTACTCTCGGACACCCATTTGCCGCAAGAAGACCAGCCTATGCCTTACACCACTCACTCTCTGAGTGTTAGGATATGAGACTAGGACTCACCCTCTCGGGCTGAACCTCATGTCGACCCACTCCTTAGGCCATCAGTCTAGTGGCCTTGGTTTCACGACCTCCCTCTTGGGCTAGCTGAAAACACATGGGTGACTTTGTATTTGCAACTACAAACCCTTTAGATTAAACCATAACCACTAGGTGAAATCACCATTAAACTACTTGTAACCTATCAACAAACAAGATTGGGGGTTTTTAGCCACACATCAAGAAATAGCAAAATACACCTAAAATGATAGTGAAATCAAATGGGTATAAGAAATTAAACATTGGTTTAAGCAAAGGAAGAAGAATGGGGAAGACCCACTTCAAACTTGGGGAAGATGAAATCTTTCTTTCTTCAAGTCTCCCAAAAACCCTCTCCAAACTTGAGAGAAAATATAAAAAAAAGTACTATTCTATTCTAGAAATTAAAATAAATGTTCGACTCTCCAAGAAATTAATAACAAGTTTAGTATTTATAGACTTCAGAAAATAGCGCTGGCAGATCTTTCGGCGAAGTTAGTCGATGCCACCGAATGACTCGGCAACTCTCCCTTCTTCTGTTTCATCGTCGTTTCATGCTTACCTTCAGCGTCTATTTCATTGGGCATTATAGTACTGCTTCGTGGAAATATTCGGCGAGGCGCCGACTGCTCCTTTTATCGCCTTTTTGATCCTTTTCCTTCGCGTATTGGAACAAAGGGCGGAGTGAATCTCTTCGGCGTATCACCAAGTGTTCTTTGCGATACTCAAGCTTCAACTTCTTCGTTTTTTTCAGCCTTTTTGTTCCTTTTTGCATCTAAGTGTCAATGCTTTCACTAAAACTTCAAATACCTTAAACTTAAGAATTTTCATCAGATATTTAGACAAAATAAGCATTTGAGGACACTATTGTTATCAAAATAAAGCCCTAAATGAGTCCAATTTGTGGACTCATCATTGCTCAATCCATTTACTTGGAAATCAAGGGTTTTTCATCAATTATTAGCACAAAATAAGCATTTGAGGACACTGTATCATTGTAAATAAAGCTCTAAATGTGTCCAAATCTCGGACTGATCAACACCCCAACTTAAACTTTTCCTTGTCTTTAGGTAAACCTCAAGTTTAGCATCTCAAAAAGGATGTCTCTAGCAGTGCTACATAGGACTTAGTCATGAATGCACACAACACGACTCAACGTACTCATGCAAGGATCAATTGTGCACTCGAATGTTCAAGTTGTGACTCACCATTAATAAAGATTCTCACGTTTACAATACTTGCTTCAAATGCAAGTTCAAGCTCAACAAAGGTATACAAATGCCCTGACACAAAGAATGATTCCATATTCACACACTATTCTTCAACAATTTAGAGTTTCGGAATCACATTTAACTCTCACACTCACAAAGATAAAGACATGCATGAGTTCACCAATATGTTTGCCATTATTTTCCAATCAACACTCGTTTCAGTTCACTCAAGATAAAAAAAAAGTCTTTTCAAGGCTTGTTATAAGGCTGAGTGTAAATGTATGGTCATTTAGGCTCAGTGGATGTTATCCTCATGAAATGTGGTATGAACCACACTTTTTTTCCTTTTCTTCATCATTCTCATTCATGCTCAAAATTCACCCCATTATTCACTTCCCATGGAATACCGAACAGCCCATTTCTTTTGCACTTTCACAACTTTATTTTTTTAACTTTTTTGTTCCTTTTCTTTTTCATCTTCTTTTCTCTTTTTTTTTTGTATGGATGGGTTCCATCTTTTTCAGAACCATGGATCAAAGGGTGACTTCTTTGCATATCTTGATTTACCTTCTCCTTTCACCACACCCCCAACTTAGGCTTTTGGATTAAGTTGGGTAGTCAAACAAACAACACATCATGAGGATTATGGGTGAATGGATAAAGAGAGGGTTACAACTTCATCAACTTTCTTCCAAGAAAAGGCGAGGCTCAAAGGGTGTTCAAGCAAAGTTCACACACTCACAAGGTTAGCCACAAAAAATAGTATAATGTCAAATTGTTTCACTTTTTAAAAATTGTTGCCTAAGATCATTTCAAGAGCTTGCATCACATAGTCAACTGTACCAACGGGGAAAATCCTAGGTGTCATCACACAGGGTTCAAGGTAAGCTCATCACACAAGGCATTAGCACCAATATAAAAGGAGATTCCACAATTTCGCTAGTGGGCAATGTTCATCACAAGAGACTCATTTGATAACCGGCTAGTCACCACAGGATTTAAAAAAGTTCACACATTTTCTATGCAACTTTATTTGGCATCATCGTAGCCGCACATTCATTTTTGTTAGATTAATATCAGTATTTGAGTCATCAGTATTGATCATAACTGATACTCAAATTTGCACAAGAATAACCACATTTAAACACAACAAGAGGTGACACAATTTTTTTAGAAGGGTCCAAAAACCATTTGCAATAAAAACAAGGAGCCACAGGCTCAAATATTCATAAAAACAGTGCCAAAATACAATTTTCTACACAAAACCCAATGTATAAACAAAAACACTAATCATAAGAGGTAGGTATGAAAATACCTCACCCCACCACAAATAAAAAGAAAAATTTGTCGTCTAATGCAATAAACTACTGAAATTCAATAAGAGTGATAGAGAGGGAGGAAAAGAGGGATCTTTTCAAAGTCGTTACCCTTGAAGACTCCCCTTATTGAGGCTCACAAGTCGCGACTTTCACAGTCAAATCATCAAAAGTAGTCTGAAGGGGTGTCAATGCAGCAAAGATAACACTCTCAATCATCCATGGTACTGCAGCCTCTAATCCAGTCGCCCTCACATCTACCGAATAGGCAAAGTCACCCTTCTTCAGGATCTTAGCCTGAGTAATCCTGGCACGCTAGGAAGTGGCAGAAGTACAAGGAGCCTAGGAGGAAGAAGTGGGAGCACGTGTACCTGAAGGCCCAGAGGACGGAATAGACAAAGATTCTTCTACAATTATAGAGTCTGTATACACCTCTGGAGATGCATCCACCGTGGCGGCTCTCCTCATATTTGCCTCGTCTCGAGTGTACTCGGCTTCTATACACCGAATATTAGTGGATGATGAGGGACTTACCTCAATATCTCTCATCGTATCACGAGGAACTCTAGCACGCCGGTATAACTCTGTAATCAAAACCGGGAATAAAAGGGATGTTTGATGCTGTTTGGCCCTCATGGCCATCTCCTGCTCAATAAAATCGTAAGTTGAGCCGCTTCTATGCTATAATCGACTCCAGATAGGCTTTTTTTGAATGAAGGAGATTGGACTTATTTTGTGAAGGCATAATGGAGCTGCTAATGAACCCAAACCAATATTGTGCAACAATATTCAGATCCTTTTTCTCTAACTACATTCCCTCCTTAATCAACCTCAGGGTGGTGCCAGAAATAAAGGTGGTAAGCAATCTTTTTAGGTCATCTAGGGACTGAGTTGTCGCCCAGCCCTCATAGTCATGCTCGAGCCCTTTGGCTCTCTCTAAAACAACGTTTATGTGATCGCTCCAACACCCAACATCTTTTCCTCGGGCCATTATGGACCTCACTGGTCTGAAGACACTGGCTTTCTTCTTCCCCTAAGGAACCAGATCACCTTAAGAAGAATAGAATTCACGGACCTAGGTGGGGATATATGGGCCTCGGGGCCCGGTGAAGATATCAAATCTATGCCACCAAAGTGTGTCCAATAATAGACGGTACTTGCGCTCTAAGCCCTCTATGGACAACAACTTCTCTTCCAGAATCATTCTCAGTCCCTCGACTTCTAATCTGTTGAGTAGCTGGGGAGGTGAAACTTGTACTAGTGGCATTGGGCCACAAGCGGTATTGGAGTTGGCACTAAATCTGCTGAAGGGGGATTGGCTGCTAGGGCCGTCGATTAGTTAGGACGAGACCTAGCATGGATCTACGCTTGCCTGGAATGTAGTGGATGGTCATCAACTGGATCGGAGAGTGCAACTTGGGAGTCAAAGGACTCTCCCTAGCTGCCGGAGTTGTGCTCCAGAACCTCAGTAATGGGCGTTTTGCCCTTGCCCTTGCATCTCTTTGGAGGCTCTATCCTTCAAGTTTTAGGAGGATTGACTCCCTCTTCATTATTCAATATTTCTCGTGCTCTTTTACCGGGCGGCATGTCGAGGTTGATTCTAGCCATATCTGCAGAAACATCAAAATAAGTTAGATTTGTTTCAAGAGGAGTTGCAAAAACATAGTTGCAGACAAACTCGTCGAACAAGCCAGCAAGTCGCCGAATCACTTTGGCGAGTGAGATCAGGCTCGCCGAAAGGATTAGCTCAACATTTCCAAGAAAAATTGGCATGTCGACGATGGGAGAGGCCTTTTAGTGAATCACTGATAGCATTCCACAAGAAAATACTAGCCCTCCGAAAGTTACACCGTATTTTAGGGGTTAGGGGCATAGAATGTGAGATCAAGAAAGACTTTCGGCAAATCTCCGAATGCACTCGACGAACTCAAGCTTCTTGCCGAAAGTTACAGAACCTAAACTCAATAATAGCATGGAAATAAAGGAGATCAATAGGAGTTCAGCGAACCGCTAAGTGATTCGGCGAGCTCAACCCAGCTCACCAAACTGCCCAACATGCCTACTTTCAATCCAGACTTCCAAATTCAACCCCGCATACCCCGAAAACAAAATCAAAACATACTCTAGTTCAATTAAACTAAGACCCATGCTACCCATTCCTCCGGGATACTCAAACTTTTCGTGGTTTGGCAACATTTGGCCATTTGATGACTTTAGCCCTTAAGAATGACTTCAACCGCTCCATCATTAAGCAAAACACGTCATTGGGTACAACTGTGGGTTACTTAGACTTCACCCAACTAGACCCAACAAGAACAAAACACAGCCCTACAATTTTAATCAATTTAAGCCACAAAATTCGGGAATTCAACAACTTATGCGATTTAGGCATGATTTACAAATTAAAATAGGCACACAACACACAATTAAAATTCAGAGAGGCCAAGCACACATAACTACGACAAGAACAATTGTAAATAAGTAAAAAAATGCTAATTACAAGTTTGATGTTCAGAAAACTGACCTTTTAAGCGGAATATATACTTTGTAATGCTAGGCGGCAAAAAATTCCAAATCCGAAAAAAAATAACGACTAAAAAAGGTTAAATTACAAAAATATAGTGTGGGTGTGTGTTTGGAAGTTAAAAAGTGAGAGAATGTGAAAGAGTTTGAAAGTTTAACCTTTGGCCTTTAAAAACCGTCCAGTTCTCGCCCATTGGGCGACATTAATTTTGCTCGCTGACCCACTCGGCGTGTCGGCGACACGCCGAGTACTATTAGACCTCCAGCTAGTGTGGGGTCCCAAATTGCGGACTAAGTCGTGATTTCCGACCTGGTCATGGGTCCGCCTAGGTTTACGGACTCTAATCTTTGAATTTCTTGAGTCCAACGGCGGTCCAATAAGGCTCACCGACCTCTTTGGCGAGTTGACGATTGGATAATTGGCTCGCTAACCTGGACTTTTACTCACATTCCACACTTCAACCTGTAACATGAACGCATGATTATTTCAAAAACAAAAAGAAAACAAATAAACTTGGGTTTCCTCCCAAGCAACACCTTACTTAATGTCGAGGCACGACGTAAGTCCACACTCAAACCTCATTTTTGGGGTTAGCCATAATGTCACTAGGCAACCCCTTTTTTTGTCTCGGGTTTAAATGAGACGAAATCTGACCCATTTGGGTCTCCAACTGTTTGATAGAGACGGAGTGAGAAGTAACTGTCTGGCAAAGGGTCGACATATCATCCTTCATTTCTTTCAAAATTTTATCAGATCCCTCAACCTTGTTGAGAATACAAGACATCATATCCTTAGACCTCCCACCCTTAGAATCCTTTGGCTTTTGACGCTTGTTGGGAGGAATGTACCCTTCCTTCTCCCCATCTCTTTCCTTCCAAATGGGGTTACGATCCCACAACTTTCTATCACGATCTTTCCAGCCTTCATCCCTATTATAATCTTGGTTACCACCCTGCCTAGGGTAGTTTGAACGATAACTACCTCCTTGGTTGGCTAGGAAGTTCACCTCTTCATTGTACAACACTTTAAACATGGCCTCATCAAGATTAATCCACACAATACCCACAACATTGACTCTCCTAGCACCCGCTCCCATGACATTTTTGGACAATTTTTCAAGTTGGGTCATGATCTTTGCCCTATTTTAGTCCCTCTCCTGATCTTTCTAAAGCTGCTCCTTGGTTAATTTAAACGCGAGAGGGGAGTCTTGATCTTTACGGGTGTACCAGGCCCGATTAATTATGGTCATACCGTCTAAAAGCTGGGATGCTGTAATGTAAGGTTGTTGTATCGAACCTCTCAGAGAAAGTTGGTCAGCCACACCCTTGTTCACCCAATCAAGGCTTCGGTAAAAATGTTGCAGTAAAAAGTTGTCGGGCAAACCATGAGCTGGACATTGAAGCACCAACTTCTTGAATCGTAACCAACTCTCATGAATTGACTCACCCTACAAACGTTGAAGCTTTGGATGATGTCTCGAAGTGTCATAATCTTCGAAAGAGGAAAAAATTGCCCTTGAAATGCGGTGACAAGATCTTCTCACGAAGTGATTGAGTCTTGAAGCAATTCTGCTAGCCACTTACATGCTTCTCCCATTAAAGAAAATGGGAACAACCTCAACCAGACCGACTCTTGGGATATTGTTTTTGAAGGAGAACGACCTGCAAATATCAAACAAGTATCTGATATACTCATGGGGATCTTTATGATCCAACTCACCAAACAACCATTTCAACTGCAAGAGCTGCAACATGGTGCTTCTAAGGTGGAACACAACGTTCCCTTTAGCTGGAGGCAAGCGAATGGAACCAATTCCACCCATTAGATGAGGGTCATTAACATTAGGGTCATTGACATCGTTGAGGTTGCCGATGTCATCTTGGTAACCCACTTGGGTACCATTACTTCCGTTCAGACTTATTTCCTCTGTTCAAATCAACAACACACAAACCAAAACTAAAAGTAAGTAGATTGATCTATGACTATAAAAAACAAAATTAAACTTAACCTAAAGAATCTTAACCAATACCACTCCCCGGTAGCGGCGCCATTTTGATTTAATGCTATCAAAGACACTTCATCCAATTCTAAGGGTCAACGATCGTTAATCAGTAAATAACCCAACTTCATTTGCAACTATAATTCCTAATTAAACTCACTTCTAAATAGCATTGAAATTAACAATTAGCAATACCCAAAAATTAAATCAGCTCATAATCACATAATCACATAATCACACCCCAAGAATTGGGGTTTTAGCTAGACATTACAAAAAGATAAAAACAGTTACCAAATTGAGTTTTCATCAACTGGGTAAGATTGATTTCGTTCTTACAATGTTCCAATTTAAGGAATCTTAAAGACCTACTTCCAATTTCTCGAAAGTAAAAAACATCAACTCTTGAAAGCTAAGGAAAAACTACAGAAAAACTTGTCTCAATACTTAGAATTCAATATAAAAAACTTAGGACTGAAAATTTAATAATAATTTGATGCTAAATTAATTGTTTAAAAATGTATTTATAGTTGCCAAAAATATGATGCGAAGTGCCATTCAATGCAGTAAGTCGGGCTTGCCGATCAGCTCAGCGATCCGCCCTTTGAATAATGTCCTCGCCCTTCTACTTTGGCCTTCAGCTTCCTCAAGTTCTTTAACTTTGGGCGATCCAACATTGCATCGCGGAACCCTCGCCAACTGCTCCTTTCTCTAACCAACTTTGTTTTCTCTCTCAAGTCTCGGCACACCTGAACTTTAGGCGGTCAAATAGCCATTTGGCGACTCAACAAGTGGACTTGGCGATCACCAGGATGTCTTTTGTTCATTCTTTTAGTTCGCTTCGTTCCTTTTTTCAAATTAGTGTCCTTGCATTGTTCCTCAATCCATATACCTTGAAATCAAGTGTTTTTTATCAGTTATTGGCACAAAATAAGCATTTGAGAAAACTGAATTATTGCAAATAAAACCCTAAATGAGTCTAAATCTCGGACTCATCAAGCACCTATGATGAGGGTGTGTTGCAATGAAATCCATGACCCTTTGCTAGTCTTTCGACACCGAACCCTGTCTGTGGAATTGTAGGGGAAGAAGAATGGAAGTCGGAAATGATTTGGAAGAGAAGAAACGAGTTATGGGATTTATGAAATGATTTTGGGGAGTGATATGAGGTATATAAGGAGTTATTTTAGGGATGTGAAAGGTTTAAAAACAGCTGAGAGGGAAGTGTGGGAGTGGGAATGTTTTTAAAAAAATGAAAGGTTTTATAAGAAAGGGGTTCGGGGCGGGTCAGCCAAAACCCTAAGTTGGACCCACGAGACCCCATTAATGTTCCTTGGGTCGACCAACGGACTAGAGGTCACTCTGACACTGAGAAAAAGTAGAGAACTTACCTGGGATCTACAGACTCCATTCACAGTCCGTGGATGGACCAATGGACCATCGATGGGGTTCGTAGACCACTGCACAACTATTTTCTGTAGATTTTGTCTTTCGTCCTTACACACGTAGCAATCTTTAGGACTTTCTTTTTACATTTTCTGGATACTTTTTAGACACTGACCCTATGCTATACCTAGCCAAAACTAATACAAAAAATAAAACACCTATCTAAAGATCTACAAAAATCAAAATAGAGGAAGAAAACTCCTATGTCAAAAAGAAAAACCTATAGTTTGCTAGATTGTACATCTTGGGTTGCCTCCAAAGTAGTGCTTTATTTAATATCGCGGTACGACGCAAATCACTTGATTACTCATATTTCATCATGATAATAGGCCTCAATCGCTTCTTGCACATTCTCAGATTTCCCCATATAGACCTTGATCCTATGCCCATTCACTTTGAACATTGTTCCCTCTTTGTTCTAGAGCTCAACCACTCTATGTGGAAATAATTGAGTGACTCTGAATGGCCTTGTCCACTTGGACTTGAACTTTCTAGGAAACAAGTGCAACCTTGAGTTGAATAAAAGTACTAGATAAACCGCAACAAATTCACCCTTTTGAATCTTTTGATCATGATACTTCTTCATCTTCTCTTTAGACAACGCTGAAATTTCATATGCGTTTAGGCGAAAATCATCAAGCTCATTCATATCCATTAGCCTTTGGCTCGATGCGGCGCCCCAATCCAAATTCAACTTCTTTAGTGCTAGCATTACGTTATGCTCTAGCTCTAGAGGAAAATGACATGACTTCTCATATACATTTTGGTGAGGGGACATACCTATATGAGTCTTGAATGCGGTGTTGTAGGCACATAAAGCATCATCAAGCCTTCTTGACTAGTCAGTTTTGCTAGCATTCACAATCTTTGCAAGGATTTTTTTTATTTCTCTATTTGATACCTCAACTTGCCCACTAGACTGCACATGGTAAGGAGTGGCAACATTGTGACGAACTCCATATTTCTCTAGTAACGCCTTGAACAACTTATTACAAAAGTGAGAACCTCCATCACTGATAATCGCCCTAGGTGTACAAAATTTGGAGAAGATACTCTTATTTCAGGAATGTTGGGATACTCTTTCTCTCATTGTTTGAAAGCGCAATTGCTTCCACCCATTTCGATATATATTCAACCAAAACAATAATATACTTCATCCCAAACTCACAAACGGACCCATAAAGTCAAGGCCCCAAACATCAAGTAACTCAATCACCAATATCAGATTCATAGGTAGCTCTAGCCTCTTTGAGATTCCTCATTCTCTTTGGCAATAGTCATATGACTTAGCGAAAACATGAGCATCTTGGTGGATGGTAGGCCAGTAAAACTCACACTGCAAGATTTTATGAACAGTCTGAATACCGCTATGATGCACACAAACAGGCAATGAATGACATACCTCTAGTATACTCATCATCTATACCTCAGGCGTAGAACGACGAACAATCCCATCAGTACAAATACAAAACGAGTAAGGTTCATCCCAAACAAAACTTCTTCACATCATGCATAAACTTTTTTCTTTGGTGGAATGACAAAACTGATGGAACCAAATAACTTGCCAAGTAGTTAGCAAAATCTGCGAACCAAGGAATAAGATCATAAGAAGTAGCCAATACCTGTTCATCTGGGAATTCATCTTTAATTTCAGCCTCATCTCTTAGCTATAGTGGAGCTTCCTCTTCTTATTTGGAAAAATGGTCGAAAACCAGATTTTCTGTCCCATTTCTATCCTTCACCTCAAAATCGAACTCTTACAGCAACAATAACCAACTGGTCAACCTCGATTTTTATCCTTTTTAGCCATCAGATACCTCAATTCAGAATGGTCAGTATGCACTATGAACATAGTACAAACCAAGGATCAAAATTTCTCGAATGTGAAAACCACTGGAAGAAGTTCCTGTTCAGTCACCGTATAGTTCTTTTGAGCCATATTGAGAGTTTTTGTCATAACCCAAGACTACCCCCATAGACGTGATATGGCATACTTGATCCCAAAGTGGTCTCATACAAGCCCTTAGCATACATCATTGCATATGTTATATAATAAAAGAGGAAAATTAATACTTTTTCTTCAACAATCGAATTCATTTCTATAAAGTCAAAAAGAGTCTACACATTGTCTCATTAGCCATATAATACAATAGAATACTTAGAAATATAGGGATATAACCCTTACATAGTTCTAAAATTAAACTATAAAGAAACTACTAAGACATCTACTAAGTAAGATGTTTGTCCCCGAACTTTAGGACTCATCAACTAGCTTAGAGGATCACTTATTCCCAAGCTTGAACCAATAGATCCCATCTTCATGAACTAACCCCCTAGATATGTAGAAAACCATTAAAACATGCATGAACAGGGACATTTCATTGGAAATAATTCTTTATGCCATTTTTCAACATCATCTTTGAAATAGTTTGAGAATGCAACCAATAAGGCAACTCACATGCATTTCATTATAACTTGAGAGATATCATTAAAACAACAAGCATAGTCTCCTATATCAATATAATACACATCCCAATCTTCACAATACAAAGACTCCAATTATACAAGAATACCCCGGTTACATACCAAGACCATCACATCATAAAGTAATCATCACATAAGCAACCTCTAAAACACACTTGTGCAATATATGGTAACTAACTTGTATTTACAATGTAAAACACAAATCCACTATCACATTCACATAAACCTTCATAACATAATGGAAACATCACCTTAGCAACCCTAAAAGCATACTTGTGCAATGTATAGTTGGCATCCCATAATACGAACTACACTAAGTATCTATTTAGAACCAGCTTGGTGACACATATCAACTTTAGACCTCATCATAATCCATAATCATACATAAGGAATAATCATACTCATTACATATACATAAGGAGAGTCATACCATAACGACAATCCAATCAACATATATCATACCTTCATGTCTACCATATCATAATGAACCAACCCACAATCCCTTTCAAAACTTACTTGTGCAATATAAAAGTGAAGTTCCATACCCCCACTCCTACTAAGTAAACTTATCAGGAAATCACAAGTATATTTCAAATCACATTATCTTATTACCAAGGGAGAATAATAGTAACCGACATAGACCATGTGAGTTACATGGAATCCGGTGTCATATAACCCCACACCGAAAGAAGGTGTCCTACTTGCTTAAGGTAGAACTAAACGTATATAGCTATAATGTGGATCCACTAGTTAAGACCTATGCGGGAACATAGTTATGGGATAGGGAGATTGCTTCTAGAAACCCAGCCTATTGCATTAACGGGAGAGCTTACATCTCATGAGACTCATTTGGATGACCCGACCTATTGCATTAACAGGAGGGTCTTTATCGCACTTTCCATATCCACTCGGTGCTAAGCATTATGCTCCAATTATAGATAATTAGTATGGAATTGTATCGACATGTGTGAAGGTATAATTTACCCTTCGTTCAATAAAACACACTAAATAGATCATAGATTCATTTAAGTGAGAACAACCTTTCACCTTAGAATCATTAACATGTGAGTAAACCTTTCACATAATACATATCGTGTTTTATGAGAATAACCTTTCATTCAACACAACAATGCTACTTTAGTCATAGCACATCACATCGTACATAGTCATATCTTATCATCATAGTCATGTACAACTTATGCATAATAGTATGTAAAGGTGCATATGAGAACTAGCCTTTACTTTGACACCATAGATATATCATATTCATATATATGAATGGAGTGTGTGAGTGCATAATTTTCCTCACAATGGTACAACAACAACAATATTATCATCATAGACACCTCCCTTCTCAAGGGGGTCACAACATGGACATAATATCCCAACTGATGCACGATTCACATATATTGTAAATCAACATATCCAATATTTATTACAATAGAAATGGATACATTCATCATAGCAACACCATCATGATCAGAACAAAATATTCGTATTCATATCGTAGCATACTTAGTCATATTTAGAGTTGTACGGGAGAGGGACCTTATGTCAACACTACAACACATATGGTAAGTAAGCAACTCCACCATAAGTGGATCAACAATTCATATATAATAACTTCACATAACATACCTTCGTAGATTGCCCTTCAAGGCCAAGAGTCGAGATCAAGTCTAACATCTTAGATTTGGCACAATAGATGGAAGAACATCATAATCCAACAACATAACCAATATGATCATTTTCAAGGCAATTCATATCTACAAGATTCTGTCATATTCCATTCATGTCTAGGTGATCTAAACTAAGACCATTCATCAAGAAATTCATCAACCCTAGAAGATCACATCTAACCCCTCAATTTGCCTCTTTCATGATATAACCCTAGACCAAGTTAATTTCATCTTAGATTCATAAGGTAATCAAGAATACATGTAAAACAATACTTACATCATGTAATTACATCATAAACAACTCTAATTAAATCAATTGAATCAACTTCTAACAACATTCATTGTGTAGAGAAAATCCATAGCTAGGGTTGGGGGAAAACTCATGGATTCTTTAGATTTGAAGTTAAAACCATCTAAAATAAGTAGTATTACCAATAATTAACATAGTTCAATATTTAAGAATAACTTAAAAAGGAATCCGTGGGGTTGAGTTGAAACCCTAGCTTTTTTAAGATTTCTAGAATTGAAATAAAAGCTTTTGAGAGGGCTCCATGGGTGATAGCTACCCATGGATGAAAACCACCATACCTTAGGTGTAGAAATCCACGAAAATCCTAAGATTTGCCTCCATCTTCAAGCCCCTAGGTTGGTTTCTTCATTGGTCTTCAATGGTGTTCTTGGAGAGAAGACTTTGGGAAAGAAAGAGAAAAGGATTTTTATTTGGGGTCTTGACTTGTGGTGAGTTAATGACTTAGTTTAGGGACTTATTTAATTTATATAAGTCATTTAATTAACTCCTAATCGACCTCCCTTAACCCCCTTTAATAACTAATTAAATAACTAACCCTCAACTAAACAAAACTGCCAACAAAACAGTTCCCATCTATGGTTGGCCTTCCACGGACCGTAGATAAATCTACTGGCCGTGGATGGCTTCCGTGGTTTGGGACAGAGGGTCCAAATGTTGCAGGCTCCTAAAAATTCTAAGTATGGAACCACGAGGTCCATCCACGTACCGTGGTTTGATATAAGGTGCGTGGAATGGCTATGTAGATCACCACCAAAAAGCTGCAAGTTTGCTGTCTAGACAGCTTTGGGGGACTGTTTTGGGGTCCTCTTCTAGGACCCCTCGAGTGGTCTTAGGGGAGTCATACCTGGACGTTTAACCCCTAAACATTGTGTTCTAAATGTAGGAGTGACTTCTACATGTTTTCACTCTCAAACAACACTACCAACTTCAACGACAAGACCCTTACAACTCACTAGTTCAAATGACTAGTTTCCGGACGTTTTAGTCGTTTCTTGACGTTTGACCTCAAATCTCCTCAAACTAACTTCAAAAGCCATTACTCATCATTTAAACAAGTTTGTAACTATAAACTAACATGTGAGGTTCCATTTCAACCTACTGGATTTAGTCAGGCGTTAGCTAGGTCTTACTAGGTTTTACGGGGTGTTACAATATCCCCTCCTTGGGAAAATTCGTCCCGGAATGACACTTAAAACATCTTAATAAATCAAATACTCATAACCAGCAGCCCAAAAAGAATGTAATCATCAAAGTGATGTACAATATCAAAGACACACCATACACAATGAGCATCATTTCAGAACGAGAAACTTTTACTTCAATTCAACATAGTCAATGCAATTATAAGGTAGTGGGAACTACATCTATCAATGCATATGCATGACATTATCATGTTTAGTTACGTTCAAGGAGGAACTACCTTCTCCTAGTCATAACATGCTCATATGCCATCATAAAGCTCATATGCAAGTTCCCATTTTCAATAACATTCATTTAAAGAGGAATTTCTTAATTCCAATTAACATGCTCATAAGTAATGTCATATATAGTCACAAGTCATGTCATGCATATTAGAGTTCACATAGCTTCTTATCATAATGACACCACCCTCCATAACCCTTCAACAAGTCCACTTGAGATGCACATATGAAGTCCCATACCCCCACATGTGCAATGCAACTCACCAAAGAGTCATGAGTGTAGCTCCATTTACATACAACAATCATATCTCTTAATCATGGTTCATTAATTCACATCATGAAGTCAAGTATGCAATATTACACACAATGCACAACTTAGGAGAGATTCTCCATCTCAAACATACTTCATAGAACATGAGAAAATAGGGACTACCTCTACAAAATCATTATGCATGTAACTTAGACATATTTCATTTCATTGGAGGAATTTTCTTCTCCAACTCAAATCATGCTTATAATATTATCTTAAGCCAACTATGCAATTTCATCTTAAAAGCACATTTAAACCATTCACCTCATGAATCACATAGGCTACATACTGTATTTGCCTATCAACATGAGGAACATGAGACATGAAAGCTCATTTTATCATAAAACATGAATTCACAAGAACATACTCATCATAAGGAAATCATCAAAATATATAAGTCACACATGACTCCTAATGCATAACATAAGCCCACCTAGGAACTCTTGGTCTCAAGCTAGAATAGGAATGGAAGAAAGAGATGAGGACATAGGGATTTCAACAAGTCATGCTTTCTAAGCACACCATCCCTTCCTTGGGAGGAAAGCCCTTACTAAAATCCTCAAGTAGTACTCCTTTCAAGCAAAACAAAAGACACGACCAAGCTCACATTTTGCAATCTTTGCAAAAGTCTATGGTCCTCAACATTTAGCAATACCATCCTCATATGACACAACAAGTACTAGATCTTTAAAAATGAAGCATTTGTACTAGATTGCCATCTTACTCAAAAGGTGATAACTAATACACATTCAAGAGTCACATATTCTTCTAACCATTTGGGACCTATCAACAATAAAAACATTCCATGTATGCAACCCAACCATACTAAGAGTCACATCAAGGTCTAACATGCCAAGTTCCACCAAGTCAACAAGAGTATTTGTAGGGAACAAGGTAAAGGACATCCTCCATAAACCCTTTTTACTAACTTTAAACCATTATCCGCGTTAAAATCAGAAAAAGGTTCTATTAACTCATCCAGAAGACTTTTAAGCCTCCTAATCTCATAAGGCATCATACTAGATAAGGTAATACCAGAATACAACATAGCACTTACTCTCATATGAAATTACCAACATCCCGGTACCTCCATCCAAAAGTCTTCCAAGTCAACCCTAGTAGCATCCCTTTCTAAGGCCTTTACTAGGATATCACTCAAGGTCTCTCTGGATCCATGTTTCTCAAACTCACTATACCTCATAAGGTGAGAATCCAAGAAAACCTTATTATCTAGGCACACTTCCCTCACATAAGAGACAAACTTACACAAGTTCTCTTAAACATCACTTCCTTTAATTCTAAGGTCGGAGAAAGTCATTACTCAAACCTTCATACTCATCATCAACAACGATTCTAAACTAAGGTGAATGAAACTTCTCCCATTTTAAGAGGAATCTACTCACCTCACACATCCTAGGTATTTCCAAAGCACCTATATCACCACATTCTTTCAACATACTGCAACAAATCATCATGAATTTCTATCAATCATCACACAAAATCCTAAGGCAATCCATCTATGCTAAAGAACTTCATCCATATCCATCATATCAAGTCTTACCAAGTCGTGTTACCATTCCTGCATTCACCTCTAACCTTTTCTCCCTCAATCATAGAAGCATTTACCCTCTCAAGTAGTCACATCTAGAAAATCACTGAACAAGGGATAAGAGAGAGATCTTATAGAGGTAGGCTTTATGGCACGAGTCAAGAGTAATGAAGAAGTGGAATCTTACGCATCTTATAGCCACTCGTTTATAAGAGTGGCGTGCTTCACAATTATGAACAAGACTCTACTCGATATGGCCTATGAGACATAAACCTAAATTATCCAAAAAACTTATGCTCTGATACCAAGTTTGTCACCACCAGAGACTACCCCTAGACGTGACATGGTGTACTTGACCTCGAAGGGTTCTCATACAAGCCCTTAGCATACATATTGCATATGTCATAGAATAAAAGCGGAAAATTAAAACTTTTTCTTCAACAATCGAATTCATTTCTATAAAGTCAAAAAGAGTCTAAACACTGTCTCATTAGCCATCTAATACAATAGAATACTTAGACATATAGGGATACAACCCTTACATAGTTCTAAAATGAAACTATAAAGAAACTACTAAGATATCTACTAAGTAAGATGTTTGTCCCTGAACTTGAGGACTCATCAACTAGCTTGGAGAATCACATATTCCCTAGCTTAAACCAATAGATCCCATCTTCATGAACCAACCCCCTACATTTGTAGAAAACATAAAAAGGTTAGCACAAAAATGTACTAAGTATGGTAGCTATGCACAAAACCATTAAAACATGCATGAGCAAGGATAGTTCATTGGAAATCATGCTTTATGCCATATTTGAACATCATCTTTAAAATAATTAGAGAATGCAACCAATAAGACAACTCACATACATTTCATTATAACATGAGAGATATCATTATAATTGCAAGCATAGTCTCCAATATCAATATAATACACATGCCAATCTTCACAATACAAAGACTCCAATTATACAAGAATACCCGGTTAAATACCAAGACCATCACATCATGAAGTAATCATCACATAAGCAACCTCTAAAACTCACTTGTGCAATATATGGTAACTAACATGTATTTAAAATGTAAAACACAAATACAATATCACATTCACATAAACCTTCATAATATAATGGAAACATCACCTAAGCATACTTGTGCATTGTATAGTTGGCATCCCATAATAGCAACTATACTAAGTATCTATTTAGAATCACCGTTGTGACACATTTCAACTTTAGACCTCATCATAATCCATAATCATACATAAGGAATAATCATACTCAGTACATGTAAGGAGAGTCAAACCATAACAACAATCCAATCAACATATATCATACCTTCATGTCTTACCATAGCAAAATGAATCAACCCACAATCCCTTTCAAAGCTTACTTGTGCATTATAAAAGTGAAGTTCCATACCCCCACTCCTACTAAGTAAACTTATCAAGAAATCACAAATATAGTTCAAATCACATTATCTAATTACCTAGGGAGAATAGCAATAACCGACATAGACCATGTGAGTTACATGGAATCCAGTGTCATATAACCCCACACCGAAAGAAGGCGTCCTACTTTCCCAAGGTAGAACTAAACATATATAGCTATAATGTGGATCCACTAGTTAAGACCTATGCGGAAACATAGTTATGGGATAGGGAGATTGCTTATAGAAACCCAACCTATTGCATTAACGGAAGAGCTTCCATCTTATGAGACTCCTTTGGATGACCCGACCTATTGCATTAACGGGAGGGTTTTTACCGGACTTTCCATATCCACTCAGTGCTAAGCATTATTCTCCAATTATACATCATTAGTATGGAATTGTATGTACATGTGTGAAGGTATAATTTACCCTTCGTTCAATACAACACACTAAATAGCTCATAGATTCATTTAAGTGAAAACTACCTTTCACCTTAGAACCATTAACATGTGAGTAAACGTTTAACATGATATACATACTTTTTTATGAGAATAACCTTTCATTCAACACAACAATGCTACTCTAGTCATAGCACATCGTATCGTACATAATCATATCTTATCATCATGGTCATGTACAACTCATGCATAATAGTATTTAAAGGTGCATATGAGAAATAGCCTTTCAATTGACACCACAGATACATGATATTCATATAGATGCATGGAGTGTGTGAGTGCATAATTGTTGGGGTTGTGTCCCAAGGGAGTGGTTTTGAGAATTAATAGAGAAATAAAATTTAATGCTAGCTAGTTGTAGATAAATACATTAATGAGTAAAAGCATAGTAAATTATAGGGGGTGATACAAAACTGTCAAATATCGATTTTGGGTTTTTGCCACAATTAGTGAAAACAACGAAAATAACAAGAAAATCAAGTATGGGTAAGAATTCTTGGGGTGTGACCGCAATACAAGTTGAGATAATTAGTTGGGTACATGCTTTTGAAAGGAAATTTGTAAGATAATAGTGACTAGGCTAAGCTTTAAATGGAAATAAGTTCCCTCTTGGGCAACTTGCCCTGTTTCAAATGTTTTACTCTCAGACACCCATTTGCCGCATGAAGACCAGCCTATACCTTACCCCACTCACTCTCTCGAGCTGAGTGTTAGGATATGAGACTAAGGCTCACCCTCTCGGGCTGAACCTCATGTAGACCCACTCCCTAGGCCATCAGTCTAGTGGTCTTGGGTTCGCGACCTCCCTCTCGGGCAAGCTGAAAACACATGGGTTGCTTTGTATTTGCAACTACAAACCCTTTAGGTTAAACCACAATCACTACGTGAAATCACCATTAAACTACCTGTAACCTATAAACAAGCAAGACCCAACAATAATATCAACTCATATTTGCTAAATCACACCCGAAGAATGGGGTTTTTTAGCCACACATCAAGAAATAGCAAAATACACCTAAAATGATAGTGAAATCAAATGGGTATAAGAAATTAAGCCTTGGTTTAAGCAAAGGAAGAAGAATGGAGAAGACCCACTTTCAACTTGGAGAAGATGAAATATTTCTTTCTTCAAGTCTCTGAAAAACCCTCTCCAAACTTGAGAGAAAATATCCAAAAAAGTACTATTCTATTCTGGAAATTAAAATAAATGTTCGACTCTCCAAAATAATAATAACAAGTTTAGTATTTATAGATTTCAGAAAATAGCCCTAGCGGATCTTTCAGCGAAGTTAGTCGATGCCGCCGAATGACTCGGCAACTCGCCCTTCTTCTGTTTCATCGCCGTTTCATGCTTGCCTTCAACATCTTCACGTTCTGGACCATTGGGCGGTATAGTACTGCTTCATGAAAATATTCTGCGAAGCGCCGACTGCTCGCTTTATCGCCTTTTTTATCCTTCTCCTTCAGGGCTTCGCGTACTGTAATAAAGGGCGGAGTGAATCTCTTCGGCGTATCGCCAAGTGTGCTTGGCGATGCTCAGGCTTCAGCTTCTTCGTTCTTTTCAGCCCTTTTGTTCTTTTTTGCGTCTAAGTATCAATGCTTTCTCTAAAACTTCAAATACCTGAAAATTAAGAGTTTTCATCAGATATTTAAACAAAATAAGCATTCAAGGACACTATTCTTATGAAAATAAAGCCCTAAATGAGTCCAATTTGTGGACTAATCATTCCTCAATCCATTAACCTGGAAATCAAGAGTTTTTCATCAATTATTCGCACAAAATAAGCATTTGAGGACACCATATTATTGTAAATAAAGCCTTAAATGTGTCCAAATCTCGGAATGATCAACACCCCAACTTAAACTTTTGATTGTCTTTAAGTAAAACTCAAGTTCAGCAGCTCAAAAAGGATGTCTCTAGGAGTGCTACACAAGATTCAATCATGAATACACACAACACGAATCAAGTTACTCATGCAAGAATCAATTGTGCACTGAAAGGTTCAAGTTGTGACTCACCATTAACAAAGATTCTCACGTTCACAATACTTGCTTCAAATGCAAGTTCAAGCTCAACAAAGGTATACAAATGCCCTCACACAAAGAATGATTCCATATTCACACACTATTCTTCAACAATTTAGAGTTGCGAAATCACATTCAACTATCATACTTACAAAGATAAACGCATGCATGACTTCACCCATAGGTTTGCCATTATTTTCCAATCAACACTCGTTTTAGTTCACTCAAGATAAAAAAGGTCTTTTCAAGGCTTGTATGGTCATTTAGGCTCAGTGGATGCTACCCTCATGAAATGTGGTATGAACCATACTTTCTTTCCTTTTCTTCATCATTCTCATTCATGCTCAAAATTCACCCCATTATTCACTTCTCGTGGAATACTGGACACCCCATTTCTTTTGCACTTTCACAACTTTATTTTTTTAACTTTTTTGTTCTTTTTCTTTTTCATCTTCTTTTCTCTTCTTTTTTTTTGCATGGATAGGTTCCATCTTTTTTACAACCATGGATCAAAGGGTTACTTCTTTGCACCTCTTGATTTACCTTCTCCTTTCACCACACCCCCAACTTAGGCTTTTGGCTTAAGTTGGTTATTCAAACAAACAACACATCATGAGAATTATGGGTGAATGGATAATGAGAGGGTTACAACTTCATCAAGTTTCTTCCTAGAAAAGGCACAGGCTCAAAGGGTGTTCAAGCAAAGTTCACACACTCACAAGGTTAACCACAAAAAGAGGTATAATGTAAGATTTTTTCACTTTTTAAAAATTGTTGCCTAAGATCATTTCAAGAGCTTGCATCACATAGTCAACCGGACCAATGGGGTAAATTCTTGGTGTCATCGCACATGGTTCAAGGTTAGCTCATCACACAAGGCATTGGCACCAATATAAAATAAGATTTCACACTTTTGCTAATGTGTAATGTTCATCACCAGAGACTCATTTGATAACCGACTAGTCACAATAGGATTTAAAAAGTTCACACATTTTCTATGCAACTTCATTTCGCATCATCGTTGCCGCACAGTTAGTTTTGTTTGATTAAGAGCACTATTAGAGTCATCAGTATTGATCATAACTGATACTCAAATTTGGACAAGAACAACCACATTTAAACACAACACGAGGTGATACAATTTTTTTAGAAGGGTCGAAAAACCATTTGCAATAAAAACAAGGAGCCACAGGCTCATATATTGCAAAAAATAGTGCCAAAATACAATTTACTTAACAAAATCCAATGTATAAACAAAAACACTAATCACAAGAGGTAGGTATGGAAATACCTCACCCCACCACAAATAAAAAGAAAATTTTTTCCACTAATGCAATAACGTACTGAAAATCAATAAAAGTGACAGAGAGGGAGGAAAAGAGGGATCTTGTCTACACAGTCGCTCTATTTGTCGTGGTATCAATGCCCAGTGTAGCATCAACAACACTCGATCCACTAGGGAGTGCCATTGAAGTCTCTGTCAGCGATGTCTGAATCACCAACTGTACAATCATCTCCTCTAGATCTGGTAGGTCCTTAGATGGTCTCTTATGACTTCTCTATCTACTCTGCATCGGTCCCTACCTCTGACTCATCAGTTGCTATATCATCCCATTGTACGTCTCCTGTGGTGGCCAGAAGAATCTCAGAAGTCATTGGGACATCCACATCGTCCGCTACCTCCAATAGTGAAGTGAGGTCTGTGGACTTCAAGTAGTCCACATCCTTTCTCAAATCTGCAACCTCGGCTTCCAAAGTCATTACCTTTGAAGACTCCCCCTGTTGAAGCTTACAAGTCGTGACCTTCATAGTCAAATCATCAATAGTAGTTTGAAGAGGTGTCAATGTAACAAGGATATCACTCTCGATCATCCATGGTACTGCAGCCTCTAATCGAGTCACCCTCACATTCGCCGAATAGGCTAAGTTCCCTATCTTCAGGATCATAACCTAACTAATCATGGCGGGCTGGGAAGTGGCAGAAGTACTAGGAGCCTGGGAGGAAGAAGTGGGTGCACGTGTACCTGAAGGCCCAAAGGACGGAATAGGCAAATATTCTTATGCAGTTATAAAGTCTATATCCACCTCTAGAGATGCATCCACCGAGGCTTCTCTCCTTATATTTGCCTCATCTTAAGTGTACTCGGCCTCTATACACTGAATATTAGTGGATGATAAGGGACTGACCGCAATATCTCTCATCGCATCACAAGGAACTCCAGCACGCCAACACAACTCCCAATAAAAATCAGAAATAGAAGGGATGTCTGATGTTGTTTGGCCCTCATGGCCATCTCCTACTCAATAATCAATCGCAAGTTGAGCCACTTCAATGCTATAATCGACTCCAGATATGATTCTTTTGAATGACGGAGAATGTACTCATTTTGTGAAAACATAATAGAGCTGTTGATGAACCCAAACCAATATCGTGCAACAATATCCAGCCTCAATCCACCTAGGGGTGGTATCAGAAATAAAGGGGGCAAGCAAGCCTTTTAGGTCATCTAGGGACTGAGCTATCGCCAGGCCGTCATAGTCATGCTCGAACCCTTTGGCTCTCTCTAAAACAACGTTTATGTGATCACTCCAACACCCAACATCTTTTCCTCGAGCCATTACCGACCTCACCGGTCTGAAGGCACTGGCTTTCTTCTTCCCTGAGGAACCAGATCACCGTAAGCAGAATAGAACTCACGGACCTAGGTGGGGATATAGGGTCCTCGGGGCTTGGTGAAGATATCAAATCTATGCCACATGAGTGTGTCCAATAATTGATGGTACTTGCCCTATAATCCCTCTAAGGACAATAATTTCTCTTCCAGGATCGTCCTCAGTCCCTAGACTTCTAAATTGTTGAGTAGCTGAGGAGGTGGAAATTGTACTAGTGGTGCTGAGACACAAGCGGTACCGAAGCTAGCACTGAATCTGCTGTAGGGGGATTGGCTGCTAAGGCTCTCGATGAGTTAGGACGAGACCTAACATGGATCTACGCTTGCCTGGACTGTGTGGCTGGTCATCATCTGATTCAGAGAGTGCAACTTGGAAGTCAAAGGACTCTTCCTAGGTATCCGAGTTGTGATTTGGAACCTCAGTAATGGACCTTTTGCCCTTGCCCTTGCCCTTGCCCTTGCCCTTACATCTCTTTGGAGGCTCTGTCCTTCCATTTTTAGGAGAATTGGCCCACCCTTCATTTATCACTATGCCCTGTGCTGTTTTACGGGGCGGCATGTCGAGGTTGGTTCTAGCCATATCTGCAAAAACATCAAAATGAGTTAGATTTGTTTCAAGAAGAGTTGCAAAAACGCAGTTGCAGACAAACTCGCCAAACCAGCCGGCGAGTCACCGAATCACTTTGGTAAGTGAGATCGGGCTCGTCGAAAGGATTAGCTCAACATTTCCAATAAAAAATTGGCATGTGAGCGATGGGAGAATCCTTTTGGTGAATCACCAACATCATTCAACGAGCAAAGACTAGCCCGCCGAAAGTTAGAGTGTATTTTAGGGTTTAGGGGCGTAGAAAGGGCGTTAAAGAAAGACTTTCGGCGAGTCGCCGAGTGCACTCGACGAACTAAGGCTTCTCGATGAAAGTTACAGAACCTAAACTCAATATTAGCATGGAAATAAAGGCGATCAAGAGGAGTTTAACGAATAGCCGAGTGGTTCGGCGAGCTCAACCCAGCTCACCAAACTGTCAAACATGCCTACTTTCAATCTAGACTTCCAAATTCAACCCCGCAGGTCTCGAAAACAAAATCAAAACATATAGTAGTTCAATTAAACTAAGACCCATGCTACCCATGCCTTCGGGATACTCAAACTTCTCTCGGTTTGCCAACATTTGGCCATTTGATAACTTTATCCCTTGAGAATGTCGTCAACCGCTCCATCATTAGGTAAAACATGTCATTGGGTACAAATGTGGGTTACTTAGACTTCACCCATCTAGACCCAACAAGAACAAAACACATCCCTACAATTTTGATCAATTTAAACCACAAAATTCGGGAATTCAACAACTTAGGTGATTTAGCCATGATATTCAAATTAATATAGGCACACAACACACAATTACGATTCAGAGAGGCCAAGCACACATAACTAAGACAAGAACAATTGTAAATTAGTAAAAAATGCTAATTATAAGTTTGAGGTTCGGAAAACCAACCTTTTATGCAGAATATATACTTTGAAATGCTAGGCGGCAAAGAATTCCAACTCTGAAAACAAAATCAACGACTAAAAAAAAGGTAAAAATACAAGAATATAGTAAAATATAGTGTGGGTGTGTGTTTGGAAGTTAAAAAGTGAGAGAATGTGAAAGAGTTTGAAAGTTTAACCTTTGGCCTTTAAAAACCGTCAAGTTCTCACCCATTCGGCGACATTAATTTTGCTCGCTGACCCACTCGGCGTGTCGGTGACACACCGAGTTTTATAGGACCTCTAGCTAATCTTGGGGTCCAAACAGCAGAGTAAGTCGCAATCGCCAACCTGGTCATGGGTCCGCCGAGTTTTACAGACTCCAATATTTTAATTTCTTATGTCCAACGACGATCCGAATCAAGCTCGCCGACCTCTTTGGCGAGTCGACGATTGGATAATTGGCTCGCCAACCTGGACATTTCCTCACATTCCACACTTTAAACTGTAACATCAACACATGATTATTCCTAAAACAAAAAGAAAACAAATAAAACTTCGGTTGCCTACCAAGTAGCGCCTTAGTTAACGTCGTGGCATGACGCAAGTCCACACTCAAACCTCATTTTTAGGGTTAGCCATACTGTTACTAGGCAACCCCCTTTTTTGTCTCGGATTTAAATGAGACGAAATCTGACCCATTTGGGTCTCCAACTAATTGATAGAGATGGAGTGAGAAGTAACCGTCTGGCTAAGGGTTGACACATAATCCTTCATTTCTTTCAAAATTTTATCAGATCCCTCAACCTTGTTGAGAATACAAGACATCGTATCCTCATACCGCCCACCCACAGAATCCTTTGGATTTTGACATTGTTTGGGAGGAATGTACCATTCGTTCTCCCCATCTCTTTCCTTCCAAATGGGGTTACGATGCCACAACTCTCTATCACGATTTTTCCATCCTTCATCCCTATTCCAATCTTGGTGACCACCCTGCCTAGGGTAATTTGAACAATAACTACCTCCTTGGTTGGCTAGGAAGTTCACCTATTCATTGTACAACGCTTTAAACTTGGCCTTATTAAGATTAACACACCCAATACCCACAACATTGACTATCCTAGCACCCGCTCCCATGACATTTTTGGACAAATTTTCAAGTTGGAATATGATCTTTGCCCTATTTTGGTCCCTCTCCTGATCTTTCTAAAGCTGCTCCTTGGTCAATTTAAACGTGAGATGGGAGACCTGATCTTTGCGGGTGTACCCGACCTGATTAATTGTTGTCATACCATCCAAAAGTTGGGCTACTATAATTAAGGTTGTTGCATCGAACCTTACGTAGAAAGTTGTTCTGCCACACCCTTGTTCACCCCATCAAGGCTTCGGTAAAAATATTGCAGTAAACGTTGGCGGTCAAACCATGAGCTGGGCATTGAAGCACCAACTTCTTGAATCGTAACCAAGTCTCATGAATTGGCCCAACCACCAAACGCTGAAGCTTTGGATGTTGTCTAGACGTGTCATCATCTTTGAAAGAGGGAAAAATTGCACTTGAAATGTGGTGACAAGATCTTCCCATGAAGTAATTGAGTCTTGAGGCAATTCTGCCAGCCACTTACATGTTTCTCCCGATAAACAAAATGGGAACAAACTCGACCAAACCGACTCTTGGGATATTGTTTTTGAAGGAGAACGGCTTGCCAACATCAACCAAGTATCTGATATACTCATGGGGATCCTCATGAGCCAACCCACCAAACAACCCTTTCAACTGTAAGAGCTACAACATGGTGCTTCTAATGTGGAACACAACGTTCCCTTTAGCTGGAGGCAAGCGAATGGAAACAATTCCACCCATTAGATGAGGGTCATTAACGTTAGGCTCATTGACATCATTGAGGTTACCGATGTCATCTTGGTAACCCACTTGGTTACCATTTCTTTCGCTCACACTCATTTCCTCTGTTCAAATCAGTAACCCAAACCAAAACTAAAAGTAAGTACATACAACTATGACTATAAAAAAAAAAAAAACTTAACCAAAAGAATCCTAACCAACCCCACTCCCTGGCAGTGGCGCCATTTTGATTGATGAAGCCTTATACGGAAGAAAATGTCAGACCCCTCTTTGTTGGAGTTAAATTTGTGAAAGAAAGCTTATTGGACCTGAAATTGTGCAACAAACAGAGGACAAGGTAAAAATTATCAAAGATCGTCTAAAGATTTCTTTGGATAGACAAAAGTCGTACGCTGATCTTAAAAGGTGTGATATTGAATATCAAGTTGGAGATAAAGTATTCTTAAAAGTGTCTCCATGGAAAAAGATTATGAGTTTTGGCTAGAAAGGAAAACTTAGTCCCCAATTTATTGGTCCTTATGAGATAGTTGGAAGGGTTGGACCAGTTGCATATAAATTGGCGTTGCCACCTGAGTTAGACAAGATTCACAATGTCTTCCATGTTTCTATGCTCAGAAGATATCGTTCTAATCCATCTCATGTTCTTCCAGTTGAATCTATTGAGGTTAATCCTGACTTGACATAAAATGAAGAACCTATTCTAATTCAAGCTCGAGAAGTAAAGCAACTTAGGAAGAAGAGAATCCCCTTAGTAAAGGTACTTTGGAGGAACCATTCTAAAAAAGAAGCTACCTGGGAAAGAGAAGAAGACATGAGGACCCTATATCCGCACTTGTTTCGGGATTAGTGTAAGGTAAATTTCGAGACAAAATTTCTTTAAGGGGGAGAGAGTTGTAACACCCCTAAAATACTAGACCAACTCTTGCATATCGATGCATCATTTCTTAATTACTACAATATGTTTTACTCTTATTTTGGGAACTTGAAATTTTTTGATATTTGCAACCTTGCTTAAAATAAATTGTGCTCGTAATTTAAGGTATTGTATGGAGGTATTTATGTAATTTTTCTAATTAAAATTTAATATGAATTGAAAGTGTTGGTATCAATTATATACATATAGATGTGTATGTATACATTTTGGGCAGCACACAATAATTTGGGGCAGCACCTTTTAGTGACATTTGTATATGTGACTAAGCATCACTATTAAGACTATATTATCACACCTGCTCTTGTGCTTTTCATTTGGAACTGAAGTCCAAGAACCTAAGAAGATTTTCTAATTAGTTGTTCTTCAAAATCACAAGAGAAAACTTTGGTCCTTCTAGCTGGAAGTTGAGACATCCTACCTTTCGGTGAGTAATCAAAACCTGTGTTTTTCAGTTGAGTAATATTTAGTACTTTTAGAATTTCTTGTTCTGTATAACCCCATTTTCGGTGAATAAATATGATTTGGAAAGCTGATTCCTATACCTACAACTCTTCTGTTTATGATAAACTCTAATTTAGCTTTTATGACTACGAAATAAGGGACGCAACATATGACATGTTTTGTCTAGATTCTGGAATTTGAAATCATGTGTGTTCAACTGTTAGTGTTTTCATTATATCTTTTTATACAAAGCATATTTTGCAGTGATTCTTGATGATTTGAAAACTTAAGAGATGTACTTACATCTTTTATGAAGGATATAAATTCCATTTTGGCAGTTTTCTGTTTCAAATCTAAGTTGCGATATGAAGTGCTTTTATTGGGCAGAATTTCTGTTTTTAGAGTATAGTCGTATTTGTACAAGCTGGGCTTACTTGTGATGATAACCCTGTGTTACGCCATCATTATTGAGCTACTAGAAAGTAAATAAGTTATTGAATTCATTTTTAAGGTTTTATATCCTCGTGTACGAGTTGAAGACTTTGATACGCTGGTTGGTCTTCGTTTTGAATTTGTGAAGTTGTGTTGGACTGTTTTTGTGCTAAAGAACTGAGGTTTGTGTATAAACTTATACTTGTACTCTTTTTACCTGCTGGTATATTTGGAAGTTTACTTTGATACCTTGGTTACCTCTCGTCACTTTGCATTGTCGTTTTGGTATTCTTTAATACATTAAAGACGCTCGTGTAAGTTGCCCACTTGTACGGATTGTTTGATCACTTAGCACTCTTGTTGGGACCTTGTCCTTCTTGTGGCTCCGACTTTGTCACTCTTGGTATGCATCTTGATTCGGATCATTTACCATATTGACTCTGGATATTTAGTCTGTCTTAAGAATGGAAGTTGTCCATTTTAAGTACGAACTAGAAAACCATATTTAATATGGTTCTTGGTTCTCTTGATTATTGGGTTTTGACCCTTCTTGATACCTTCTTGTACTTGGTGTGACGACATGATGTATATATTGGGCGAGCCTTGTTGTTAAATCTCATGGAAAACTGTGCTATGAGCGTTCTTGACATTTAGATCATTAAATATTAAACTTGATACTCTTTATATATTGTTTACTTGATTTATTTATTAGGTTCAATTATGCAGCCATTCACTTGAGAATGATAAATTGCTGAATTTGTGGGCTCCAAACCTATTGTTTTTACACCACTAAGCTATATGCTTAGTGATAGTTGTTTGTATCGTATGGGCTGTTCGAGATGATTCTAGAAGTTGGCTATTGGAGATGGATGTTTTGAGAGCCTTAAGGAAGATCACATTTGCATATAGGCATCTATATTTTGTATAAACTTTGGGACTAGTACATATTCTATGTGTTGTATATTTACATGGGATTTAGTGGGCTGATTTGATCATGTCACCATGTGTTGTAATATAAATATGGCTATATGTTTTGGTCTTTTTGGGGTGTGTAAATCCAAGTCTTGTAATATCCTAAATCTACTATTACTTTCGAATGTTTGTGTGAAGCATGAGCAGGCTGATTTTGGTACTCGAAAGCTTGTAATATTCTTGATATTTCATCCTTGAGTGTGAGGATAATAGATATACCTGAAATGGTCATGGAGGCTACTACCTATGACTATGCATGCAAGGAAACAGTTGAATACCCATTAGCCTTCATAATAGACATTGAGAGGTGAGTCCCCATGTCTTGAGAGTTAAGTAAGACTAGTATGAACTATGAAATATGAGAATGACTAGTTTTGATTGTAGCTTGAAAGGTCGTTCCAATACATGTATGACTACAAGTGATTTCCCTTAGCTATGCGAAATAAGTTAACTATGAGAATAAAAGTAGATGAATATGAATTATGACCTAAGGAGGTTTACTTAGCATGGATGAGATTTATGGGGTCTTATCCATGCATTGCATAAGTATGCCTTTGAAGTTACCTTATGGAGTAGTCCTTTATGATATGATAATTTATATAAATTGCCTATCCTTATGACTTATGTTGTTATCTTTTACCTTTATGAATTATGCCTTATGTTGACTAACACTTATGCTTATGCCATGCTCATTTTGATGATTTATTCTAGCCATCATATTCAGTACATGTTTGTTCTATAACATACTTTTGCCTACATTCTTATCAAATGTAGGGTCCGGCGATATTGACTTCCATCCTCGTGGCTAGGTTCATAGTACAACAAAGAAGAGAAGTTTTGGTGAGTCCTCATAGCATTCGGGGGCTTGACCAACATGTCCTTATGTCTTTTTTTTATGTTGAAAACTATTGTATGGGTTGTGTCCCAAAGACTATTCTTTTTTTATATGGGTTGAGACAAGTGTAAAGACTTCCGCTTCATTTTAGACTTTGATTGTATTGGAAAAATGTTTTAAATTTCCGCACATTTCTATTATCTTATGTTATGATATGCTAAGGGGATTGTATGAGACCCCTTCGGGGTGGAGTTCACCTTTTCACATCTATGGGGTACCCCTGGGTTGTGACAATTATGTTTTCTTGGTATCTCCTACATAATTGGATGAACCTAATTCTGTAACTGAGGCCTTATCGAGCCTTGAAAGGGATGAATGGTTAAAAGTGATGAAAGAAGAATTAGAGTCCATGAAAACCAACAAAGTCTGGAATCTAGTTGACCTTCTTATGAAACTTAAAGCTATTAGGAATAAATGGATTCTCAAAGTTAAACACAAATCATATAGGTCGATTGAAAGACACAACGCACGATTGGTGGCAAAAGGTTTTACTCAAGATATTGGAATATACTATGAGGAAAATTTTTTCACCAGTTGTGAATTTTACCTCCATATGATTACTTTTAGCTATTGTTTCCCATTTTGATCTAGGATTACACAAAATGGATGTGAATACCACTTTTCTCAATGGAGAATTAAACGAGGAAATCTACTTGGAACTTCCAATAGGTTTCATTGGTAAAGGTCAAGAAAAGAAAATTTGTAAATTGAAAAGATCAATTTATGTCCTAAAGCAATCTTCAAGGCAGTGGTACCTGAGATTTCATAAGGAGGTGATGTCATTTGATTTCACCATGATTGATGAAGACCATTGCATCTATGTGAAAAAGTCCATTGGAAATTTTATAATTCTTTCTCTTTAAGTACATGATACTTAATTAGTTGGAAACAATTTGGAGAATGTGAAAGCTGTCAAGTCTTGGCTTTCAAAAACATTTGATATGAAAGTTATGGGGGAAGAAAACTAAATATTGGGTGTTAAGATCCAAAGAGATTGTTCCAAGAAATTTTTGAGTTTATCTTAAAAGACTTATATGAAGAAAATATTGGGATATTTTCAAATGAATAGTTGCAAATTCATGAATACTCCTGTTGCAAGGGGTGAAACTTTTAGCCTTGAAATGTGTCCAAAGACTGAAAAATAAAAGGAAGACATGTCTCGAGTTCCTTATTCTAGTATTGTCGGGAGTTTGATGTATGCAATGATTAATACTTTCCCAAACATTTGTTATGTCGTGATTCTAGTTAGCAGGTGTCAATCCAATCTTGGAAGAGATCATTAGAGAGTTGAAAAGAGAATATTCTATTTGTTAGCTGAAGGGAACTGCAGATCATACATAATATTATAGTGGATCTGATTTATTCATAAGAGGCTATACATATGCTGATTGGGCTGGTTTCTAGGATGATAGAAAATCAACATCCGATTATGCTTTATTACTAAATGGTGGAGCTATTTCATGGAAAAGTAAGAAATAAACTTGCACAACTCTTTCAACCATGGAATCTGAATTTGTGTCTTGTGCATCTGCAGTACAACAAGTTGTTTGGTTAAAGAGATTCTTTGAGCATTTTAGTATTGCAAAGAATTCTATGGGTCCCATGATTCTATATTGTGATAGTCAAGTGGATATCGCGTACACGAAGGATCCTAAGTATCAGAACAAGACCAAACACATAGACATCAAGTATAACTTTGTGAGAGACATAGAGTGGACAATAACTTTGCAATACATTCCTACACGTGAAATGACAGTAGATCCTTTTACGAAGGCCATCTCTATAGACATGCTTGAAAAACATGTTAAGGCTCTAGGTTTGCGTAGAATATGATGATATTTCAGTATTGTAAAATAACTTGATTGTTGTAATATTCTCTTCTATGTTATACTATTGAATTTATATTCAAAGATAATATGCATGTGATAATTTGTAAGAAATAAAGTGTCTTGAATAAGTCACGAGATTGGTTGTCTCACACGACCAATCGCCTCTTACGTCGGAGAATGGGAAGAGATGAGTTTCACCACCATATTATGACTTATTTTATGAGCCAGAAAAAAGTTTCTCTAAGAAGTTGAATTTATGGATCATTGAATAGAGACACTAGAGTTATACATCTGGAGGTGTTTAGACCAAGGTCTGTACGATGTTGAATAATCAAAAGAATGAGACACATACACCAATATAACGTTAAAACATTGTAGCATGTGTTTCATACCATGTGTGTCAAGTAATCAATCGGTTAATGAAAGAATAGTTCCCTTCTTCTTCATTGTGTGACACCCCGAAAGATTAAAATGACCTTTCAATAATACTTTTTGACCTTTTACTGTTTCTTGAAGATTCGATGGGTTTTGCTACTTTAGCATGTTACTAATAGCCATGAGTGATTCGGAAATGCAATGCATGTCTAGGAAAGTAGTTGATATGGAACAAATAGATTCGAGTAGAAAGGGAAGATGATTAAAATATACAATTCAACTTGTATACTAAGCCGACTATTACACTCAAGTGTAATTGTGTATATAAAGTTAAAACATGAACTCGAGTTCATCTCTTTAAGAGGTTGAGGTATCGAATAAGTAACTACTGAAGAAGTGAATGATGTATGGGGTATTGTTATTAATGGTTTCCTTAAAATGGTAGTGAATTCTTTCCACATGTGATTGGATTTCTATGTAGGGCTTGTAAAATCTTAAAGGTAAGATCTTCATGCTCAGAGGTCGCACGAATTATTTGTCGTATGAATTATGTGTCTGATTGATGTTGTGTTGACTTGGGTCTTGTCCACCATGTTCAAAGTGGGAGATGTAAGTTTTGGGTCATGAGTTACCCATGTGGACCGACATGACCCAATCTGTTTTTTCCTATCCAATTTAATTAATTGATTAATATATTAATATCATAATCCTTTTAAAAGGATAAGGGAAAACATGTAACTATTCAACCTCCCCGTACAAGACTCCTAGTGGGAGTCACATTGTGGGGAACGTGAAAAGAGAAGACAGAAAGAACAGAAAAAAAAACAGTAAACAATATCAATCTTAGATAAAAGGCATCCAACAAAAGGATATTTAGTTTGTGAATCAAACTTTGTTTCCTAGTAATTCAAAGAGGGACTTGAGTGTAATCCTGTCAATATAGCAAAATAAACTACTTCTACTGCAAGTTACAAGGTACACATCTTGTTGTTGTTTTGACCTTAAAATTCCTTCACTCCCATAATTCCCTGCTTCCATGCACATTCACTGTATTGTTGATAAATAAATTATGACTATTTTTCGTTGAAAATTAGAGAATAGAAAAAATTGGAAGATGTTAAGTTTTTTTACGCCTATTTGATTGTGGATTAATTATATGGTAAATAGGATTTAAAATCTTATTTGATTCTGACTCATAACGTAGATAAGAATTCAGTAAAAAAAATTAAAAAAACTACTTCTGTTTGTACCAATCTGAAAAATTGTTGTGCAATAATTTTGGTCGGAACTTATTTCTTCATGATTTGCTCATTTTTTGTTTACTGATAATATATTGTAATGAAAAATTGTATTCAAAATGAGTGAGATATGAATTTTTGAAAGTTGGTTGTTTTTTTGACTATTTCCGGGAAAAACTACTTCTGTTTGTAGTGATCTCGAAATTGGGTGTACAATATTTTGGTGTGAAACATAATTTTCCATGATCCACTCGTTTGTTGCTCTCTGAAAAATATATTATTGTAGAAAAATAGATTTAAAACGAGTGAGATACGAATTTTTGAAGTTGGGCTGGAAAAAAAAAGTTTTTTTTGACAAAGTTGTGTTCTTTTAGGATTATTCTTCGGGAAAAAATATATGTGTCCTTTTCGGATTTTATCAATATTGTTTATTCGTTTAGTCTTTATGTTACCTAAATTTTTTTTTGTGTGTCTTCTACAAATGAAAGTGACATATGTCGTCACATTGAATGGTTCAGTCATTCTTATTGTTTCCTTGTTTCTATTTCAGACATGGTTGAACGAGAACACATTCGAATTATTCCAAATGGGATTTCTCGAAGAGCAAAAGGACAATGTAGAATATCACGTCGCCATAGGACATGTTTCCGAAGGGGGAAAAACATATGGATTGGTGTGCCAAGGGCGACAGAAAATTTGTTAAGGAATCAAAGGACCATTCGAAGGAAAAGAGAAAAAAAAACTAAAAGAGTTATGGCTTTGAAGATGGATTCTCTTGACTTTTTATTAGACTTCCTCAGATCCTTTGTCATGAAATTTGATGAGGTTAATGAAAGTGTCATTCAAGTTACAGAGAGAGAAGCACACGATATTCTGTATCATTCTTTACCAGAATACTGGAAGAATAAACTCAATGAACTTGTATCCAAATTGGGGATAATGAACCATTATTTGTGTATACGGTAAAAATAGGAGTTAAGTGGGTAAAATATCACAACGTAATCATAGTTTAATATTGCTTTTTGTTGTTTATTTATTATAAACTATGTGATGAACATCTTTGATTATGCTTTAATATGAATAATTGAGTTTTATTCTTCTTCTTTTTTTGGATAAGTGGATTATTATCCTATTGCACATTGTCATATGGTGTTTGATTATTAGACATGCAAATCTGTGCAATTATAGTCTAAAATATATTAGTGTACACATTATGAAATTAGATTGAATTTTGGTTAAATATTTAGTTGTAGATGATGATTAGATGCATACATGTCTTTTCGATTTTAAATCAAATATGAAATCTTTATGAGAATGGATTTGCTTAAATGTGTTTGTGGCATGCATAATTGATTAAAAATTCTTTTCCCTATTATATCTCAATAACAGACATCGCATAAAAAAGTTTCATTGCTCACTTAAACAGAGGTGAAAAACTTAACTGTGACAATTACGACATCTGGAGTAGTAAAATATGGTATGTACTGGAAGAGCAAATTGCTCTGGAAAGTATAAATCATGTTTTGAATCAACCAGAAGAGGGTAATTCTGCACAACACAGAAGGGATCTTGAAGGTTACAAAGCTTGCAAAAAAGTTAATTCCATTGCACGTGGAATAATAGTAAGTCTATGGTTGATGACCTTATAAATAAATGTCAGGAATTCCCTACTACTCATGCTATATGGGCACATCAGCGAGGAACGTATGGGGTACGTCTGTAACTTGCCTAGACAGTTGACTATCAAATTTTGACACTCACACAAACTGTCATGATCAAAATATCAAACAACACATTACTGTGACGTCAAACATGATAGCTTAATTCAAGAGTGTTGGCCATGTTCTTCCAGATGAGCAACAAGTTCAGATAGTGATTCGATCTCTTCTCAATAATTGGGAACATTTGAAGGTTAACTTGACCCATAATGATAGCATCAAAACTTTTTCTTATGTTGCACGCCATGTTGGATATGAAGATGAGCGCCTTGGTGTTGCTAAAGCTGCTCTAATGCCTTTGTGGCAGAGTCTAGTGGTACAAAATCTTTAGGATTCAAGCGCAAAAAAATTCGAAAAGAAATGGGAAAGACAAAGAGACTAGAGAAGGACCCTCTAAGAAAAAGAAGAATCTAAATTGCAAGAAAGGAAAACGGTTTTTCAAGAAGAGAAACAAGAGTAAAATGAAGTGCTACAATTGCCTAGTATTGGGGCATTTTGCTAGTGAATGTACCAAACCCAAAAAGGTAGCATTTCTAAACGCATCTCAAAGTGCTACATATGTTTCTAGCACCTCTTTACTAACTGAATCTTATCCTTTGTGGATTGTAGTCTCATGATCCATCGACCATGTGAGTCGAGATAAAGAGGCATTTGTGGAGTTTCATCGAAGTCAAGGTGGATCTAGATAGGAAATAATGATAGGCTTGAATTCAAAGGTATAGGCACTTGAAAAGTGGACTTGCGTGCTGGCCGTTCCTTGATGTTGCATGACGTCATATATGCTCCAGAAATTTGACAAAACTTAGTATCTATGCTTGTTATATTAGACATTGGTTTTGATGTATTTTTTAGTCTTAATGGTGTTAGAATAACTCTATATAATGTTTTATATGGTTTTTGACCACGTTATGATCGTTTTATCATTTTAAATTGTAATCCTTTAACTCACGACCCAAGGGTACCCCCTAGACGTAACATGGTGTACTTGACCCCGAAGGGTTCTCATAGAAGCCCTTAGCATATCATTACATAAAGTATTAGAACAATAGAAGTAAAAACGCATTTCGAGTCTTAAGAAATTTTTCATAAAAGCAAGCGGAAGTCTAGACTTGTCTCAATTAGCCATCTATTACAATTGAAGTATCAAATAGGGTCACAGCCATAACAACATAGTTCTCAAATGAAAGTACAACAAAGGAAAACTAGAAAATCGTCATCCATCCTCGAACCATGAGGACTCACCAAAAGCAAGGAGAATAGTCTATCTAAGCTTTGACCAAGAAGGAGATCATTTCAACAACCGAACTCTACATTTTTCCTAACTCTAGATAATGTTTTATATGGTTTTTGACCACGTTATGATCGTTTTATCATTTTAAATTGTAATCCTTTAACTCACGACCCAAGGGTACCCCCTAGACGTAACATGGTGTACTTGACCCCGAAGGGTTCTCATAGAAGCCCTTAGCATATCATTACATAAAGTATTAGAACAATAGAAGTAAAAACGCATTTCGAGTCTTAAGAAATTTTTCATAAAAGCAAGCGGAAGTCTAGACTTGTCTCAATTAGCCATCTATTACAATTGAAGTATCAAATAGGGTTACAGCCATAACAACATAGTTCTCAAATGAAAGTACAACAAAGGAAAACTAGAAAATCGTCATCCATCCTCGAACCGTGAGGACTCACCAAAAGCAAGGAGAATAGTCTATCTAAGCTTTGACCAAGAAGCAGATCATTTCAACAACCGAACTCTACACTTATGGAAAAATGTAGAAAATATAGGTTAGTACAAAAATTCACTAAGTATGATAGCCATGCAAGAAATAATTGAAACATGCTAAAAAGGACATTTTTGTTGAAAACCATGCACTTTACCAAGTTTGAACTCATCATGAATACATTGGAGATCATAAGTCACAAACCATATTGTCATGCATAAATCATCATATCATAATTGCAACATATCATAAGTACCCTTAAAGTTTACTTGTGCAATGTATGAGTAAGATCCCATAATCCTACTCATACTACGTAAAGCTTCTTGATTAGCTATGGCCTATAAATCAAATCCTTGTCCATATTAACATATTAGGGAATACATTTTAACCGACATAGATCATATGAGCTAAACATGGAATCCTGTGTCTACCCCACACCGAAAAGGGATGTCCTACTTGCCTAAGGTAGAACCATACTTTTAGCGTAGGTGGATCCACTAGCTAAAGACCAATGAGGGCACATAGTTATTAGATAGAGAGATTGCTTCTAGAAATTCAGACTCAACTAAGGTAGAAGGTTTCCATCTCATGAGATGCATATTTCAGGAACTCGGACTCAACTAGTGTAAAAGGAACCCATTGGGAAGTCGGACTCAACTATCGTATAATCTTTCATCTCATATTCATATCCACTCGGTGCTAAGCATTAATTACCATTGAGTTCATATTAACTCTTAACTTAAGTTCATAATTATGGAAGAATGTCTTGACAATCAATCCATCATAACTCATACTATAGCTCATATATTCAATGGGTGAGAATATATTTTCAACCTGAGAATCATCATATTGTGAGAACCCCTCTCACCTCATACCATATTCATACATAAATGTGTATATTAGGATAATCATCCAATCAACACAACAACTAGATCATAATCATATTCACTTTACTCATAAAGTGTTTATAAAACATATTCATAACATAGTCATGCATAATTCTCATACTTTGCCCTTCAAGGACCATAGGTAACATTCAATCAACATATCTAGGATTACTACATTAGACATGAATGATAACATGATTAACTTACTACAATTACTATAAGCATAATCTCATAAAGCTCCTCTTTCTACAATCCACCCACATTACAATGTCAAAATTGGGGAATATTGGGTTTCATGGGTTCTTGGGGGAATTCCTCATAAATAAATAATAAATCATCAATTCAATCATAATCTATCATAAATCAATGATTAAAAATGTTTTTAGAAAAACCCCACAAGATAGAAGTCAAACCCTAACTTTGGAGAAATCTCTAGTTTTGAAATTAAGTTTGGAGGGACTCCATCGATGAAGTCTATCCATGGATGAAAGACTACCATACCTTAACAATGGATTCCAATAGACTTGGTGGGAAGAACTTGATTCTTGAACCCTAGCTCCACCTTCTTCCTTTTTTCTTCTTCCTTGAAGTTCTAGAGAGAGAATTTTCATTGGAGGGGATGAAGTCATGGGTTTTTTTTAGATTCTAGGGAGAATGACATAATTGGGGAAATTTGAGTCTAAAAAGCTTATATACTTTGCTAGGGAAAGAGTGAAACAATATAGTATCAATTTAGGGAAAATAACTAAAGACCCCTAAGACTTTCACTTAAAAACTACCTACTTGCACGACTTAGCCTGCCAAGGGAACTCGGCGACTCGCCAAGTGGACCCTTGGTCCACCAAATTTTCTAGCAGCTCATCCCAAGAAGCCAGACAAATTGGCGATGGGGGAGCCCCTTTGGTGATGCATCAATCCAACCGGTGTGCCCCGACTTGGCTCACACAATTTTTCTGTAGCTAGGGCAAGGGGGCCTTCCCACTAGGCGATGGAGGCTCACTTGGCTAATCGCCAAGTGACCTAGGCGATGGTGCTATACCTCGCCGAGTGGTCCAAGCTGAAAAATGTTTTCCTTCACCCTTCCAAGGTAGTTTAGGTCATTGCTCTCTCTCATGGTTAGCTACTCACCTCACACTTGGCCCTAGTCCAGCCTACCAAGATCCGGGGTGCTATAATATCACCCCCTTGGGGACATTCGTCCTCGAATGACAACCTAGACACCTTACGGAAGTAAAGACTCAAGACTAGTAGCCCAACATGAATGAAACATATAAATAATGCACAATTCAAAGGAGGAAACATGAACTCCATCTCAACAGAATTCAATGCAACACAAGGAAGTACGAACTACATCTATTAGCCCAATATGCATGCAAATTCAACATTTCCCATATTCATAAGAGGTACTACCTTCTCCAAATATAATCATGTTCAACACAATATCATGGATCCAATATGTGATTACTCCCAAAAGCATACTAAAGCATGTTCATCAACTCATCTCATGAAGTCAAATAGGCAACTCATAAAAAATGCACAACAATATGAGGAACATAAATCATGAAAACTCACTTTCTAAATAGACATGAATTTAATCAAGATCATGCATCACATAAGGAAATCATGGAATACACATAATTTACACAAGACTCCTAAAGCACTAGAACTCAAGAGTAACTAATTACCTTAAGCTTGAATAGGAGTAGAAGAAAAGACATGACGATATAGGGACATCATATTGACCTCAACCTCCTAAGTATCCCCCTCAACTAAATGATTTATCCATAAAACCTTCACTGAAGCTACTTCCTTTTTTGTCAATCTCTTGACTTGCCGATCTAGGATCTCCACCGAAACCTCTTTATAGGAAATGTTTTCGTCAACTCCCAACCCGTCTAGGGGAATAATGGACACCGAGTCCCCAATACACTTCTTAAGCATAGAAACATGAAATACTAGATGAACCGGGGCCAACTCATTTGGCAAATCCAACTAATAGGCATCCTTCCCAACACGTTGCAAAATTTGATATGGACCTACATACTGGGGACTAGTTTTCCCTTTCTTGACAAATATCATCACACCCTTTATGGGTGAGATTTTCAAATAGACCCAATCATTAACTTTAAATTCTAGATCCCTTCTTCTCACATCGGCATAAGACTTTTGTCTACTTTGAGTTGTTCTAAACCTCTCTAATGAGCCAAACATTCTCAATAGCTTCATAAACTGATTCGGGACCAAGAAGAGCAATTTCTCATACCTTAAACAAACCAATCGGAGACCTACATCTCCTACCGTATAAGGCTTCAAAGGGAGCCATGCCAATACTAGAATGATAACCATTATTGTAGGCAAACTCTATTAATGGTAAGTGTTCATCCCAATTACCTGTAAAATCTATCACGCATGCCCTCAACATGTCCTCTAAGATCTGAATAGTGTGTTCCGCTTGACCATCCGTTTGGGGATGAAAAGTCATGTTAAGCTTGACCTAAGGACCAAGCCCTATTTGCAATCACATCAAATAGTTTGAAGTAAATTGGGTACCCCCGATCCAAAATAATAGATAAAGGAACCCATGCAACCTCACTATCTCTCTTATACACACATTGACATAGTCTTCCGTCGAATGAAAAGCCTTGATGCGAATAAAGTCAGCTGATTTTGTCATCCTATCTATAATGACCCAGATAGAATCATGTTGCCTACGAGTACGAGGCAAAGCCACAATAAAATCCATATTCACCTCTTCCCTTTTCCAAGTGGGGATTGGTATATCTTGAAAAGAACCTCCCGGCCTTTGATGGCCAATCTTAGCTTGTTGAAAATTAGGACATTTGGCTACAAAACCCGTAATATCCTTCTTCAGACCATTCCACCAATAGACTTCCCATAGATCACGATACATCTTTGTCGCTCCCGAATGAATAGAATAACGAGAACTATGAGCCTCCTCTAAAAATTTTCCCTCAAACCATCAACATCCGGAACACATAATCGACCTTGGTACCTAAGTACCCCATCTCTCCCTTGGGAAAAAGTCTCAACGGACTTCTTGAGTATCAAATTTTTCAACTCAACTAATAAGGGATCAAGCTCTTGCTTAGACTTCACATACATCACAAATGACGATTTGGAACCATTATGGACCATGAATACACCCTTGGTGGAATCCACTAGTTAGACACCTAGCCGGGCCAATCTATGAACCTCTTCAACCAATTCTTTCTTTTCATCCTCTACATGAGCCACACTTCCCAAGGACAATCTACTAACTTCATCCGCTACAACATTAACTTTGTTGGGGTGATAAAGGACACTCATTTCGTAATCCTTCAAAAGTTCTAACCGCCTTATTTTTTGGAGATTCAAATCTTTTTGACTCAACACATATTGGAGACTTTTGTGATCGGTGAAAACATCCACACGGACCCCATACAAGTAATGTGTCCATATTTTCAACGCAATTACTATCGCCGCCAATTCAAGATCGTGGGTCTGATAATTCTTCTCATGTACTTTAAGTTGCCTTGAAGCATAGGCAATCACTTTCTAGTTTTGCATGTGGACGCATCCCAACCCCACTCTAGAGGCGTCACCATACCACAAAACCATATGTACCCTTCGACAAGGTCAACACCGGAGCGAAAGTAAGTCTATCTTTTAATTCTTGGATTCTTTTCTCACAAACCTCCGACCACTCAAATTTAGCTTTCTTTTGAGTCAAATTCGTCAACAAAGAAGCAATGGAGGAAAATCCCTGAACAAACCTCTTATGGTAACCGGCCAAACCCAAAAAGCTTCTAATGTCGTAATGAGTTAGAGGTCTAGGAAAACTTTTGATCGAATTCATCTTCTTAGGATCAACCTCAATCGTCATGACCGAACGGTACCCCTTAGACGTAACATGGCACAGAAAACCCCGAAAGGCTCCAAGTAAGCCTCTTAGAATATCATCATCACATAAGTAAAGAAAAATTAAGAGTAGAAACACATTTTTCAAGTCATAAGAAGTTTTCATAAAGGTAAAGCAGAAGTCTAGACATAGTCGCACTTATCCATCTATTACAATCAAAAAGTCAATAATAGGGTCACAACCCTTACAATAGAAATCTGAGAAGTGTAGTACAATTAAAGAAATGAAACAACAATATAACACTTGTCGTCGGATCCATGAGGACATACCACAACCTTTGGAGAATAGTCAATCCAAGCTTTGAACTAGAAGAGATCACTTCAAACTCCCGAACCTACACTTTGTAGAAAAATGTAGAAGAAATATGGGTTAGTTCAAAAATGCACTAAGTATGGTAGCGATGCATGAAAACCTTTAAACATGCTAAAAAGGGACATTTTAGTTGAAAACTATGAACTTTACCAAGTTAATAATCATCATGAAAGATAAGTGCCAAAATCATAAGATACAAGAATATTCAACCTATTGATCATCTTATCAAAATGGAAACAAACCATAAGTACAATCCAAGTAACCATGTGCAAGGTTTGAATAAGATCACATACTCCTATCCACACTAAGGAAAGCTTATCAAGTGATTATAGTTCATAACTCCAATTCTAATTCACTCTATCATAGTGGGATTAGCTTTAACCGACATTGACCATGAGAGCTTATCATGAAATCCGGTGTCTACCCCACATCGAAAATGGGTTGTTCTACTTGGCCAAGGTACAACCAAAACTCTTACCTTACATGGATCCACTAGCTAAACACCTATGTGTGTACATAGTTTATGGGATAAGGAGAGTGCTTCTAGAAGCCCGGACTCAACTATGGTAGAAGGTTTCCATCTCATGAGACAACTACTTTGGGAACCCGGACTCAACTAGTGTATAAGGAACCCATTTGGGAAGCCGAACCCAACTAGTGTAAAAGCTTCCATCTCATATTCATATCCACTCGGTGCTAAGCAATTATTCCCATTGAGGTTATATTAAGTCTTGACTTACATTGATAATTAAGGAAGAGTGTCTTGTCACTCAATCCAACAACTTATGCTAAAGCTCCTAAATTCATTAGGAGAGACTAGTCTTTAACCCTTAGAATCACTATATGTGACAAACCCTTTATATTGTATGATATTCATACCTAAGTGTGAAAGTAAGGATAATCATCCAATCAACACCGCAATTAGATCATAATATAAGCACTTTACTCTCAAAGCAATCTAATTGTATACACACAAGTCTTATACATATAGCTAGTTCTCATGTTTTTCCCTTCAAGGGATATAGATCACATTCAACCAATCAATATAAAATCACTACACTAGATATAGATGGTAACATGAATCAAATAACTAAACTACTACAAGTATTATTTCATAGTTACAACAATTCATCCAAATAACAAGTCATAAATTAGGGTTATGGGGAATTCATGGATCCATGGGTGATTTTATTATAAAACCACCATAAAACAGTAATTGAATCATAATATAAGACAATTAAATCATTGGAAACGTTTTTAAAAAAAATCCATGCACAAGTCATAAATTAGGGTTATGGGGAATTCATGGATCCATGGGAGATTTTATCATAAAACCACCATAAAACATTAATTCAATCATAATATAAGTCAATTAAATCATTGAAAATGTTTTTAGAAAGAATCTATGACTTGGAGTGAAAACCCTAGGTTTTTGGAGACTTTTTAACTTTGAAATTGGAGTTTAAGGACTTCATGGATGAAAAGCTAACCATGAATCAAAACTACCATACCTTAGATAAAGATTCCTCACAAATTTGGGTAGAAAAGATGAGTTCTTGAGCCCTAGATCTTCACTTCTTCTTCTTTTTCTTCTTCAATGGAGGTTTTAGAGAGAGAATTATTTGGAGAAATTTTGATTTGTCTGGGGGATTTATTAATTATGATCTTAGATGGGTTATTTTAGGAGGGAAATATACTTATATAGTTGTTTAAAATAAGCCTAAAACGACCATTAAATGAAAAGGCAATTACAAAAGGACCCCTAGACTCAATTGCTAAAAGGAAGTTACAGATGTGATCCCTGACTAGGGACCCATGGACCATGGATGGGACCACGGCTTGTGCTAGTGAACCATTGGTCTTGGTTAGAGACCTAGATTTTTAGGGGCTTGAACCACGACCCCCACCTACGGGGTGTGGGTGGACCTACGGGGTGTAGGTACCCTTCGTGGGTCACTGCCTAGGCATCTTTCTAGGCCTTTTCCTCAAGGACCCATGGTTGGTCCTTGGGGTTTAGGCCTTGACTTTCTAACATCTAAACATGAATTTTAAAGTATGGGGAGGTATTTTTAAGGCTCCAATTCTAACGTAAAGCTTTAACTTAGTCTACTTCTTTAGGTTAGACACTAGTTTAGTTTACAAGTTTCCGGAATGTTACATTATCTCCCCATTGGGAACAATCGTCCTCGAATGATGATCTAAACACCAAACTCATTTGCTGACTCAAGACTAGCAGCCCATCATGCATGAAATATATCATGGAAACTCATTTTCTTTTCCTTTTTTTCTAAACATGAATTTCATTTAGAACATGCATAACATAAGGAAATCATGGAAAAACTCATACTATACACATGACTCCCAAAACACTAAAACTCAAGAGAAACTACTTACCTCAAGCTTGAGTAGAAGTAGAAGGAAAGAGATGAGGATATCGGGACTTCATATCGGCTTGTCCTCCCAAGTAGCACCTTCAACTAGATGATTTATCCATAACACCTTAACGGAAGCTACTTCCTTCTTTCTCAATCTCTTAACTTATCGGTCAAGGATCTCTATTGGAACCTCATCATAAGAAAGACTTTCATCAACACCCAACCCTTCTAAAGGAATAATGGACACCGGGTCTCCAATACACTTTTTAAGCATAGAAACATGGAATACCGGGTGGACCGAGGCCAACTAATTTGGCAATTCCAATTCATAGGCAACTTTCCTAATACGCTTCAAAATTTGATATGGGCCTACAAATCAGGGACTAGGTTTCCCCATGTTGCCAAACCTCATCACACCCTTCATGGGTGAGATTTTCAAATAAACCCAATCACCAATTTCAAATTATAACTCCCTTCTCCTCACATAGGCATAAGACTTTTGCCTACTATGAGCCATTTTCAACCTCTCTCTAATGAGCCAAACTTTCTCAATAGCTTCATAAACCGATTCGGGCCCAATAAGAGCAATAACACTTACTTCAAACCAACCAACCAGAGACCTACATCTACTACCATACAAAGCTTCAAAAGGAGGCACACCAATACTTGAGTGGTGACTATTATTGTAGGCAAATTCTATCAACGACAAGTGGTCATCCCAATTACCCTTGAAATGTATAACACACGCGCTCAACATGTCTTCTAAAGTTTGAATGGCACGTTCTGCTTGACCATCCGTTTGAATGTGGAAAGTGGTGCTAAGCTTCACCTTTGCACCAAGTCCCTTTTGGAATGAATAAAGGAACTCTATGCAACTTCACTATCTCACTTATGTACAAATTGGCATAATATTCCGCCGAGTGAGATACTTTAACGGGAATGAAGTGGGCTGATTTTGTCATTCTATCCACAATGACCCAAACATAATCATGTTGCAAAAAGCCTCCTGGCCTTCGGTGCTCAACCTTAACGTGTTGACAATTAGGACATTTGCTACAAATTCCTCAATATCCTTTTTCATACCATTCCACCAATATATTTCCCGTAGATCATGGTACATCTTAGTGGGTCCTGGATGAATGGAATATCTAGAAACATGAGCCTCTTCTAAAATTTGCTCCCTCAACCCATCCACATCCAGAACACACAAACGACCTTGGTACTAAGTACCCCATCTCCCCTTGGGAGAAAGCCTCAACGAACTTGTTCAGTACCGATTATTTCAACTCTATTAATAAAGGATTAAGGTCTTGTTTAGACTTGACATCTACCACAAAGGACGATTTTGAGCCACTATGAACCGTGAAACCACCCTTAGGAGAATTTACTAGTTGGACACCTAACCGGGCCAAACTATGCACATCATGGACTAACTTTTTCCTTTCATCTTCTACATGGGCGACACTGCCCATGGACAACCTACTAAGGGCATCCGCCATCACATTAGCCTTGCCAGGGTGATAGAGGACACTCATGTCATAATCCTTCAAAAGATCTAACCACCTTCTTTGTCGGAGATTCAAGTATTTTTGGGTAAACACATATTGAAGACTTTTGTGATTGGTGAAATCATTTACATGGACCCCATATAAGTAATGCCTCCATATTTTAAAAGTAAATACTACCGCCACTAATTTGAGATCATGGGTCGGATAATTCTTCTCATGAACCTTAAGTTGTCTTGACGCATAGGAAATCACCTTTCCATATTGCATGAGCACACACCCTAACCCCACTCATTGTTTCGAGGACAAAACCACTATTTTCCCTTAATGTCTTTTATTTTATTGTTTAGAGCTATTGTATGGGCTATGACCCAAAGTGTATTGGAGTGTTGTAGATGGTTTGAGACACAGTGTCATAGACTCTCGCTTATTTTTATAACAGGCTTCGATTGTAAAAGAAAGGTTTTTAATTTCCATAAAATTTCCTATGTTATTATGTTATGATCTGCTAAGAAGCTTGTATAAGGCTCTTCGGAGTTTTGTATGCCGTGTTAAGTCTAGGGGCTGCTCTCGGGTCGTAACAAACTTAGTATAAGAGAAAAAGATTTTGGGATGGTCCTAGGATGTCTCAAACCACATCTAGTAGATTCTTGTTCAAAGTGTGAAATGCACCATATTTATTAATAAGGAGGCTATTGGTTGTTAGGAAAAATCTCTCTTCTTCATTCTCCAAGTCGTGCTATAGAGTTTAACTCTATAAGGTCTCTCTCATATTCTGTATCCGATGGTTTTTAGGATATGACCACTTGAAGGGCTCATTCTACAAGGATCGAGGGAGAAAAGGTTAGTAGTGATACCAATTATGGCTATGTGACTAGATGAGGCGTGACATGATAGGTTTAGATGGAATCCTTTGGTACCAATAGGTTGCATTATGGTTATGTGAGTTTGTTGGTAAAATCTGGCTTAGTCATGATGAGTTTTAGGGTGTGTTGGAGGATTTGATGAATAGTGGTGTTTAAGTGATGCCTAAATAGTTGAGTGAGTAGACTACTTTAAAGGAGGGTAGAAGTGTAATTCTCCATGGTCTAGAACCATCTTGAGTGATGAAGGTGAGAGTTTAGTGATAACTTGAACCAACCTTAGAGTTGAAAGAAATGGTGTTTTGAAAAGTCTGTATAGGCTTACTCCCAAGGGGGATATAATGTGTTTAGATGGAAAATGGGTTAGGTGTTTTAGATGTTCATGTTTTGGATTGGTTTGAAAATCTCACCTTGAGAGGTGTCGTGAGTTTGAGGAGGTTAGTACCGGTTAGGTATTCTCATCTAAGGTCTTGAGTGTTGTTGGTAAGGGTGCTTGTGAGGTAGAGTGCATAAATGAGAATCTCTCAAATATAGAAGTTTCGGTAGAGGTCTTAGACCAGAAATTTAAGAAATAGAAGAATGATGAAGTTCATGAAGGTGTGAAGGAGTGGTCTTTGTGTGAAGGTTGTAGGTGAGAGTGCTACTTGGGAGGCCAAGGACCACTAAGATGTCCCGATATCCTTATATTTCCTTCTATTCCTCCTTAAACTTGAAATGATAAGTTTCCATTGACTTGTTTGATGGTTGTGAAGTCTTGGATGTTGTAGCTAGTTCCTCTAAAACTTCCTCATTTTAGAAGTCATGTGTGAATTATATGTTTTCCATGATTTCCTTAAATGATGCATGTTCTTGATGAAATTTATGTTTAATGAGAAAATGAGTTTTCATGATATATGTCCCTCATGTTGTTGTGCATTTGGTATGAATTACCTGTTTGACTTCATGAGATGCGTTGATGAACATGCTTTAGTATGCTTTTGAGAGTAATCGTATATTAGCTCCATGATGTTGTGTTGAGCATTATTTTAGTTGGAGAAGTTAGTTCCTCCTATGCAAATGAGAAATATTGAGTTTCGTGCATATTGGGTTGTTAGAAGTAGTTCCTACTCCCTTGTATTGCATTGATGATGTTCTGAGATGGGATTGGTGTTTTCTCCTTTAAATGATGCATTATATTGATGTTGCATGCATAACGGGCTGCTAGTCTTGAGTCTTTAATTCCAAGAAGTGTTTAGAAGTTTCATTCGAGGAGAATGTCCACAAGGGGGAGATATTATTATGCCTCCTAAAATTAGCAGGTGAAACTAGAGCCTTACATGAGAGTTTTAGAGTTTGATGTGAGAGTTAATGTTGTAAAATGGCTTTCCGAACTGAGGGTGAGATTTTTAGGGGCTAGATGTCAAGGTACGACCCCCCAAGGACCAACCAAGGGGTCCTTGAGGAGGACCCTAAAGCCTAACCCCAAAACTGCCAAGCTGCCAAAAATTCCTTGACCTACGGATGGGACCTACTGGGCGTAGGTCCATCCACGGCCCATAGCACTTGATCGTTGGTCAAGGGGCCTTGAGGAGGAGCTTTAGGCCATAGACCACGAACCTGCAAAACACCCCGTGGACCCATTCACGGTCTGTGGGGGGGGGGGTAGGTTGTTGGTCATGCCTGTAGGTTGCCTAGGTTCGGCCAAGGTGAGGGATATTCTAGGTAATTCCTAATCAATTTAGTTAAGTGTAAAGTCGTTCTAATTCATTTTAATAGACTTATATAAGTATTTTTAAACCATTAACTAACATATTTACTTCATAATTCCTAAGACCCCAAATCACAACTAACTTTACCCCCAAATATTTCTCTCACTAAAAATCTCCATTGGAGAAGAAGAAGTCAAGGTCTAGGGCTCAAGAACTCATCTTTTCTACTCAAATTCGAGAAGAATCTTCATCTAAGGTATGGTAGTTTTGATTCATGGTTAGCTTTTCATTCATGAAGTCCTTAAATTGTCACTCTAAGTCATGGATTCTTTCTCAAAAGTTTTCAATTATTTATTAATTATCTTATATTATGGTTTAATTGTTGTTTTTATTGTGGTTTTATGATAAATTCTTCCATGAATCCATGAATTTCACTAACTTCTCAAGTTGGATCTTAAGGTGGGGTATTGAATTATATGATTAGAATGTTATAGAATCATTAATACAATATTACTTGAATTATGTATTAATTAAGCAATTTCTATAGTTTTGATGTTGAATTTTCTCCAAGAACTTATGAACCCCAATGTCCCTAATTTGTGCCTTTGTGATGTGGGTGATTTGTAGAAATATGAATATTATGACATTATGTCATATTAGTTAAGTTATTTGAATTATGTTGCCTTCCATGTTTAATGTAGTAATCCTAAATGTGATTGGTTGAGTATGATCCTTGATCCATGTTGGGTAAAGCATGAGACTTATGCCAAATTGGTTCTTTATATGTGTACTTTATGAGCATGATTATAATGTAAATTGTTGTGTGTTGAATTGTATGCGGTGTCATTGTGGAACGACTCCAGCAACATGACCTATATTATAAGTTTTTGAGAACATGCATTTTACGACTTGATTACTTTAACTATGATTATATCCATGTCTAATATGATGAAAGCTGGATGTGTTGATAGTATATGGTCTTTGGTCTTTAAAGGGGTAATATATGGTATTATACTTGCTCTGTGAAAGTGTGTTCATGATTTAAGACCATCTTTTGAACAAGTAAAGTGATCATGACTTTGATGTAATTGTGGTGTTGCTGAAAGTCTATTCTCACTCACACACACTTATGCATGATTATTCCATCATTATGATCATATTATTGTGTTGATTGAAAGTTCATTCTCATAAACACATAATGAGTATAATGTTAAAGTTTTCCTCACATATTGAAGGTTCTAGGTTAAAAGTTTGTTCTCATCTAATTGAATCTATCATGAAGATCTTTGGTTGAAATTCCATTTTCACCTAATGATATATGGGCTATCTTTAGGAATTGTGTTGGATGGAGGGTAAGATACTCCTTCATGCTTGTAAATTCAATTCAAGACTAAACATGTATTCGTGGGAAGTTATGCCTAGCACCGAGTGGATATTGAATATGAAATGGAAGCTCCCCCTCTAGAAAGGACAGACTTCTAGAAAATATCTCATGAGATGGAACCTCCCACGTTAAGTAAGAATGGACTTCTAGAAGCAATCTCCTTATCCCATAACTACATGCCCCCGTAGGTTATTTAGTCATTGGATTCATTTGCAAGCTAATACATTTTAGTTCTACCTTAGGCAACTAGGACACCTCTTTTCGATATGGGGCATGACACAAGATTCCATGCAAGCTCACATAGTCTATGTCAGTTAAGGCTAATTCCCACAAGGTCAAGTATAGGATGTACTATGGCTATTCAAGGAGTTCTAGTTAGTATGGGTGGGGGTATGGGACTTCATCCATGCAATGCACAAGTAGGTTTTGAGAGTAGTTGTGGTAGTTTCCTATTTGTCAAGATGACTCATGTAGTGAATTTGCTTGTGTCTAAATGGTAATTGCATTTGATGTTAAGGCTACTTGTAAAGTTTCATGTTAACTTGGATTGTTGCTATGAGTTGCTTTCATTGATGTGATTGAGTAAGAGTGAATGTTTCCTATTCTATGAGAGATAGGCTAAGGGATGAGTTTAAAACAGGGTAAACATGAATGAGGATCTAAAGTGACTTGCTTAGTGTGGATAGGATTATGGGATCTTGTTCATACATTGCACAAGGTTGCCTTAAGGTGGCTCATGAAGTGTTGTTCATATGTCATGTTAACACTAGAGTGTATTGACTATGTATATGTTCCTAATGATAATTCTTATGTTCACTAGTTGTGATTGATGTCTACCATGCTACTGTTTATATTTCTTCATGATGTCTATTATGCTTATGACTTCTGTTTTCACAGTATTTTCAAATGATAGTTTAAACTAGTAAAGTGCATGCATTCAGCTAAAATGTCCTTTTTAGCATATTCTCAAAGTTTTTCATGCATGGCTATCATACTTAGTAAATTTTTATGCTAACCCATATATCTTCTACATTTTTTACAAAGTGAAGGGTTTGGAGACTTGAGTTCTATTCTTGGAAGATAGGTTTCTAATGAGCAAGGAGTTGAAGATTTGGTGAATCCTCATAGCTTTGGGACAAACCCACTATTTTCCCTTTATGTCTTTTATTTTAATGCTTAGAGATTTTGTATGGGCTATGACCGAAAATGTATTCGAGTGCTGTAGATGGTTTCAAACATAGTGTCATAGAATCTCGCTTATTTTTATAAAAGACTTCGATTGTAAAAGAAAAGTTTTAAATTTCTGCAAAATTTTGTATGTTCTTATGTTATGAAATGCTAAGTGTCATGACCCAGGGGTACCCCCTAGACGTAACATGGCATACTCGACCCTGAAGGGGGTCTGATACAAGCCTCGTAGCATAACTTGAACGTAATAGCATAGGAAAATCATGTGGAATTTAAAACATTACTTTACAATCGAAGTCTTTTATAAAATGAAAGTGAATCTATGACACTATGTCTCAAACCATCTTATTACTCGAAATAAAACTCTTGAATACAATCTTAGGGACATAGCCCTTACATTAGTCTCAACATAATAGAAAGACAATAAAGGACATATGGTCAGGCTTTCTAATACAATGAGGACTCACCAATCTTCTTCTTCTTGATCTACTATGAACCTAGCCACGAGGATGGAATCCAATATCTCCAAAGCCTACACTTATAGAAATGTAGAAAGAAGGGGTTAGCACGAAGACGTACTAAGTATGGAAGCATGCATAAAATCCTTGAAATATGATAAAAATGACACTTTAGTTCAGAAGTATGCATTTTAAAAGTTTAGAAACCCACGTGCACTTTCAATGTAGAAGATAAGCCATAATCACATTTATACCCATAACATAGTAAAACCATCACCTGAGCAACCCCTAAGAAATACTTGTGCAATGTATGGTTGGCATCCCATAATACCAACCCTACTAAGTACTTCCTTGAAGCTACCTTAGTCATCCATTTCATCCTTAGATCTCATCATAATCAATAGTCATAGATAAGGAAATAGTCATGTTGAATTATAAGGAAAGTCAATCATAGTAACCAACCATTCAACATACATGCATATATTCATGTCTCGTCATATCATAAAAAATATCATCATAAATAGAACCAATACATAAGTAACCTTGTGCTCTACTTGTGCAATGCATAAATAGGATCCCATAATCCTATCTACACTAAGTATCACTTCTAGGCCACCATGATCATGCATAACATACCATGACTTTATCTATAGACAACGTTCCTAAACAAGGAGACATTCATGTTAATATCTTTTAATAAGTAAGACACTCATATCAACAATTCATATCATGTATACATAAGTTCATTTACCTTGATAGTATAAGGAACCCACACCACAACCCCTTTATAAGTCTACCTGTGCAATGTATAAAGGGAAGTCCCATACCCCTAGTCTCACCAAGTAAAGATCATTAAGCAATCATTAGTATAGTTCATGTTCATACTTCATATAAAGCATACATTTAACTCATAATTATCATATCCTACGAGAACATACCACAATCACTCTCAAAGCCCACTTGTGCATTGCATAAATGAAGTCCCATACCCCAATCCATGCTAAGTAGAACTTCTTAAGGAACCATAGTACATAACTCATGTTCTTATCATGATTCATATTATTAGTATATAGGGAAAATATCATTAACCGACATAGACCATGTGAGCGACATGGAATCTGGTGTCATACCCCACACTAAAAGAAGGTGTCCTACTTGCCAATGATAAAACTAAATGTATATCTATAAGGTGGATCCACTAACTAAAGACCTACATGGGCACATAGTTATGGGATGGGGAGATTGCTTGTAGAAACCCGAACTGTTGTATTGGCGGAGGAGTTTCCATCTCATGAGAATAGTTTAGACCTATTGTATTGACGGAAGGGCATCTACCTCATTAACCATATCCACTCGGTGCTAAGCATTATTTCCCAATTATACATAATTAGTCTTGAATTGCATTTACATGTGTGAAAGAATACTTTGCCCTTCATTCAATACAACTCATAGAATAGCTCATAGATTCAATAAATTGAGAATCTACTTTTAACCTTAGAATCAATATTAGTATGTGTGTAGAACTTTCACATTACATTCATAGTGTTTTCATGAGAATAGAGTTTCAATCTATACAACATTATCATCATCCTAGAAAATTCATACATAATCAAGCGTTGGGGTTAGGGAAGAATAACCTTTCAACAATACCTCAATTTACATATTAGTCATACGGTCATCACCTTTCAAGTGAATCATAAGTTTATACACAACTTTCATCAACATGTACAAACCCTAGAAATTTACCTATTTCAAAGGTTATGAATCATGTCTAACAATTACACCTAGAAATACTACAATAGTCATGAATAAAACAAGATTCAATAACTAGATTAACATAGATACATTTCATAGTAATCATCTTGCATCAATACACCCATCACAATTAATGAAATTCGGGTCATGGCGGAGTACATGGGTTCATTGGGAATTTTACAATAAAAATCACCATTAAACATCAAATCATCCATAATATAAGACAATTAACGTAATGAAATGGCTTTTAGGAAGAACCCATGGCTAGAATGAAAACCTTAGTTTTTGAACAAGTTACTAATTTCGAAATCATGAGTTGAAGGGCTTCATGAAGGAAAGTGTTCCATGAATCAAGACTCCCATACCTTAATTGATGTTTTACTCATGAAATTGGATGAAAAGGATGGATCTTGAGCCCTAATATTGACCTTCTTCTTTGTTCTTCAATGGAGTCTAGAGAGAATATTTTGGGAGGGAAGTTGGTTGAGTTTTGAGGTGTTAAAATAGTTTATTAATAGTTAAAAGTACTTAATTAAATATATCTTAAATAACTAATAATAACCGACCCTACCCTTAATTAATTAAAATATAATTTACGAAAACACCCCTCCCTTCGCCGAACACAAACCAGCTTTTGCAAGTGGGTGATCCACGGACCCCATCCACGGATTGTTGATGGTACCACGGCCCGTCCTGTATGGGGGTGGTGTGGATCAGAGAGGGTTAATTGGTGGAAAAACTTTGGGGAGACTAAGTCTTGACCCACACCTCCTAACCACGGAGCGTGTTTCCACCCACGACTCATGGGTGTCTAATCGTGGGTCATGTTGTATTTTACAGGTTTTTGGACCTTCCCTTGGGTCCTCCTCAAGGACCCTTGGGGAGTTCTAGGGGGTCATGCCTTGACGTTTAGGTACTAGAACCCTAGTACTAAGTTAGGGAATTTATTTTTGGACTCTAACCTTATGTTTTAACTTCATTAGGCTACTGGACTACATGTTAGGCTCTAGCTTAGGTCATTAGATTTTTGGGGTGTTATATTATCTCCCTCTTGGGAACATTCGTCCCTGAATGATGATCTAAACACCAAATGAAGTTAGAAACTCTAAACTAACAACCCATAATGCATGTAACATCAAAATGTGTAAAACTTGCAAATGCACTATTCACAACATGCATTATTCAAAAGGAGGAAACTTTAACTCCATTTCACAACATGGCCAATGCAATACAAGAAAGAAGGAACTACTTTTACCAACCCAATATGCATGGATCTCAATAACTAGCCATGTTCCAGAAGAAACTACCATCTCCTAGTCATAATATGCTCAACATACTCTTATGAAATTCATATGCAATTTACTCTCACAAAGCATTCCATTCAAGGAGGAATTTCTCAACTCCAAACCAAATTCATATTTTTCTTCTCATGAAGTACAATAGGCACTCATACTCAATGCATTACAAGATGAGGAAAACAATACACATAAACTCATCTCCTTTCAAAACAGAAGTTTTCATGAACATGCATTATATAAAAAAGTCATGGCAACACATAAGCACATAACAACAAATGTATAGATAGGCGTATACCCTCCCTCCTTTAGGAGTGAGCCTATACCAATACTTTTAAACATCATCAACCACATAATCATAGGAGGAATTACATTTTCCCACTGAAGGAAGGCTCAACCTAACATTATAGAGCCAATGTGCTTTTTCATCAAAGACTATCAAAGCATGTTCATCAAATCATCTCATGAAGTCAAATATGCAATCACTATACTAAGATGCACAACAACATGAGGAACATGTAAATGATGAAAAACCCATTTCATACAAAATAAGAATCTTTCAAAAACATGCATAACATAAGGAGATCATGGAAATTTTCTAAAACACACATGACTACAAAAGATAATACAAGCCCAAAAAGGAACTCTTGGTCTTAAGCTTGAATATGAATAGAAGAAAGGGATGAGGATATCGGGACTCTCAATCAATTTTGCTACCTAAGCACATGATCTCCCCCTTGGAAGTAAGCCCCCTTTTTACTGAAACCTCAAATATTATTCCTTTCTAACAAACTCAAGCGTTACCAAGGCTTATTATAACCTTACCGGCCTCTAAAATCATATAGGGCTAATAATCATGCATCCAAACCCTTCCAAGGTTAACAATAGTAACTCTAAGGGACAAAGGAATCATAAGATACATATAGCATCCAAGACTCCAGAATCATGAAATGAGTTAAGGAGAACTTATCATCTTAAGTTAGAGGAGGAATAGAAGGAAACATAAGGATATTGGGACATCTCATTGGCTCTTGGCCTCCCAAATATTCACCCTCAACTAAAACCCTAAAATACTACTCCTCAACATTTCCATGGAAACAACTATTTTTTACACTTCTATTTCTTAACTTGTCGGTCTAAGATTCCAAATTGGTACTTCAAAATGAAAGAGGTTCTCATAAAAGCACTCTTGCTCACAAGCAACCTTACCAACACCACTCAAGGTCTCATATGCCTACCAAACCGGGACTAAACTCCTCAAACTCAATACACTTCTTAAGGTGAGAATTTCAAGTCAAACCAAATTATGGAAATCTAGGAGAATGGAGAATTACATTCCTAACCACTTTAAAATGAATTTCAAGTCAAGTTAAACTTTTCATATCCGTCACACAAGGTGATTCTAACAATGGAGAATTACATTCCTAACCACTTTAAAATGAGTCTACTCACTCAACCCCTCTAGGCATCACTTAAACACCATTATTCATCAAGTCTTCCAACACATCATAAAACTCATAATGGCTAAGTTGGGGTTCCACCAACATGCACACATGACCATAATCAAACCCATACATACTAAGGACAACATAAAGCTCATCATGTCCAATTCATCGATTCACAAAAGACAAGTACTACCGGAATAGAAATAAGCATGAAACATATATCGGGAGCAACATTAGGAGGACACTCTTATTCACCTCTAGCTTGAAGAGCATCAAACCTAATTTTCTTCCTTTCTCTGCCCCTAGTGGTAAGTACCTAGAAATCTCCTATTTAGTGGTCACTCCCACCACAACCACAACAATCCTTCGTGCCGGCTAGACACTTACCACGATGCTTTCTTCCACATATTTTACAAGTAGGCTTAAGTAACATCGATTCACTATTGCTTCCTCTTTTAGGCTTAGGGTTAGACACCCTCTCCCCCCTAACTTTTGGGAGAATCTTAGAAGGATCATGTCCAAAGGACCTCTCAAGTGAAGAATTTCTATCATCCAACCTAACCCTATTTTCCTCCTTCAACCTTTGTTCAAGTTTCTTTTAATAAATTTCAATGGCATACACTATAAGACGAGGGATATTCATATTATGTTCAAACATGGCCATACGACATTCCTTTGCCACTAAATTAAACAATCCTGACACAAACTTACTCATCCCCGATTCTAGAATTGGAACATACTTAGACAATTGAGTGAACCTCCATGCATATTCCTTAACACACATTTCGCCTTGTTTAAGGTTGATGAACTCAAGCACCAAAGCTTCTCTCATTTCTAAAGGGAAGAACCTATCTAGAAAGGAACTCTTGAACCCTTCCCACTCTGTATGGCCCAATCATACCGGCATAGTCTCTCTCCATTGATCATGCCATATTTGTTCAATCCCTTTCAGTTGACAAGAAGATAATTCCACTTTCTCTATCGAAGTTAACCCCATATGATCTAACATTCTAGAGACCTCCTCCACAAACCCTAGAGGATCTTCTCCCACTTTGGAGCCATAAAACATATGAAGATACCCTCCTAAAAACTCCCTCAATCTAGAAGTAGCCATCCCCCTTATAGGATTTGCCGGAGTTACAACCTATTTGTTGACTTGCGCCGTCAAGGCTTGAACCAACAATTAGATAGCGGACCTAAAGCCGCATGAGTCACATTCTCCCCTATAGGGTCAATTGGAGCTTAGAGTGGAACTTATTTCTCCACATTTTTTTCCTCAATCCCTTGAATGTAGGCCCTTGAAGTAGTCATATCCTGAAAACCATAGGTCACACATTAGGAGAAAGGTCTAATAAAGCTAAACTCTAGGGAACAACTTTGAGAATGAAGAAGTGAAGTTTTCATAAGATCGGATTGCCTTCTATTCATAAAATGTGGCACGCTTCCCATTTACGAACAAGACTCTACTAGATGTGGTTTGACACATCCTAAAAACCATCCCAAAAGCCTCATGCTTGGATACCACGTTTGTCACGACTCAGGGGTACCCCCCTAGACGTAACACGGCATACTCGACCCTGAAGGGAGTCTCATACAAGCCTCATAGCATAACTTGAACGTCATAGCATAGGAAAATAATGTGGAATTTAAAACATTCCTTTACAATCGAAGTCTTTTATAAAATGAAAGAGAATCTATAACACTATGTCTCAAACCATCTAATTACTTGGAATAAAACTCTTGAATACAATCTTAGGAACATAGCCCTTACATAAGTCTCAACATAATAGCAAGACAATAAAGGACACATGGCCAAGTCCTCGAATACAATGAGGACTCACCAATCTTCTTCTTCTTGATCTACTAGGAACCTAGCCACAAGGATGGAATCCAATATCTCCAAAGCCTACACATCTGAAAATGTAGAAAGAATGGGTTAGCACGAAGACGTACTAAGTATGGAAGCATGCATAAAATCCTTGAAATATGATAAAAAAGACACTTTGGTTAAGAAGTATGCATTTGACAAGTTTAGAAACACACATGCAATTTCAATGTAGAAGACAAGACATAATCAGATTTATACCCATAACATAGTAAAACCATCACCTTAGCAACCCCTAAGAAACAATTGTGCAATGTACGGTTGGCATCCCATAATACCAACATTACTAAGTACGTCCTTGAAGCTACTTTAGTCATACATTTCATCCTTAGACCTCACCATAATCAATAGTAATAGATAAGGAAATAGGCATGTACGTTACTTGAATTATAAGAAAAGTCATTCATAGCAACCAACCATTCAACATACATGCATATATTCATGTCTCATTATATCATAAAGAATATCATCATAAATAAAACTATCACATAACTAACCTTGTGCTCTACTTGTGCAATGCTTAGATAGGATCCCATAATCCTGTCTACACTATGTATCACTTCTAGGCCACCATGATCATGCATAACATACCATGACCTTATCCATAGCCAACATTCGTAAACAAGGAGGAATTCATGTTGATATCTTATAATAAGTAAGACACTCATATCATGCATACTTGTACAATGAATGAATGAAGTCTCATACTCCCATCCATGCTAAGTAGAACTTCTAAAGGAACCATAGTACCTAACTCATTTTCTTATCATAATTCATATTATTAGTGTATAGGGAAAATAGCATTAACCGACATAGACCATGTGAGCGACAGGGAATCCGGTGTCGTATAACCCCACACCGAAAGAAGGTGTCCTACTTGCCTAAGGTAGAACTAAATGTATAGTTATAAGGCAGATCCACTAGCTAAAGACCTACGTGGGCACATAATTATGGGATAGGAAGATTACTTCTAGAAACCCGACCTATTGTATTGGCGGAGGAGTTTCCATCTCATGAGAATAGTTTAGATGACCCGACCTATTGTATTGATGGAAGGGCATCTACCTCATTGACCATATCCACTCAGTGCTATGCATTATTTCCCAATTATACATAATTGGTTAAATATTTAGTTTGTATATGATGATTGGATGCATATGTGTATTTTCAATTCTACATTAAATATGAAATCTTTATGAGAATTGATTTGCTTAAATGTGTATGCCGCATGCATAATTGATTAAAAATTAGTGCCCTATTATCTCTCAATAACAGACATGGCATCAAAAAGTCTCATTGCTGACTTCAACAAAAGATGAAAAACTTAACGGTGACATTTACGACATCAAGAGTCAAAAAATATGGTATGTACTGGAAGAGAAAAATACTCTGGAAAGGTATAAATCATGTTTTGAATCAACCAGAAGAGGATAATTCTGTACAACACAGAAGAGATCTTGAAGGTTAAAAATCTTGGAGAAAAGCTAATTTCACTTCACGGGGGAGTGATAGTCAGATTTGTGGTTGATAACCTCATACATGAATGTGAGGAATTCCCAACTGCTCATGTTATGTGGGTACATCTGCAAGAAAGTTTGGGGGTACGTCTGTAACCCGCCTGCGACAGTTGACTATCAAATTTGACACTTACAAAAAGTGTCATGATCGGAATATGAAACAACACCTTAGGGTGATGTCAAAAATTGTAACTCTACTAAAAAGTGTTGGCCTTGTTCTTTTATATGAGCAATAAGTTTAGGCAGTGATTCGGTTTCTTCCCAATAATTGGGAACATTTGAATGTTAAATTGACCCATAATGACAGCATCAAAATATTTTCGGATGTTACACGCCATGTTGAACTTGAAGATGAGCACCTCGGGGCAGCTAAAGCTGCTTCCAATGCCTTTGTGGCAAATTCAATTGGTAGAAAGCCTTCACTCTTCAAGCACAAGAAAATTTGGAAAAGAAATGGGAAATACAAAGAGACTTGAGAAGGACCCTCTAAGAAAAAGAGGAAGCCAAATTCCAAGAACAGAAATTGGTTTTTCAAGAAGAGAGACAAGAGCAATATGAAGTGCCACAATTGACAAATGTCGGGGATCCACTGCAATATGAAGTGCCACTCGTGAATGTACTAAGCCAAAAATGGTAGCATTTCTAAATTCATCTCTAAGTTCAACATATGTTTCTAGGAATTCTTTACAAACTTATCTTATCCTATGTAGATTGTAGACTCAGGATCCACTGACCACGTGAGTCGAGATCCAAAAGGGTTTATGGAGTTTTGTTGAGTTTCATCTAAATCAAGGTGGATCTACGTGGGAAATAATGTGAAACTAGAAGTCAAAGGGATATGCACTTGCAAAGTACACTTCTGTGGTGATGTTGCATCACGTCCTATATGCACCAGAGATTCGACGAAACTTAGTATTTGTGTTTGTTCTTTTAGACGTTTGTTTTGATTGTTTTTTAGTGTTAAAATAATTCTAGATAATGTTTTATATGGTTTGGGACTTCGTTATGACCGTTCTATCGTATTAGATTGTAATCCTTCAACTTTTGACTATTATGTTGACCGTTGTGTATTGGCATGTTGTTCAAGTAATATTGCATGCAAGATTAGGTCACATAGGGCAAGATCGAATGAACAGGTTGGCAAAACAAGGACATTTAGGTTCTTTCACCAAAGTTGATATGTCAAATTGTGAAAATTGTCTTGCTCGTAAGATTACGCGTAAACAATTTGGGAAGGCTAAAATAGCTGAGTTCTCGCTTCAATGAATTCATTTTGATATTTGTGTTCTAATGAATGTGAAGGCAAGGCCTGGTGCTACATACTTCATTACACTTATTGCTGATTTCACACACTTTGGTTATATCTATTTGATTTCTCAAAAATTTGAAACACCTGAGTGCTTTAAAATATATATGAATGAACCTGAAAATCAATTAGATAAAAGCATAAAGTCTTTAAAAACTGACTGAGGATGTGAATATTTGTCAAAACAATTTAAAGAATTATGTACTGAAAAGGGTATTATCAGACAGTTAACTATTCCTTATAAACCTCAACAAAATAGTGTAGCTAAGATGCGACTTTTGGTTACACGTTAAGAAAAGTTAAGTAAACTGTAAATTCAAAAAATGACCATGCCTTCCAAGTCCCGCGCGACCCCGCCGACCCAAAGATTACAAGAACCGCCGAAACCACCAGATAGTAACAACAACCAAATGGAAGACGGACACAAAACTCTCTCCTTCAAGGATGCATTACTTGATATAGAAGCGGCGCTCTGAACAAATCCTACGACATGTTCAAAGAACATGCGTTCAAAGGACATGACGCTACGATGGATGAAAACCAATGTATACAGGGAGTAATCACACGGACCGAGGAAGACAAACTCAAGTTGTATCAACCTTGGTGCCTCTCTGTGATAGTTAAAGCTTTTGGTAAACTCCTAGCCCATGGCTACCTGAAAAACAAATTAACAGACCTATGGAAGCTGGCTGAACCGCTGATCCTAACAGATCTCAGAAGCGACTATCACATAGCGAAATTTTCACAGGTCCAAGCATGAACAAAGTCCTTCACGAAGGGCCATGGTTCGTAGCGGGACAGCTCCTATCAGTTAGAAGATAGGAACAAGACTTTGTCCCACAACAGTGAACCATAACCCAAACGGCGATTTAGGCAAGGCTACCGTAACTCCCAACAGAGTTCTAGACAAAACAATTATAGAAAAAGTTGGGCAGCGACTGGGAGCCCTGCTAAAAATTGATACTAGCACTTTGGCAACCATCAGAGGACGCTATGCAAGGATATACATCCAAGTACCATTGGAGGAACCAGTCAAAACGGAGGTAACAATTGGAAGTCACAAACAGAAGGTGATTTATGAGAGCGAAGGGGTCATGTGCATGAAATGCGGAAGGATAGGCCATATACTCAACAACTGTACCACTCTCACCCCTATAAAACCTACTGATACTTACGAAATAACAAACATAGAGGCAACAAGTGAAACAGAGCCACAAGCCAATGGATGGGAAATTGTCTCCTTCCCAAAAAGAAAGAAGAAGACGAAATCTCAAACCCCCCGTACAACGGTTGAAACCAAACCCAATGTGAAACAGAAGACACACCAGGTAAAGGACTCGAATCGGCACCCAGGTACGTTCTTTGATACTGGCACCTTGGCTACCACCCCAAGAGGAGACTTGATAATTAATCAAGAAAAAAAACAAATGTTCCATAAGCATTAACTACGGTAACAATGCAACCCTCTCCCCCTTTACTAAACCCACTAACTACTCACCTAACAGTTCCTTAAATGCCTCTAATACCATTCCCATTTCCCCAAGGAACGAAACAGAAAAGATTCAAAGTAAGTCAAAAATTCCTTTTGCTACTGCTATCCAAGGCAAATTAATTACCAATGGGACCCAAACATTTAAGACCCCAGCAGTCTCTCTGGAGATCGCAAGGGGTTTCGTTTCCGTTTCCCACTAAAACCATCATCACAGTGGCGATTTGACAATGGGTGTCGCATAAAAAAACTCCTTTGGCACCACTTTATCCATGGATAAAAAGAGTGAGAAAAGGAACATACCCCAGAATACTCAAAGCTATGGATCCCAATCCTCCCACCACCGATCCACTGATCTTCACCTCAGCCCCGCTAGACCCAGGTCAAAAATCTTCCTCCTGGCTGGAGCTGGCACTGCAAGACAAACAACTGACCTTCAAGGTCATGATAGCAGGGCAACCGATCACCATAATACTACAGGACCCGGCGTACCTAACCCAAATAATCAAGGAGGTAATTGACCAGGCTATAGCTGGTCTAGGAAATAAAATTTGGATGCAATCGTTGAGGGAGACAAAACAATGGGGGAATATCAATACGATGTCAATGGAGGAGCTCAATACCATAATGGGGCACACTTTCCAGTCGCTCCCTTTCTTTCCTTCCCACCCATACTTGACTAGCTATAAGAGCCTTGTGTTTATTCACAGAATACCACAGGACATCCTGAATGCGATCTACTCACACCACCATCGTTCGCAACCCATGACCAAAACAGAGGGGGAGACGCAATCCTAGAAATGCTCAAAAGAAACAACCAGGAACTAGAAGATATTTTGATCTTTCTTGGAGAACAAAACATAGAAAAATGCATCTTTGAGAAACCATACTTCAAGGAGTTTGAGGACCCCTACAATAGTGTGATAATTGCACTATGCCCATAGACACTGAAAGAATGCACACTGAGCATTAGGAACGAGATCGCAACATTGCCAACAACGGTGGAACTGAGACCAAGGGTAACACAAGCTTAGGGGAACAAGAAGAAGAAGGGGAAACGCATGCAGGAGTAGGAAACACCACTATCACTAATGATGAACTTCATTATCTCGAATAAAATGAGGGACAATAGTGAAACCTTCAGGCATAATGTGAAGAAATGGTCAAAGTGCATAAACCTTCAAGCACGTGCTTCTTAAAACTAAGATGACTGAGCACAATAACCTCACAGAGGAACTAACTTTTGATGCCCAAATTCAATACCAGCAAATGGCCTTGCAAGGGGGATAGTAATGATGTTGAAGGAGGACGCACTAAAGCTAAAAAAACCTCACTGTAACGACTCAAGGTGTCCACGTCACAATCAAGGTACTCCCCAACTCCTACTCTTTGAATTTCTCCGCTATTTATGCTAGTCCAGATTTTAACATTAGGACTCTCCTCTAGGAAGAACTTTGTAACCTCTCTGCCAGTATTGATAGAGAGTGGCTCATTAGGGGTGACTTTAACGAGGTCCTCGAAGTTAGTGAAAAGTTAAGCGATATTTGTATTAATAATAGTAGAACCAATCTCTTCTGGGATTCTCTCAATAAGTGTAAAATGGTGGCTTTAGGTTTCAAGGGGTGCAAATACACATGGACCAACAAAAGATAAAGGAATAGGAGCAGCCTTATCCTTGAAAGACTCGATAGGTGCGTAGCAAACTACCATTGGGTAAAACAATAGCCCAATTTCCTTGTTACCCACCTTCTAGAACTAAGTCTGACCACTGTCCCATGATGCTTGAGGTGGACAACACCCACACCAATAAAGGACTAAAACCTTCCAGAATGGACCCATGTGGTGTAAGCATCCCACTTTACAAAGCCTTGTCCACCATTGTTTCACTGGCCAGGACAGCCTAGGAAATGCCATCAAAAGCTTCCAAAAAGAAACAACCGACTGGAACAAAACTACCTTTGGAAATTCTCAAAGAGGAAAAGAATCCTTGCTAGACTTAATGGGATCCAAAAATCCAATACCTACCATCTCAACCCCTATCTCCATGACCTTGAATCCCAACTTCTCAAAGATTATGATGAACTCTTACTTTCCGTAAAGGAATTTTGGAAAACAAAGTCTAGAATAAATTGGCTAAGTGAAGGAGATGCCAATACAATTTTTTTTCACAATAGCACCATCCAAAGGAGAAGGAAGAACCGCATCCTCCCAATCAAGGATAATATGGAAACTTAATTGAGGACCACGACCTCATTTGGAGCCATATCGCCCTCTTCTTCAAGAAGCTATACACCACATAACATCTTTCTTCCTAGAGGAACACCTCTCAAAGCAATATGCCTGCCCCTTGCCTCATTCCTGAGCTTAGTGCTTTACAATATAGCCCCATTAGGGAAAGTAAAATCCTCATAGCCCTCTAATTTTTCAAGCCCACCAAGGCCCAGGGACCTGATGGCATCCATCACATGCTCTACCAAAGGTATTGCGGTGGTGAAGCCTAATATCACCACCTTCTGCATGGATGCTTTCCTGAAAGCCTCCATGCCCCCTGAATTCCACTCCACCCTCTTGTGCCTCATTCCCAAGTGCCCCAATCCCCCCAACATGAGATGTTACAGGCCAATCGGACTCTGTAACACAAACTACAAGATTGCTACAAAGATCATTATAAATAGATTCAAGACCATTCTGTCGTCCATCATTGGCCCTAGCCAGGCCAGCTTCCTTTATAATAGGAGAGCCTCTGACAATGCCATTAACATCAAGGAATACATCACCCACTTTGGAAAAATAAAGGGCAAAAGAGAAAACATTATCTTGAAGATTGATCTTGAAAAAGCCTTCGACAGGCTAGAATGGTCATACATGAGGGATACCCTCCAATATCTCAGTATCCCACCCATGCTGACCAGTCTCATTATGTCATGCATAAAAACCACCTCCATAGCCATCCTTATAAATGGAAGGAAATCTGACTATTTCCACCCTTCAAGAGGGATAAGACAAGGGGACCCAATATCCCCGTACATCTTCATCATGTGCATGGAAAGACTCTCAAGAGAGATAGATCAAGATGTGAGGAGCAAAAGTTGGGATCCTGTCAAGATCTCAAGGATAGGACTTGACATCTCCCACCTCTTATTTGCCGATGACTTATGCCTTTTGTCAAAAGCAGACCAACAAAACTCTAACATAATTAAAGGCATTCTCCAAACCTTTTGTGATAGTTCTGGATAAAGGTCAGCCACCAAAAATCCAGAATACGTTTCTCCAAGAACTACTCTGACCATAACCGCCAAGCTTGCTCTTATACGCTTCGCATGGACACCTTTGAGACATTTGGAAAATAATTGGGCTTCCCTATTTTCCACAAAAGACCTACAAATGTTGACTTCCAATTCATTATTGATAACATGAATAGAAGATTAGTAGGCTTGAAAACAAAGTTCCTTAACCTCACCGGAAGGATTATCCTTGCAAAAGCAACCATCAATAGCCCTCTCATGTGATGCAGTACATCGAACTACCCACCAGGGTAACCAACACAATCAACAAAGTCCAAAGCGACTTTGTCTGGGGCTCTACAACTGAGAAAAGAAAGATACACCTTCTCAACTGGGATAGTATCACGAATGACAAAAACATGGGTGGGCTAGGTATGCAAAAGAGAGAGAGATAAGAAACATAGCACCCTCTCAAGCCTAGCACTAAGAGTCCCCCAAAATCATACCAAACTCTGGAGCAGGATTCTCCAAAGCAAGTACAAAAATCCAACCATAGAGCACAACCAGGGAAAGATAGTCTGTAGAACACGGAAGAATATCGAAAGGGGATGGCTTGATGTACTTGATGCAATTGAATAGAGAGTCCAGAAAGGGAGCAAGGTAAAGTTCATCACTGACAAATGGATTCCCCACCTTGAACTCATCAACAAAATCATCCATGGCCCCCTCCTAGAAGCAAAAACCAACCTCAAAGTTATAAATGTGCACGAAAATGGGAATTTGAACCTAGACAATTTTTCCTTCAACTTACCGAAAAACATTAAGGCGATCATCAGAGGCCACAAGCCCACTAGTGATACAACCAAGGAAGATACCATAGTTTGGGGACTAACCCCCTAATGGTATGTTCTCAATCAACATTGCCTGGAGGCACATAAAAGCATCCAATGACACCAAAGCCTTAAGGCCAAATAAGAAATTCAACTAAAACTGGTCGACAAGGAACCCATACAAAATGAAGAATTTCCTCTAGCTGATGTATCACAAGAGGTTGCCTACCAACCATGCCCTAAAGCAGAGAGGCCTAAATATCGAACCCAAATGCTCATACTGCAACAATGACATCAAAGATATAAACAATATATTCTTCCAATGTCCCAACTCCACCACCTTTTGGAATGAGATAGTCTTCACGAGCTGCACGCCCAGCCACACCTCTCTCACCCCCTGGATGGCACTGATTGGATTACCCACTGGCACAACCTTAGTAATAGGCAATTTGATAAACACCTATATTGGGGGATCCTAATCCCTTTCTACCTATGGAACATCTGGCTAAAGAGGAACCACAACACCTTCAATAACCAAAAGGATGGGGTAAACACTGGGACACAATCTCTCAAGCCACAGAATTCCAATGGATCATCCTTAAGAGCACGAATAGAGGAGACTCCAAATCCATTATCCAAGTCAGCTGAAACCCCCTTATCAGAACACGTACAAGCTAAACCTAGATGGTTCCATCAAAAACCCCCAGGCCCTGGCGGAATATGAGGTGTAATCAGAAATCACTAAGGTTGTGGAAATGGGCTTGGTTGAATACACCCCCATCACAAACCCCATCAGAGCTGAGCTTCCGGCTATGCATCGGGGCCTATCCGTTGCTTCAAGCCACAACCTTAGCCCACTAGAAATTAATTATGATTCCTCTGAAGTTATCAATATGCTAAAAAAAGGTAACTTGCTTTATGATGATCTAATTACTGAGTGTAGGTCACTAATGGCAAGGGTGGTCATCACAAATCTGGAGCACATCTTCAGGGAGTAGAACAAAGTTGCAGACAAACTTGCGAATGAGGGAGCAAAAACTGAAGGTGCAAGGCAACCAATCCTTTTTGAAACCGCTCCAACGTGGGTGGAAAATGAACTAGAGGCAGATGTAATTGGGATAACCTACACTAGGGTTAAAAATTCCCCTTTTTGCAATATCCAAGGTCGGGATATGACCCAAATTATTAACAATGAAGCACCCATTAATATGGGCCAGACTTAATTATGTTGCTACTTTGTTATTATTATTATAACATAATATAGGTAACCTTTTCCTCGGGAAAAAAATAGTGTAGTTGAAAGAAGGAATAGAATATTATTGGACATGACTAGATCAATGATGCGCAGGCGAATTTGTTTATCTCTTTCTGGGGAGATACATTATCGACTGCGGCCTACATATTGATAAAAATGCCTTCTAAATCAGTGTCTTCCACTCCTTATCAACTTTGGACTGGTCATAAAACAAACCTAAATTATCTACGACCATAGGGTTGTGGAGCACACATTAAAGATCATATTGGTATGTTTGGTAAACTAAGTCCAAAAGGAAAGATATGTATCTTTATAAGGTACTCATTACGCCCCAAAGGGTATGTGTTTATCGATGAAGTGGAGGATGGAAGTGTTATTGCAATTGGATCACGAGATGTCACATTATTTAAAAATTATTTTCCCAAAAAAGGGTGAAATGGATGAATTTGAGCCTCTGTACAAAATGTTGAATTCAGAAGATCAGATAATGTTGTCAAACATACCTAATAATTCCATGAATCAAGAAATAATTCCTTGTCCAAGTGGGAGTTATGAATCCCAAAATCCTATTGAGGAATCTGAATTTCAAATACGTAAGAGTACAAAAAAAAGTGTACCAAAACGATCTTATGAGATTGAGGATTATGTTTTCTTTGTATCTTCTACAGAATTGAATGAACCTAATTCTGGAACTGGGGCCTTATCGAGCCCTGAAAGGGATGAATGGTTAAAAGCGATGAAAGAAGAATTAGAGTCCATGAAAAACAACAAAATTTGAGATCTAGTTGAACTTCCTAAGGAATGCAAACCTCTTGGGAATAAATGGATTCTCAATGTTAAACACAAATCAGATGGGTTGATAGAAAGACACAAAGCACGATTGGTGACGAAAGGTTTTACTCAAGAAGTTGAAATAGACTATGAGAAATCTTTTTCATCAGTTGTGAAGTTTACTCCATACGATTACTTTTAGCTATTGTTCCACGTTATCTACAGTTACATCAAATGGATATGAAGACCATGTTTCTCAATGGAGAATTAAATGAGGAAATCTACATGGAACAACCAATAGGTTTCGTTGTTAAAGGTAAACAAAAGAAAGTTTGTAAATTGAAAGTATAAATTTATGTCTGTAAACATGTAATTTTTTATCGAACATAAGGTTTTACACTATTTTTATTCATTAAATATTTCTTTTATGTTTCAGATAGATATTTTGGTTTTGTCTTGTTTTAGTAAGTTTATTTTAAATGATTTGAAAATAATAAAAAATATATGTTTTCTTTTAATTGAAGTTTTAATAAATAAGCTAGTATTTCTTAATTATATTTTTAGACTAGCTATTTGACTTTTATTATTTTATTAATTCAAAAAAATTAGCTAATAATTTTATTATCATTATTATTTTACATATGTATTTAATTCATAAATAATAATAATAATAATAAACCTAAACTACCCACATGCACTACCCCATTTTCTCCCACTCACCTTACCCACACATCCCACCATACACACTACTCAACCAAAGTTACTCTACACACACGTACTAAACCATATATTACCACCACCACTACACTATATCTTACCAACAATGAGATACCAAAAAAAAAAAAAAAATAGAGGAAAGAATCAGAAACCAAAGAGACAACAAACACACTCTCTATCGACCCTTATGCAACACGATACACAAAAAAGAAAAAGACACCCATGCACACATTTGCATAATACTCACCTCCAATTCTCATACACCCAAATACACAACACCGATAAAAAAAATCCACCCAAACATTTTCACACCCAACACCATTACCCACATGTACAACAACATATTTAGTAACCCTTATATTATATTCTTCATTCACAAACAAAGGTTGAATTCGAGGTTTGCTTTCTGGTTTGGAGTTCATGGTTCCTTATTAGAATTATTTTCCTTTTGTGAATAATTTTCATAAAAGGTAACACTCAATTTAATTTAATTTAATTTTGTATAGTTTTATTTCATGATTATATAAGACTTGATTCCAATGTTATGAAATTGCTCAAATTTTATGTGTGTTGAACTTTGATGCTATAATATTGAAATACTTACCCATTATTTTATTCTATGTTATCTTTCATCTTGTACAATTTGCTACTATCAATTAAGTGTTTTTTATATTCAACTAAATTCATGAAAGAATTGTTCTAATAGTTTTTTTATTTAGAAAAAATAAAAGATGGAAAGTTACACATTTATATTTTTATTTTATTTTAATGTCTTTTGCTATAACTTGCAAGTATACTGAAAATGTAAATGCAACTATATCAAATTTGAATATGAAATAATTTTTTATTTTTCTAAGATTTTAGATTTTTATTATTTAAATAGTATTCATGAATATAAATAGTGTAAAAATAACTAATAACTAGTAATAAGCTTAAGCTTTCTAGCAATAGGTAAGCATTAGGATGGATATATGACCCGCTAAAAATATTTTTTTTGATTAAGAACGTGGTTACACATATTATTCTTGAGATATTAAAATACACTCAAGGATACGGTGATGCACCTTGTCTAATAATATAATTATATTTCATTAATTTAAAATAACGCTTTAGGATAAAGTTAATAGGTGTGATGCGAAGAAGACATTTATACCTCTAAATATCAAGACCAATAATGCAGTTATGCATCTAAATGGAGACCTATAAAATTTAAACAATAACATAAATATAAGCAAATCATGGCCAGTAATAATATATCAATAATAATAATAATAACAATAATTAAAGGCAAGTATAAGTCAATAAAAGCGATCGTGCTAGAACCACGGGACACAAGAGATGCCTAATACCTTCTTCTGGTCAACATAATTCCTTACTCAGATTTCTAGTTTGCAGACCAAATAAAATGTCATTTCCTTTTGATTAGGGATTAAAAGAAAAAGTGACTTGGAACACCATTACTCAATTCTAAGTAGCGACTCTAAAAAAATAAATAAAATATTCCCTAAATCAATACAGTTCCTTAAATTGGAAAAATCCTTTCGCGGTGCAAAAAAAGGGTGTGCCATATACGGCGACTCCACTTGGAATACCAAGAATTTGAGCTTTGTTATATTGAAATTTACTTGATTTTATTATTTTATTTTGGATATATTGCGTATAATGTCCTAATGTGCTACTTGCTGCTCATTTATTATTTTATATATAGTTGAACTTTAGTAAATTGTTTTTTCTTGCACACACCCTATGTGTCTCTGAAAATACTTCACACACGTTCACAGGAATGTAGTTATGCATCCTACTCTTTATTGAGATAAAGCTGGAGTGTCTTGACACCCAGTGAAGGACTTTTAGTCACACATGTTACGCGGGGATGGACCAGCAATGAAGTCTGAATAGCACTGCTACTCATAAGTTCCCCTCCCTGGCTTGAGTTGTCCACTCTGGTAAGCCAGTCTAGAAACCTATTTCCTTCAGGTTTGAACCTAGTAAACTGAAACATAGGCATTCTTATCCCTAGAAGACTCCACTTATTTGTACCATTTGCATTTGACTTAGTGAGCCTCAAAACAAGTGTTGGGTCCGTCTAGAACAAGTATCCCTCTCTTACTTGATCATTTAGCTGATTTTATGTGCTACATAAAATGCATTTATTTGTGCAACCTAAAATGCATTTATTTGTAAAGTCTCTATAAGTTGACTCATTTTAGTGTGATTAATGTAATGAAATAAAGTTATCTTTTGATTTTATTAAAAAAAAAAACGAAGAGAAAACACGAAAATATTTCTTCTTTCAGAAGTTATTATATATTTCTTAAAAATAAAATAGCAAATTTTTCACTACTTAATGAAAATAATAATAATATTTTATTTACATTTTTTTGAAGTTTATAAAAGAAATTCAAAATATTTTAATTTCGTAATAGTTTGAAAAATTGAAATTGTAAAAAAAAAGGTTTTAATATCTTAAACTATTTTTTATTGTTGTACAATCTGGACGAACTACGCACACCTGGTTCTCACTCGATGAGATACGTAGGCAAACATTTTCGGGTTCCGTGATCCTTATTAAAAAAATTCAAAGAAAGAAGTATTTCTTATTAAAAATAATATTGTGTTTATAATCATCCTGAACTACGTTTGACCTGATTCTTGCTTTGAGAAGATACGTAGGCAACCTTATATTGAGGTTCGGTCCAGCTAAAAAAAACTCTAAAAAATCATCGTCACAAAAACTAGGGAAAAAAAAGAGGGATCCAAAAAAAAATTCAATTTTTTTTTAAATTTTGAAAAAAAAAATTGACTTGGTTCGTACCTACATGCTTAGGAGTGTGCATAAGAAAAAATAATAAAGGACTATCAACACCATCCTAGATAATGGGACTTAGCATGATCCTCCTGTATAATAGGACTAGCAAGACCCTCTTGGATAATGGGACGTAGTACAGTAGGACCCTCCTAAATAATGGGACTAGCAGGACTCTCCTGGATAATGGGACTAGCAGGACCCTCCTGAATAATTGGGACTAGCAGGACCCTCCTGGATAATGGGACTAGCAGGACCCTCCTTAATAATCGGACTAGCAGGACCCTCCTGGATAATGGGACATAACAGGATTCTCCTAGATAATGGGACTAGGAGGACGCCTTCGATAATGGGACTAGCAGGACCCTCCTAGATAATGGGACACTACCAGGACCCTCATGGATAATGGCACTGGTAGGACCCTCCTTAAGAATGCGACTAGAAGGACCCTCTAGAATAATCGGACTAGCACGACCCTCTTGGATAGTAAGCAGGACCCTCCTAATTAATCGAACTAGCAGGACCCTCCTGGATAATGTGATGTATTATAGTAGGACCCTCCTAAATAATGGGACTAGCTGGACCCTCCTGGATAATGGGACTAGCAGGACCCTCTTGAATAATGGGACTAGCAGGACCCTCCTGGATAATGGGACTTAGCCGGACCCTCTTGGATAATGGGATTAGCAGGACCTTCCTGAAAAATGGGACTAGCAGGATCCTCCTGGATAATGGGTCTTAGCAGGACTCTCATTAATAATGGGACTAGCAGGACCCTCTTAGATAATGGGATGGGATGTAGTGTAGCATGACCCTCCTAAATAATGGGACTAGCAGGACCTTCGTGGATAATGGGACTAGTATGACCCTCCTAGATAATGGGACGTAGTATAGCAGGACCCTCCTGAATAATGAGACTAGCAGGACCCTCCTGGATAATGGGACTAGCAGGACCCTCCTGGATAATGGGACGTAGTATAGCAAGGTGTTCCTTGATAATGGGACACTAGCAGGACCCTTCTGGATAATGGGACTAGACTAACGTAATTTAATTTTAACTGGTTCATCATGAGGAGTGGAGTTGGTTTAAACATGCATTATCCCTCTGAAGAGTACATCACAACAAAGCTCGAGTCATTTGAAGTCTCGATTCAAAGCTAAGCACTATCTTTTATTTTTCTCACCATATCTTGTTTACTATAAACTGGGGCAAACTTTTGTGTTTTTACTTTTGTTTGTTTTAATTTCAGGAATTCGCTTGTAGAATAAGGTCAATCCATATTTCTAGCTTAGGATCCTATTTTGAAGTAAGTTAAATTTCAAGCTCATTTTCAGTTGGAGTAGCAAGAGTTCACCCTGAGAACAAGGTCAATAACCATGTCTGAGTAGAAGGAACTTACCTAAAGAAAGGCGTTTACCTTCAAACTCACTCGAGATGAAAATCAATATCTCACAACTAAGAAGCATGAAGACCCAAGTCCAGACTCAAGATAAGCTGCATAGATAGGAGCTTGTACTTTTATTTTCCGTTTGACTATTAGCTTTCATATTTTTAATTAAGGATAGGAGCCGCAACCTGGAGCCTCGATGGAACCTTACTTAACTTCCAACTCATCATTTCATCTCCTTGAACTACACATGACCTGATTCTCTTATAACCCGAGATATGTTGGATGACCAAAACAACGACTCAGTCACATTTTTTTTTTTTCAAATAAGAGTCCAATCAAAACTTGTCGTATCGTCTACTTCTTTGTCTGAAAACTCTTCCAGTCAAAGAGGGGCAAACTGTAGACACGTAAGTTTTAACCAAACATAAGGTTTTACACTATTTTTATTCATTAAATATCTCTTTTATGTTTAAGTTAGATATTTTGGTTTTGTCTTATTTTAGTAAGTTTATTTTAAAAGATTTGAAAATAACAAAAAATATATGTTTTCTTTTAATCTATGTTTTAATAAATAAGCTAGTATTTCTTAATTATATTTTTAGACCAGCTATTTGACTTTTATTATGTTATTAATTAAAAAAAAATTAGCTAATAATTTTATTATCATTATTATTTTATATATGTATTTAAGTCATAAAAAATAATAACAATAAACCTAAACTATCCCACTTGCACTACCCCATTTTCTCACACTCACCTCACATATTTACCCACCATACACACTACTCCACCACACATTACTTTACACACACACGTACTAAATCATATATTACGACCACCACTACACTATATACTACCAACAATGAGATACCAAAAAAAAGAGGAAAAAATTAGCAACCAAAGAGACAACCAACACACACACGTTGCAGACCGTTATGCATCAACATACGCAAAAAAAGAAAAAGACACCCATGCACACATTTGCATAAAATTGAACTCCAATTCCCATACACCCAATAACACAATACCGATAAAAAACTTGATTCTCATGATTATATAAGACTTGATTCCAAAGTTATGAAATACTTGCCCATTATTTTATTCTATGTTATCTTCCATCTTGTAAATTTACAACTATAAATTAAGTGCTTTTTATTTCAACTAAATGCCTGAAAGTATTGTTCTAAGAGTCTTTTTGTCAAATTTATCTAAAATTAAAAATGTTTATTTAGAAAAAATAAAAGATGGAGAGTTACACATCTATATTTTTATTTTATTTTAATGTCTTTTGCTATAACTTATAAGTATACTTAAAATGTAAATGCACCTGTATCAAATTTGAATTTGAAATAATTTTTTATTTGTCTAAGATTTTAGATTTTTATTAATTAAATGAGAAAAGACATAAAGTGACACCTGAACTGGTCTCGAATTTTCAGAAAGACACCTTAACTATGTGTACATCCTATTACCCCACTAAACAATCATGAACTTATAGAGAAAAGACATAAAGTGACACCTAAAATTGTCTCAAATTTTCAAAAAGACACTTTAAGTAAGTGAGTGTCCTATTAACCCACAAAACTTTTAAATACCTCTGTAAATAGACCATTTTTTCCTATTTTCTCATCAATCTCAGATTTTTAATATGCGTTTGAAGCATACTGTCTTTTAATTAAGTATTTTAATTTAAATATTAATAAGATGCTGATTTAACCCGACCCAAAACATTGAGCTTCCAACTTCAATAATATGAACTTGATTCAAACTTCCATTGGCCACAATCATAAACCTGATGGCTTTGGGAATTATCTAAAAATTTCATCTGAATTTCTTAGCCTAAGACTTCCCTAATTTATTTATCCTTAACCCTAATTTACAAATTCGACTTGTTAAGAAGCTTACTAATTGAGACCATTTGTTGTGTTATGTTGAGTTCATTATTGTACTCATTTTAACATTGTTGCTTGCTTAGAAATTTTGCCGAAAAAGCTTCATCACCGGAATTCTCTCCAATTATGATTTCCTCATCCATTTTGAGTGGGTTTTTACTATTGGGTATGTTAGGAGGAACTTTTTTTTTTTTAGTACTTTTTGGTACAAAATTAATTTTTTTAATAAGAGATACATTTGAAGCTAACTTTAACTGGAATTGTTGTTTGTTGATGTACCTCGCCTGCAGAAATACACATAAGAGTGTTGAGCCACCTAAAGAAAAAAAAGAGAAAGATGCTTCAACTAAAAAAATTATCATGAAGGGGAGAGACTAATCCAACTGATGCTATTTTTAAAGATGAAGAATAAAGAAGAAGTGAGAAATTTCTTCTCTTTTTGGGCTGATTTGTTTAAGAAAGATGAAGAGTTTTTTAAAGAGTTTGGGGAAGATAATGTATTTAAAAAGATATTTATTAAATAATAGCTAAAGAGCTGACACGTGGCTTTTATTAATTCGTTTTTGGAAGTAAAATTTTCTATTCACGCTTGTCATCTCCATGAAAACAAACATAGGGATAAAGTGGATCAAAATGATCTATTTACAAATGTATTTAATACTTTTGCGGGATAATATGATATTTTCTTAGTTAAAGTGTCTTTTTAAAAATTCAAGGCAACTTCACGTGTCACTTCATGTCTTTTCTCGAACTTATATTAATACATCATTTTTTATCCACATGACATAAAGAGTGTGTGCACTCTCTCAAAGAGAGTGAGCAACCGAAAATAAAATAATATAATTTTATTTTTACAAGTAGTTTATTATAATGTATATTTTCTTATGTTTCTTATTATTTTAACTTTATTCCTTTTTACTTTTTCTCTTTCTTTCTTCTTTCTTCTTCAAAATTCATTGTCATCTCCATTAAAGCTTCTCACTTTCAATGTCACCATTTTTACCACAACTTCACCTTCTTTTTACTACTATTAGTTTTACTCTCTTTAGTTTTAAAATTTTATCGAAATATTTTCTTACATTTCAAACAATTTGATAAACCTGAAATTTGCCTAAGGCAGGACCACGCTAGGACCCACGCCCCGTGGATGGGTCCACGACTCATGGTTAGGGGTGTCGTGGGTAGCCCAAAAGTCTCTAACCATGACCCACGACTATGTAGGACCGGCCGCAGGTCCACCCACGGTCTGTTAGTTGGGGTCTCGTGATCCATGGGCTAGCAATTATTTTAGGGG
>NC_064288.1:23012301-23028834 GCF_019186545.1 Solanum stenotomum
GAGTAGAGCTTCCTTGGATGCTATCACTTCTTCATAAGTGTGAAGCGCCACATTTACCAATGAGAGGCTATCAGATGTTTAAGAAACTTCACTTCTTCATTTTGTAAGTCGTGCCATGCAGTTTAACCCTATAAGTCTTTCTCCAAATCGGTGCCCGATGGTTTTTAGGATGTAACTACTAGAAGGGCTAATACTAGAAGGATGGAGAGAGGCAATGTTGATCAAGAGGTTTCTCCTCATGTTCCTCCCCAAGTTCATCGTGAAGCTCCGATTACTTAATAATGAATGTATGAATGTGAACGGTTTACTCACATGAATGATTCTAGGATGAAAGGATTTCTTACCTAAAATTTATCAAGACTAAAAGACTATGTAGCAAATAAGGCTAGAGGCGATTACCCTTGGCCTCCATATGTTAAGGATATGAGGTGATTTACCATATTCCTTCGAGTTGAACAATAGGTGATTCCCCATGTTCTTACTATGATGAATGGACATAGAGGCGAGTACCATGATCCTTATGAAATGATGTGGAGGTGAGTACCTGTGTCATATTATGTGATTGTGGAGGCGAGTACCCATGATCTTAAAGTATTTAAGGCAAGAGGCGAATATCCATTAGCCTTTATAATCTAGGCATAGAGGCATATCCCCATGGCTTGAAAAGTAAGTATGAACGATATAACTATGTAATGAAGATGATTTGCTTGGACTGTTTCTAGATATGACTTCCATGATGTAAGCCTGACTAGGGGCGGATGACCTAAGTCTTGACTAAGGTTAAGTGAGGCTACCTAAGGAAGTTTTCCTCTTTCATTATAACACTTATTATGTCTTTAGTATGCTTGTGCTTATGTCATATGTTGACCAATTCTTATGTTTATGTTTTTATGGTAGCTATCATATTTAGTACATGTTAGTATTAAGAGATACTTTTCCTACTTTTTTATCAAATGTAGGGTCCGGCGATCTTCATTCACATCTTGTGGCTAGGTTCATAGTTTACCAAGGAAGTAAAGATTTGGTGAGTTACATAGTATTGCAGGATTGATCAGCCTTTTCTCTTTTATGTCTTTCTTTTCATGTTAGACTATTGTATGGACTGCGTCCCAAGATCTTTTATTTGTTAGGTCAGATGGTTTGAGACAATGATGTTAGACTTCCCCTTGTTTTATAAAAGACTTATTTTTTGAAAATGTTTTAAATTTCTGCACCTTTTTCTATTACTTTATGTTATGATATGCTAAGTGGCTTCTATGAGGCCTCTCGAGGTCTTATACACCTTGTTACATATAGGGGTACCCCTAGGTAATGGAAAAGAGCTTACCTTTAATATTTTACAAGCCCTACATAGGAATCCAATCACTGCTATTTTTAGAACACTATTAATCACAATAACCCAGATGTCATTCACTACATTAGTAGTTACTTATTCGATCCCTCAAGCTCTTAAAGTTATGAACTCGAGTTCATCTTTTAACTATATAAACACAATTACACTGGAGTGCTATAGCCAGCTTAGGTATACAGGTTGATTATTCAATTGATCGTCTTTCCTATTTACTCGAATCTATCTATTCCAATTCAACTACTTTCCTAGACATGTATTGCATTGCCGAATCATACTTGGCTATTAGTAACATGCTAAAGTAGCAACATCGATTGAAACTTCAAGAAACAACATAAGGTCAAAGGGTATTTCATTGAAAAGTCATTTTAACTTTTCAGGGCCTCACACAATGAAGAAGCAGGGAACCATTCTTGTCACGACCCGGGAGCACCCCCTAGTCGTAACCGGCGTACTCGACCTCGAAGAGGTCTAATACAAGCCTCTTAGCATTCATTCATCGCATAGACACTAAAACCATAAGGAATTAAAAACTATCTTTACCAAGAAAACATTTCATAAAAAAAAAATATAGCAAGCGGAAGACTTTCTAGACTTAATCCAAGACGTCTCAAAACCATCTAATACTTGAATACAACATTGGGACTAAGCCCACTCAAAACTATAACAAAACTACAAGACAAAAAGAAACATGTTGGTTATTGTCCTCGAATCTATGAGGACTCACCAAGTCTTTATCTTCAAACATCTTAGAAACCTATCCATCAACCATGGAATATCAACATCTCCAAATCCCTACACTTTAGTCACAAGGAAAGAAAGGGGTTAGCACAATTAAGTACTAAGTATGGAAACCATGCAAAAACATGCTAAAAAGGACATTTGGTTGAAAGTCATGCCTTATGCCATTTTAGTAAAACTTCATGAACATTGACATATTATACAACATAACCAACATATAAGACATTAACCACATTATAGACGTACTCAACATTTTCACCACGTAACTCATTTCATCATCCAAGGACCCTTATCTAAAGTTACCCTAAGACACACTTGAGTGAGACATGAAATGGCCGCCCATACAACCTCTTCATACACACCTAAGTGTTCCTCAAGGCTACTATAGACAAGAACCATCATGCTTCAAGGTAACATACCAAGTAACTCACTTCATTAACATAAGCTATTCATTCAACAAATCATTTAGACAATAAGTCAACATTCTTCTTTAAAGTCATTTAGGACACATTCATGCATTTAAGGGACTTCACACTTTAGTCATATAGACTTAGAGAACTCACTTTAGCACCTTCAAAGGCTACTCGTGTCATGTGTAGATAGCATCCCATACTACTACCTACACGGTGTAGAACCTATCAAGTAACTAGAGTTCACATTAAGGGCATCAAGTTCTACACTTAAAGATCCAAGTGTCAAGAATGCTCATAGCACCAATTTCCAAGAGATTCAATAACAAGACTCGCCCAATATATACATCATGTCGTCACACCAAGCACAAGCAAGTATCAAGAAGGGTCGACGCCCTGTATCAAGAAGGGTCAAAGCCCAATAATCAAGAGAACCAAGAACCATATTAAAAATGGCTTTCTAGTTCGTACTTAAAATGGACAACTTCCATTCATAAGACGGACTAAAAATCCAGAGTCAAGATGGCAAGTGATCCGAATCAAGAGGCATGCCAAGCGTGACAAAGTCACAGCCACAAGAAGGACAAGGTCCCAACAAGAGTGCTAGGTGATCAAACAATCCGTACAAGTGGGCGAGTTACACAAGCATCTTTAATGCCTTAAAGGATACCAACATGACAATGCCAAGTGACAAAAGTAACCAAGGTATCAAGATAACCCTTCAAATATACAAGAAAATAACAAGAGTACAAGTACAAGTTTATACACAAACCTCGGGCTTTAGCATAGAAACAGTCCGACAAAACATCAAGAATTCAAACCGTAGCCCGACCAACGTATCAAGGTTCTCAGCTTGTACACGAGTATATATAACCTTAAAAATATAATTACATAACTTATTTAACTTCTATTAGCTCAGTAATGTCGACGTAAAACAGGATCATCATCGCAAGTAAGTCTAGCATGTACAAATACAAATATGCTCCCAAAACAGTGAATCTGTCCAGCCTGGTACCCCAAGTTGCAAGTTAGATTTGAACAAGAAAACGGTAAAATTAGACTTTATAACCTGCATGAAAGATGTAACTACATCTCTTAAGGTTGCAAAAAAACAAGAATCACCCCAAAATACATTTTGTACAAAAAGATATATTCAAAACACTACAGCTGAACATGCAGGATTTCGATTTCCGAAATCTGGGCAGAACTTGCCCTGTGTTGCGTCCCATATTTCGTATCCATAACAGTTAACTTAGCATTTTTCATAAACATAAGAGTTGTAGGTATACGAGTTAGCTTTCCAAATCATATTTGTGCATTGCAAACTAAGTTTTATATCGAGAGATATGCATAAAATACCAAACACTACCCAGCTCGGAAACAGATTTTGTCATTTACCAAAAAGAAGTGTGTGTCTCGAATTCCAGCCAAAAGAACCAAGTTTTCTCTTCTGATTTTGAAGAACAATCTATTTAGATAAGTTTCTAAGGTTCTAAGGCTTAAGGAAAACAAAATTACTAAAGGAGGGGTTAAAATATATAGTCAAACAAGTGATGTTTATCCCTTGGGCATCTGTCCTTCAAAGGTGTTGCCCAAAAAATTGTGTGCTGCCCAAAATGCATACATATACACCTATATATATATCCCTCATCTCATTTTAAAGTTATACATAATTCCAATTAGAATATTACCTAAACACCTCATCACAATCCTTTGCATCACATTCACATATATGATAACATGTCAACACTTCAATTCCTTATATAATGCCTTCAAGGCCATAATCATAATACACTCCATAAGTAGACACCTCCACCATAAGTGGATCAGACATCAATCTATCACAATTCTATATCAAATCTACATTAACAATGAAGTTAGGCCAACTTACCGTTTTCCGAAGCAACAATCACCATTCCTCAACTCTCCAATAATTCACAATAGATAAACATAGATAATAATAGAAATCAACTATTCAACTCAACTTAAGCATAATTCTATCATCACTCAATTATAAACAATAACCCCACTTCATAAGCCAACTTTAGGAAACTTGCAAAGACATGGGTTCGTGGAATTTACTTTCTTAAAACCATCCATAATAACATAAATCATCATTAAAAATATTTAATTCAAGAACCCATGCTAGAATCGAAATTAGGATTTTGAGTTTTTGAACAACTTTTGAAATCTTTTGGATTGATTCTTTGATTGAAGAAGGAATCAAAGATGAAGAGTCCCCATACCTTAATCTTCAAAAACCAAACGAAATTGGAGAAGAAATCAGTAGCCACCATCCACCCTAGCTCCATCTTTCACCTTGAGTTTCCATGGGGTTCTAGAGAGAACCTTTTTGACAGAGGAAGGGTTTCTTTTTTTTTCTAATTGGAGTAATTTAAATGGAAGAATTTTGGTCAAAAAGGGTTTTATAATTGCTAGGAAAGGCAAAGAATAATAGGGACTAAACTTAGAAAAAGAATTAAGGACCCACAAAATTAAACTTAAAAGTTTTCACTAAACCCGTCTAAATTGTCCTTTTGGACAGTGCTTCACTATTTCGGGCCTAACTTTTTACTCCAAAGTCGGAATTGGGAAAACTCGGTGGCGTTGGAAAGAGGACTCAGAGACCTTTTATTGGATAGGTAAAGGTCGACCTAATTCATTTTGAGCTAAAAGATATGACTATTTAAAGTTGACCCTTACAACTCACTAGCTCAAATGAATAGTTTCCGGACGTCACGGTCATTCCTTGACGTTTGACCTCAAATCTCTTTAAACTAAACATCAAAAGCCATTTCTCATCATTTCATCAAGTTCTCAACTCCAAACTCACATGTGAGGCTCTAGTTTCACTAGTTTGTTTTTAGGGTCGTTACAATTCTTTAATTGACGCATTGATCGCTTCACACACGTGGTATGAAACACGTGCTATGATGTGTTCACCTTATATTGGTGTATGTGTCTCATTCTTTTGATTATCCAACATCGTACAGACCTCAGTTTAAACACCTCAAGATGCTTAACCCTAGTTTTTCTTTTTCAGTGATCCTTAAATTCACTTTCTTAGAGAAAAATTTGTGTGGCTGATAGAACAAGTCATAATATGGTGGTGAAACTCATCTCTTCACGTTCCCCGACGTAAGAAGAAATTGCTTGTGTGAGAGAGCCAATCTCGCGACTTGTTCGACACACTTTATTTGTTACAAATAATCACATGCATATTATATTTGAATATAATTTCAATAGCATTATATAGAAGATAATATTATAATAATCAAGTTATTTTACAATAATGAAATATCATCATATTCTACGCAAACCTAGAGCCTTAACATGTTTTTCAAACAAGTCTCTAGAGATGGCCTTCGTAAAAAGATCACCTATCATTTCACATGTAGGAATGCATTGCAAAGTTATTTCTCGACTTGCCACGACATCTCTCACAAAATTATACTTGATATCAATGTGTTTAGTCTTGCTGTGATATTTAGGATCCTTCGTATATGTGATAACCGCTTGACGATCACAATATAGAATTAAGGGACCCTTAGAATTTTTTGCAATACTCAAATGCTGAAAGAATTTCTTTAAACAAATAGCTTCTTATACTGCAGATGCACAAGCCACAAATTCAGATTCCATGGTTGAAAGAGTTGTGAAAGTTTTCTTCTTACTTTTTCATTAAATAGCACCACCATTTAGTCAAAAAGCATAACCATATGTTAACTTTCTATCATTCTGGTCACCAACCCAATCAACATTTGTATAACCTCTTATGAATAAATTAGATCCACTATAACAAAGTGTATGATCTGCATTTCCCTTCAAGTATCGGAATATTCTCTATACTACATTCCAATGACATATTCCAAGATTGGATTGATACCTGCTAACTAGACTCACAACAAAACAAATGTCGGGGAGAGTATACATCATAGCATACATCAAGCTTCCGACAACACTAGAATAAAGAACTCGAGACATGTTTTCCTTTTCTTTTTCAGTCTTTGGACACATTTCAAGGCTTGAAGTTTCACCCCTTGTGACGGGAGTATCCATAGATTTGCAACTATTCATTCAAAAACGTTCCAAAATTTTCTTTATATAAGTTTCTTGAGTTAAACTCAACAATTTCTTTGAACGATTTCTTTTGATCTTAACGGCCAATATATAGTCTGCTTATCCCATATCATTCAAATCAAATTATTTTGCAAGCCATGACATGACATTTTTCACATACTCCAAATTCTTTCCAGCTAATAAAATATAATCTATGTAAAGAGAAAGAATTACAAAATTCCCATTGGACTTTTTCACATAGATGCAATGGTCTTCATCGATCATGGTGAAATCAAATGACATCACCTCCTTATGAAATCTCAGGTACCGCATCCTTGAAGATTGCTTTAGGCCATAAATTGATCTTTTCAGTTTACAAACTTACTTTTCTTGACCTTTAACAACGAAACCTTTTGGTTGTTCCATGTAGATTTCCTCGTAAAATTCTCCATTGAGAAAAGTGGTCTTCACATCCATTTGGTGCAATTCTAGATCTAAGTGCAATGATAACTAAAAGTAATCGTATGGAGGTAAACTTCACAACTAGTGAAAAAGTTTCCTCATAGTCTAAACCAACTTCTTTAGTAAAACCTTTTGCCACCAATTGTGCTTTGTGTCTTTCTATTGACCCATCCGATTTGCGTTTAACTTTGAGAATCCATTTATTCCCAATAGCTTTACTTTCCTTAGGAAGGTCAACTAGATCCAAAACTTTATTGGTTTTTATGGACTCTAATTCTTCTTTCATCGCTTTTAACCATTCATCTCTTTTAGGCTCGATAAGGCCTGAGTTACATAATTAGGTTCATCTAATTCTGTTGGATATACCAAGAAAGCAGAATCCTCAATCTCATAAGATCATTAAGGTAAACCTTTTCTTGTACTCTTACGTATTTGATTTTCAGATTCCTCTATAGGATTTTGGGATTCATAACTCCCACTTGGACCAGGAATCATTTCTTGATCCATTGAATTATTAACTATGTCTGATAACAATACCTGATCTTCTGAATTCAACATTTCGCAGAGAGGCTCAACTTCATCTATTTCATCCTTTTTGGGAAAATCATCTTCCAAAAATCTAACATCTCGTGATACAATTTCAGTAATACTTCCATCCTCCGGTTTGTTGATAAACACATACCCTTTGGAGCATTCAGAGTACCTTATAAAGATACATTTCTTTCCTTTTGGACTAAGTTTACGAAACTCACCAAAGAAATCTGTAATATATGTTGCTCAACCCCACAGTCGTAGATCATTCAGGTTTGTTTTGTAACAGGTCCAAAGTTCATAAGAAGTGGAAGAAACTAATTTAGAAGGCACTTTGTTCAATATGTAAGCCGCAGTCAATAGTGCATTTTCCAAGAAAGAGATAGACAAATTTGTTTGCGCCATCATTGATCTTGTCATGTCCATTAATGTTCTATTCATTCTTTCAATTACACCATTTTGTTGAGGTGTATAAGGAGTAGTTAACAACCTGATAATACCCTTTTCAGCACATAATTCTTCATATCTTTTTTGACAAATATTCACTTCCTTGGTTAGTTCTTAAAGCCTTTATGCTTTTATCTAATTGATTTTCAACTTAATTCATATATCTTTTGAAGCACTCAAGTGCTTCAGATTTATGTGAAATCAAATAGACATAACCAAAGCGGTGTGAAATCATCAATAAATCGAATGAAGTATGTATCACCAGACCTTGCCTTCACATTAATTGGACCAAAAATATCATAATGAATTAATTGAAGCGGGAACTCAGCTCTTTTAGCCTTCCCAAATGGTTTACGCGTAATCTTTCAAGCAAGACAGTTTTCACAAGTTGGCATATCAATTTTGGTGAAAGAACCTAAGTGTCCTTCTTTTGCCAACCTATTCATTCGATCTTGCCCTCTGTGACCTAATCTTGCATACCATTTATTAACATCATCATCATTGTTATTTGAATAATATCCCATTATACAACTACCAACATAATAGTCATAAGTTGAAGGATTACAATCTAATATGATAAAACAGTCATAACAAAGTCTAAAACCATATAAAACATTATCAAGAGTTATTCTAACACCATTCCGACTAAAAAAAACAAATCAAAACCAACGTCTAAAAGAAAAAAACATAGATACTAAGTTTCGTCGAATCTTTGGTTTATACAGGACGTCATGTAACATTAAAAAACGACAACCACACAAGTCTACTTTGCAAGTGCCTATCCTTTTGACTTCTAGTTTCACATTATTTCTTAAGTAGATACAACTTGATTTATATGAAACTCGACAAAAATCCATAAACGCCTCTCTATGTAGACTCATGTGGTTGGTGGATCCTGAGTCTACAATCCACATAGGATAAGATTTAGTTAGTAAAGAAATGCTAGAAACACATTTTGCACTTAGAGATGATTTTAGAAATGCTACGTTTTTGGGCTCATAACATTTGCAAGCAAAATGCCTCAATTTTTGGCAATTGTAGCACTTCATTTTACTGTTGTCTCTCTTCTTGAAAACCTATTTTCCTTTCTTGGAATTTGGCTTCTTTTTTTTCTTAGAGGGTCTTTCTCCAGTCTCTCTATCTTTCCCATTTTGTTTCCAATTTTTCTTGCGCTTGAAGTCTGAAGATTTTGTACCACTTGACTCTGGCACAAAGGCATTAGAAGTAGCTCTAGCAACACCAATGCACTCATCTTCAAGTTCAACATGACGTGCAACATCAGAAAAAGTTTTGATCCTGTTATTATGGGTCAAGTTAACATTCAAATGTTCCCAATTATTGGGAAAAGACCGAATCATTGCCTGAACTTGTTTTTCATCTAAAAGAACATGGTCAACACTCTTGAGTTGACCTATCATGTTTGACATCACCCTAAGGTGTTATTTGATATTCTGATCATGACGTTTTTTGTAAGTGTCAAATTTGATAGTCAACTATCGGAGGCGGGTTATAGACGTACCCCCATATGTTCCTCGCATATGTGACCACATAGCATGAGCAGTTGGGAATTCCTCACATTCATGTATGAGTTCATTAACCACAGAAGTAACTATTATTCCACGTGTAGTGAAATTAGCTTTTTTCCAAGCTTTGTAAGCTTCTCGTTTCTTTCTGTACCCTATTCTAGTTGATTCAAAACAAGGTTTATACTTTCTAGAGCATTTTGCTCTTCTAGTACATACCATATTTAATGACTCCAAATGTCGTAATTATCACTGTTAGGTTTTTCATCTGTGTTTAAGTCAGCAATGATACTTTTTGATGCAATATTTGTTTTGAGATATAATCACGGAAGAATTTTTAATCATTTATGCATGTGAAATACACATTCAAGAAAATCAATTCTCATAAAGGTTTCATATTTAAATGTAAAATAAAAAAGACACGTAAACATCCAATCATCATCTAAGAATTAAATATTTAACCAAAATTTGAAACTAACTTCTTAATGTATATACTAATATAATTTAGACTATAATCACACAAATTTGCATGTCTAATAACAAAACACCATATTACAATGTGCAATAAAATAATAATCCACTTATCCAAAAAAAAAAGAGGATAAAATTCAAAAATTCATATTAAAGCATAATCAAGGATGTTCATCACATAGTTTGTAGTGAATAAACAACAAATTTCAATGCTAAACTATGATTATTTTGTGAAGTTTTTCCCTCCTAATTCCTATTTTTACTGTATAGTCCCGTAATGGTTCATTATCCCCAATTTCGATACAAGTTTCATTCAGTTAATTCTTCTAGTATTCTGGTATGGAATGATACAAAATATCGTATGCTTCCCTCTCTATAACTTGAACGACACTTTGATTAACCTCTTCAAATTTCATGACAAAGGATGTGAGGAAGTCCAATAGAGAGTCAAGAAGATCCATCTTCAAAGACATAAACTCTTTGAGATCTTTTTCTTTTTTCCTTCGAATGGTTTTTGATTCCTTAACAGATTATGAGTCCCCCTTGGAATACCAATCCGTATGTTTTCTTACCCTCGAAAACTTGTCCTACGACGACGTGCTCTTCTACATTGTTCTTTTGCTCTTCAAGAACTCCCACTTGGAAGAACCTGATTTGTTCCTATTCAGCCTTTTCTGAAATAGGAAAAAGGAAATAATAAGAATGACCAAACCATTCAATGTGACAACATATGTCACTTTCATTTGTAGAAGAGACAAAAAAAAATATTTCAGGAACATAAAGACTAACCAATAAACAAGACAAATAAAATCCTAAAAGGACACGTAAAATCCTAAACGGACATACCGATAGAATATGTGTCCTTTTAGGATTTTATAGTTCATTTTTATTCGTTTAGTCTTTATGTTACTTAAACATGTTTTTTGTGTCATCTACAAATCAAAGTGACATATGTTGTCACATTGAATGGTTCAGTCATTTTTATTGTTTCCTAGTTTCTATTTCAGATTTGGCTGAATAAGAACAAATTTGAGTTATTCCAAGTAGGATTTCTCGAAGAGTAAGGACAACGTAGAGGAGCACGTCGCCATAGTACAAGTTTCTGAGGGTGAGAAAACATACGGATTGGTGTTCCAAGGGCGACACAAAATCTGTTAAGGAATCAAAGGGCCATTCGAAGGAAAAAAGAAAAAGATCTAAAAGTGGTTATGTCTTTGAAGAAGGATCCTCATGACTCTTTATTGGACTTCCTCAGATCCTTTGTCATGAAATTTGAAAAGGTTAATGAAAGTGTCATTCAAGTTACAAAGAGGGAAGTATACAATGTTTTGTATCATTCCTTACCAGAATACTAGAAGAATAAACTTCAAATACGTAAGAGTACAAGAAAAGGTGTACCTAAATGATCTTATGAGAATGAGGATTATGTTTTCTTAGTATCTCCTATAGAATTGGATGAACCAAATTCTGTAAATGAGGCCTTATAGAACCCTGAAAGGGATGAATGGTTAAAAGTGATGACAGAAGAATTAGAGTCCATGAAAACCAATAAATTTTGGGATCTAGTTAACCTTCCTAAGGAACGTAAAGCTATTATGTATACATGGATTCTTAAAGATAAACATAAATCAGATTGGTCAATAGAAAGACACAAAGCACTATTGGGGGCAAAAGGTTTTACTCGAGAAATTGGAATAGACCATGAGGAAATTGTTTCACCAGTTGTGAAGTTTACCTCCATACGATAACTTTTAGCTATTGTTGCACGTTAAGATCTAGAATTACACCAAATGGTTGTGAAGACCGCTCTTCTGAATGGAGAATTAAACGAGGAAATCTACATGGAAAAACCAGTATGTTTCATTGTTAAAAGTCAAGTAAAGAAATTTTGTAAATTGAAAAGATCAAACTATAGCCTAAAGAAATCTTCAATGCAGTGGTACCTGAGATTTCATAAAGAGGTGATATCATTTGATTTCACTATGCTCGATAAAGATCATTGCATTTATGTGAAAAAGTCCAATGGAATTATTTTAATTCTTTCTCTTTACGTAAATCATATTTCATTAGTTGGAAGTAATTTAGAGTATGTGAAAACTGTCTTGTCATGGCTTTCAAAATCATTTGTTATGAAATATATAGGTGAAGCAGACTATATATTGGGCATTAGGATCCAAAGAAATCGTTCCAAGAATTTTTTTAGTTAATCTCAAGAAACTTATATAAAGAAAATATTGGAACGTTTACGAATGAATAGTTTCAAATCCATGGATACTCCTATAGAATGGGCTGAAACTTTAAGCCTTGAAATGTGTCCAAAGAATGAAAAAGAAAAGGAAGACATGTCTCGAGTTCCTTATTCTAGTTTTATCGGGAGTTTAATGTATGATATGATGTGTACTCGCCTCGATATTTGTTATGATGTGAGTCTACTTAGCAGGTATCAATCCAGTCCTGGAAGAGATCATTGGAAAGTGGTAAAGAGAATATTTTGATACTTGAAGGGAATTGCAGATCATACACTTTGTTATAGTGGATGTGATTTGTTCATAAGAGGTTATAAAAATGGTGATAGGGCTGGTGACTGGAATGATAGAAAATCAACATCTGATTATGCTATCTTACTAATTGGTGGTGCTATTTCATGGAAAAAGAAGAAGCAAACTTGCACAACTCTTTCAACCATGGAATCTGAATTTGTGGCTTGTGTGTCTACAGTACAAAAATATGTTTAATTAAACAGATACATTGAGCATTTTAGTATTGCAAGGAATTCTAAGAGTCTCTAAATTCTATATTGTTATAGTCAAGTGGCTATCACATATACGAAAGGATCCTAAATATCATAGCAAGACCAAACACATTGACATCAAGTATAACTTTGTGAGAGATGTAGTGCCAAGTGGAGATATAACTTTTCAATATATTCCTACAGGTGAAACGATAGCTGATCTTTTTACGAAGGCCATCTCTAGAGACTTGTTTGAAAAACATGTTAAGGCTCTATGTTTTCATAGACTAAGATGATATTTAAGTATTGTAAAATAACTTGATTGTTATAATATTCTCTTGAATATAATACTATTGGATTTATATTTAATATGAATGTGATAATTTGTAAGAAACAAAGTGTATCGAATAAGTCGCGAGATTTGCTCTCTCATACGAGCAATCACCTCTTATGTCAGCGAATGTGAAGAGATGAGTTTCACCACCATATTATGACTTATTTTATGATCCAAACAAAAGTTTCTCTAAGAAGATGAATTTAAGGATATCTGAAGAGAGAAACTAGAGTTAAAAACCTAAGTGTTTAGACCAAGGTCTGTACAACGTTCGATAATCGAAAGAATGAGACACATACACAAATATAAGGTGGAAACATTGTAGCATATGTTTCATACCACGTGTGTCAAGCAATCAATGGGTCAATGAAAGAATGGTTCCCTGCTTCTTCATTGTGTGAGACCCTGAATGGTTAAAATGACTTATCAATGAAATACCCTTTGACCTTTTACTGTTTCTTGATGTTTCGATCAGTGTTCCTACATTAGCATGTTACTAATAACCATGAGTGATTTGGCAATGCAATGTATGTCTAGGAAAGTAGTTGATATGGAACAAATAGATTCCAGTAGAAAGGGAAGCTGATTAAAATAAACAATTCAACTTGTATACATAAGATGGCTATTAAAATTGATTGAAATTGTGTGTATAAATTTAAAACATAAACTCGAGTTCATCTCTTTAAGAGGTTAAGGGATCGAATAAGTAACTACTGAAGTAGTCAATGATTTATCGGGTATTGTGAGTAATAGTGTCCTTAAAATAGTAGTGGATTCATTCCATATGTGATTGGATTCCTATGTAGGGCTTGTAAAACCTCGAAGGTAAGCTCTTCATGCTCACAGATCGCACAAACTATTTGTCGTATGGATTGTGTGTTTGATTGATGTTGTGTTGGCTTGTGTCTTGTCCACCATGTGCGAAGTGGGAGATGAAAGTTTTGGGTCATGGGTCGCCCATGTGGACCGACACGACCTAATCTATTTTGTCCTATCCAATTTAATTAATTAATTGGATAATCATTTGAAAATGATAAGGGAGAATAGTTATAAAGTAACTGTTCAACCTTCCCTTAAAAGACTCCTAGTGGGAGTCACATTGAGGGGAACGTTAAAATGTAAAAAGAGAAGACCAAAAGAAAAGAAACAAAAACAGTAAACAATATCACTCATAGCTCAAAGACATCCAACAAAAGGACATTCAGTTTGTGAATAAAACTTTTTTTCCTTGTGATATAAAGAGGGACTTGAGTGCAATCCTGTCAAAGTAGCAAAATCAATGACTTCCGCTGCGAGTTACAAGGTACACATCTTGTTGTTGTTTTGCCTTTAAATTTCCAAAAATAAATTTGACAAAGTTTCGTGTTCTTTTAAGATTATTATTTTTGGAAAAGAATAGGTGTCCTTTTAGTATTTTATTGGTCTTGTTTATTCGTTTAGTTTTTATGTTCCTTAAATAGTTTTTTTTTTGTGTCTTCTACAAATGAAAGTGATATATGTTGTCACATTGAATGGTTCACTCAATCTTATTGTTGCCTTATTCCTATTTTAGACATGGCTGAACAGGAACAAATTCAAGTTATTCCAAGTGGGAGTTCTCAAAGAGCAAAAGGACAATGTAGAAGAGCACGTCGTCGTAGGAAAAGTTTTCGAGTGCGAGAAAATATACGGATTGGTGTTCCAAGGGCAACACAAAATCTGTTAAGGAATCTAAGGGCCATTTGAAGGAAAAAAGAAAAAGATCTAAAAGAGTTTATGTCTTTGAAGATTGATCCTCTCGACTCTTTATTGGACTTACTCACATCCTTTGTCATGAAATTTGAAGAGGTTAATGAAAGTTTCATTCAAGTAACTGACAGAGAAGCATACGATGTTTTGTATTATTCCTTGCCTGAATATTGGAAGAATGAACTGAATGAAACTTGTATCAAAATTGGGGATAATGAACCATTATGAGTGTATACGGTAAAAAAAGGAGTTAAATGGGTAAACTTAACAACATAATCATAGTTTAGTATTGAATTTTGTTGTTTATTCATTACAAACTATGTGATAAACATCATTGATTATGTTTTAATATGAATTTTTGAGTTCTATCCTTTTTTTTTATGGATAAGGGGATTATTATTCTATTGCACATTATCATATGGTGTTTGAATATTAGACATGCAAATCTGTATGATTATAGTCTAAAATTTATTAGTGTACATATTAAGAAGTTAGTTTCAATTTTTTGTTAAATATTTAATTCATAGATGATGATTGATGCTTACGAGTCTTTTTGATTTTACGAATTTATTTGCTTGAATGTGTATTTCACATGTATAAATGATTCCTGCTTATATCTCAAAACAAACATGGCATCAAAATGTATCATTGATGACTTAAACAAAGGTGAAAAACTTAACGATGGCAAATACGATATCTGGAGTCGTAAAATACGGTATGTACAAGAAGAGCAAAATACTCTTGAAGGTATAAACCATGTTTTGAATCAACTAGAAGAAGGTAATTTTGCACAACACAGAAGGGAACTAGAAGCTTACAAAGCTTGGAAAAAATCTAATTCCACTGCACGTGGAATAATAGTTTGTTCTGTGTTTGATGACCTCATACATGAATATGACGAATTCCCAACTGCTCATGCTATGCGGGCACATCATGGAAGGAACCTATGGGGGTACATCATCAACCCGCCTCCGACAGTTGATTATCAAATTTGACACTTATAAAAAGCTTCATGATTAGAATATTATACAACAACTTAAGGTGATGTCAAACAAGATTGCTCAACTCAAAAGTGTTGGCATCTTCTTTCAAATGAGCAACAAGTTCAGGCAGTGATTCGTTCGCTTCCCAATAAATAGGAACATTTGAAGGTTAACTTGACCCATAATGATAGCATCAAAACTTTTTATGATGTTGCACGCTGAAATGACCCAAAAAGTTCTTAAAAATGTGCTTCGGAAGTGACCGGAAACTTGTTTAGCTATATATAAAAAACTCCGTTTCATTTTTCAAAAATCCGACTTCATATTCTTGTTTAGGGGGTCAAATTGAGTGGGAAATGGGTCTAACCCAAATTTTAGAGCAACCGTATCAGAATCTGAAATTTCCAAGTGAAGCCTTTTTCGAGGGTCTACTTTGGAGGGTCATATCTCCTAGCACACAAATTATTGGGTGGCCAATAACATATCCATGGAAAGCCCTTTGAGTTATCTACCTAACTCACTTCGTTTCACCTCATTCGGAGTTTGGACGAAGAAGTTATGCCCATTTTCGTAAAATCTGTCCGGCAGGAAAGGCAAATTTCCAGTGAGCGTTTTTACTGTTCACCCGCCTCATTTTTTTTTCAAAGTGTTGGACCATTTTTCCAAATGGCATATGTTATTTCCTATATACCATTAGTTCAATTCCCATCTCTAAAACATTTCCCAAAACACCTCTCCCATACTTAGACACATTTTCTCTCAAGT
>NC_064288.1:23029406-23121611 GCF_019186545.1 Solanum stenotomum
ATGCATACACATATGATATCTACTATTAGTATAGATTTACTTAAACATGTTTTGACTTCACTTTGATCATGCATCCTCATATTGTTATTCATAATGCCTATGAAACTATTTCTTGTATTTCGATTGTGTCCTTGTCTATTGTTGTGTTGCACCCCGCATACTTAGTACATTCCAAGTACTAACGCATATTTTGCCTACATGATGTCACCATGTAGGGACCGGAGCTACTCTTGATCCTTCTCTCCATTCACGTGGCTAGTACGGTGCTTATCCGAGTTGTTGGTGAGTCCTCAATGATTCGAGGGCTATGTTATGTTTCCTACTCCTATGTTTTGAGACTTTAGCTTGCAATTGTATTTTGAGTATGAGGGGAGCCGGTAGTATGTCATGGCCCCGCCCTATCTGTGAATGTAGAGGTGTGCGTCGGACAAGTATTTTGTAAATGAGCTTGACTCTTGTTCTACTTAGTCCCTATTTCCCGTTAAATAAATGTTGAATGTACTTCCGCGACCGATGAACTGTGATGACATGTTTGAGAGGCTTGTTTGGGGTTCCTTCAGGTTCCTCATTCGCCATGTCACGTCTAGGCCCTAGGCTTGGGTCGTGACACACGCTATGTGGAACTTGAAGATGAGCGTCTTGGTGCTGCTAAATTTGCTTGTAATGCCTATGTGGCAGAGTCAAGTGGTACAAAATCTTCAGATTTCAAGTGCAAGGAAAATTGGAAAAGAAATGGGAAAGACAAAGAGACTGGAGAAGGACCCTATAAAAAAATGAAGAAGCCAAATTCTAAGAAAGGAAATTAGTTTGTCAAGAAGAGAGACGAGCAAAATGAAGTGCCACAATTGCCATATGTTAGGGTATTTTGCTCGGGAATAACTAAGCAGAAAAGGTAGTATTTCTAAACACATCTCTTAGTGAAACATATGTTTCTAGCAATTCTTTACTAACTGAATCTTATCCCACGTAGATTGTAGACTCAGGATCCATCTATAGCGTGAGTCGAGATCGAGAAGTCTTTTTGGAATTTTGTTGAGTTTCATCTAAATCAAGATGGATATACATGGGAAATAATGCGGAACTAGAAGTCAAAGGTGTCAGGCCCCAAAATAGGAGGTGTAACTGGCACCCGATACCCTAATACATCGAGTTACCCACTGAAACATACTAACTAAACCAAACTTGTTAGGCAAAAAGATTGGGTACCCCAACCACTAAAAAGTGAAGCCTAGACCCAGAGGTCATGACCTGAAAGAGAATAACCATACAAACAATGGTAGACAAACCGAAAAATAAAAATAAAGATGTACTATTTAGCCGATGAGGCCACAACTGAAAACATACCTACTTACATACACACCTATATATACATGCCAAGACTATTGGCTGGTGGTTGAAACATACAAAAAGAAAACCCAGAATATTGTGTCAACAATAGCATCTATGACTGACTATAACGATCATACCGCGGTACTTGCACCTGTGGTGAGACAGTACCCACTGGCCGAGGTGGATATCGATGGAAAGGGGGCCTAACATCACCATATGGCTCCCTATAAGACTCCATAGTACGGGCCCTCTTACTCTGCTCCTTATCCCTGTAGGTATAACGAATCCATTTAGAAAGGTCCTCTGTAGTCTGAGCGAAAGCATGTATGCGGGAAATATATACATCATATGATAGGGATGCTACCCTACAATCTCTGATCAAATGATATGCCAAACCATCAACAAAACGATGAACTCTTGCTCTAATGGTACGTACAATATTTGGTGCATATCTTGCCAAAGAATTAAACCTGTGGCTATAACCCTCACACTCATGGTTCCTTGCTTCAGATTGATAAACTGGTCAAGACGGGCCTCTCGAACTTCCCATGGCAAATAGTGGGCAAGAAAGGCCTCAAAGAAGTCCTCCCAATCTACTGGCTGAGCATCAGGTCCTCTAGATCTCTCCCATGCCTCATACCAAAGAATGGCTACATCACGTAGGTGAAAAGAAGCCAACTCCACAACCTCTGTGACGGAGGCTTGCATCACCCTCAATAGACTAGATCCAGTAAATAATGGAGGGGCCAAATGAAGAAACTGTAACGACTCGATAGCACCCCCTAGTTGTTACCGGTGTATTCGACCTCGAAGATGTCTTATACAAGCCCTTGGCATTCGTTATAACATGTAGAATAAAATAAAATCACAGAAAATTTAAAACTTTTACTTTGGAAGTTCAACTTCACTTCACATATGAAAAACAGAATCTAACTTCGTCACAATGTACTATCTAGACATAGGAGTATCGAAAATGGGACTTAGCCCTTACATCAATAAGAAGTCTTGAAATAGGAAAGTACAACAATGTCTTTCAACATAATAAAAGAACTAAACATAGAAGCTAGATCATAGGGTCTTGTCCTCGGACTTGAGGACTTACCAACTTGGAGAAGCAACTCCAAGTGTCTTGAAAAGTAACCCTGAATCCTCAACGGCCTGAACCTAAATGTTTGGGGAAAAGCGAGAAAATATGGGTTAGTACAACACACGTACTAAGTATGGCTACTATGCATAAAATCTACTGAAACATGCATAAAAGGACATTTATTCAAAACATGTTTTTTACCAAGTAAATCCACCATGCACACAAATTAAGCATCATAGCCCAATCCAACATAGTATCATCCTAACATATAGACAACCCAAGCAATACTAGTGCAATGCAAAGAATAGAACCCCATAACCCTATTCAAAGCCAAGTATCACATTAAACAACCTACTTCATGCATACATTCATAATTATCATATTTCATCATAACCTACCATATTCATAGTGATCATACATAACCTAGCTTCAACTTACACAAGTCATAATCATCATAATCATAAGAGAACACTACTACAACAATGTCTTAAGATCCCACAAGTGCAATGCGTAAGAGAAGTCCCATACCCTCCCTTACAGTATATAGAAACCCTTAAGAAACCCCTAGTAAAAGTTCACACCTTTCATACATTCATTTACTTTTACATTAGGGAAAATATTGCAATAACCGACATAGACCCTGAGAGCTACATGGAATCCGGTGTTCTACTCCCATACTGAAAAGAAAGGGTTAACACTTGCCTAAGATGTAACCATTCGTACATAGCTATCTAGGTGGATCCACTAAGCTAGAGTCGTATGTGGGCACATAGTTAACGGTCAAGGAGATTGCATCTAGAAACACTAACTTACTAAACGTGGGGGTTTCCATCTCATGAGATAACACATACCGTGGGTAATCTGGACTTGCTAAACGTGAGGAAACCCATATGGGGAGCCGGACTTACTAAAAATGAGACCCCCATCTCATTTACATGCCCTTTCGGTGCTAAGCATCTAATTCCCTTTTGTAAACATCTTTAGTCATCACATAAGTTCACATTAGCCTTTACTAGACTCTTATGTAAGCATCTTACTATAATTGCTCATATGTGTTCATAAGTGAGTAACAATCCTTTCACTTAAGAAACACTTAGCAAGTGAGTAAACCTTTCACTTTACATTACACTATAATCATGAGAACTACCTTTCAATCATATAACAATCATACCATAACATACATACACACTTCATACCTAATTCAAATGTAGAGGTTAAGGATGAGGAAACTAGGTCATCAACACCATAACAACACATTAGGTACAACATCATTACAATCTAAGAAATTGACATTTCATACTTGAGTTCAAAGAAGAACCAACCTTCATACCTTCTTGCCCTTCTTCGGAGATCCATACTTCAATTATCAATTAATTCATAACCAATACATAATACAAGGTAATTCGTGAAGTAATAACATATTCAACATCAATATAACCAATTGACATATTCCCTTCATAGCCTTGACGACTTCATTCAAAGACCGAACCCTAATTTCATAAAAATTATACATAACCTAGGGTAGAATCATCATAAAAATATGAATTACATAACATCACATTCAATTCATAGCCTTCAATTGATATCCAACACAAATTAGGGTTAGAATTAGGAAAAGAAGGAGAAACATGGATCTCATGAGGAATTCTTCAAGAAACAACCAATACAATATATATTCATCCATAATTGTTCATATAACATAAATCAAAGTCAGTTTATAAGATCAATTTCACTTTAGAAAAAAGACCCATGTTGTTGGATTGAAATCTAGAAATTGGAGATTTTGAAATTCATCTTGAAGGGGCCTCTCGGGGAAAGGAATCCCAAGAGTGATAAGCAACCATAGATTATTGATGAATTAACCACGAAAATATGAGTTGAAACCTTAGAGAGTTGGTCTTCTTCTTGAAGCTCCAATCTTCTTCAATGGAGTTATTGGGAAGAGAGAGAGAGTAGAGAGAAGGAGGAACTTTAGGTTTGATCTTTGCGGTTTTGTGTTTGAGTGATAAAAGTAAGGTAAACTGACTTAAAAATAATTATATACACGTCCCCTAAAGTACCCTAAATACCTCTCACTTAGTTGGACTCTTTAATGAACTAAAAATCGATTTCTGAATTTCTGCATTTTCGTCGCGGAACAAGTCCGCGATGCGGAGCTATTCCTTGAAGATATTTGGAATTAAATTTTGAGACAGTAGATTCTGTGACACGACCGTGTTGCGAACTAACCTTTTGCTCCTTGGGGTACCAAGTCCACGATGAGCACTTCTTCCCTCCAAGTGCAATTTGCAAGCTGCCTTGGCAGCTTGCTTGCCAAGGTTAGGGTCCTCCTAAGGACAGGGAAAAAAAGGAAACAAAAGCAAAATACAGAGAAAGATTCAAAGAAGGAGAAACCCTCTCCGTCTTCTTCCTTGGCAGCTGCACGATGCATCTCCAGACACCATTACGATCAGCAACTCTTGCAGCATACCAGTAGCAGACATTGAGACGAAATGATCAAGAGCTTAGGTGGCATCTAGCTGGGTGTTCAAAATTCTCATAAACGCCATGGATCCGGTCTGAGGAAGACTTATTCAACTCTTAACAGTCGTCCAGCTTGGCCGCAAGGTAACACATACTCCAAGAGCTTAACAATTTGTCACAGCTATGTCAAAGAGATTGAGCTAACAGACTTTAAATCGTGCAGGATGAGCTTCAACAAGCTAATGGCACTACAACAATTCAGGCTTATTTGGTAACCTCTTTGATCCTGCAGATTTATGACACCGTTAACCACATTTTGCCTAATTTTTGTGTTCCTTGCTAAAGATTCCTATTTGCGTAATCATTGTGTCGATGTTATTGTAGACCTGGAATCTTTTTTGTTGGGCAAGAAATTCCCTTTATTCCTCTTTGTAAAAGAGTTTGTTTTATATATTGAAATTTGCATTTTCACACTTCTTTGTCCTCAGATTTGGTGTGCCTTGTTTATCAGCATGTAGTAATGCTTGAGCTTGCCCTGGTAGATCTTCTACAGATGTAAACTGAATGTTATTTGTTCCTGCAAAATTGAAGGCATAGTTAGTTAAAAATCTGACAGTTTACTCCCCTCTCTGAAAATGTGTTTGACCACCACTTCCTTCTCCTTTAGCTCCATCATAATGTACCTTATGTCCACTGAAATTCCGCATGGGATTTCCCATTTTCCATCAAGGATTTTTTTTATTATTAGGGAGTCTGTTTCCATCACAAGAGCAAGGTAATTGTTTTGCACACAATACAATAAACCACTTCTAAAAGCTTTCACTTCAGCTTCTAATGCATAGCAAAATGCCATACAAACATTTTGTGTATAGATTAAATCTCCACAATTGTTTCTCACACAAAAAACTTTGGAGCTGAGTGATAACTGATCTTTACTAGGGCCGTCTGTATTGCATTTAAATACCCCCACAGCAGGTCAGTTCCATCTTACTACTTTCCTACAGAGCCTTAGGATATATTCTTCAAAAAACTTTACCATCCAAGGCCAAGAGCTTGGGATATTAACTAGCCAAGGATATCTATTCATTGCAAATAGATAAGTATTCCTACTGATTTCTCTAAGCATAGTGACCTTGGATAAATGTCCCCCATTTCTAATAACATTTCTTCTCTTCCAAATCTGCTAGATGATAAATATTGGTACTGCATTATATATAGGTCTCAGTTTAGCATTACAATCAGCACCCCACCATTTGTCCAGTGTTTTCTTCAACTGTATATAAGGTCCATGTATTCCTGCAACTCCTGATATAGATCTCCATAGAAAATTAGCATTTGGACATGCTACAAACAAGTGGTCAAAAGTTTCTGCCATTGAATTGTTACAGCAAACACATACAACAGAGTCAACAATTTTGCACCTAACTAATACCTCTCCAATAGGGATTCTTTTGAACTACATTCTCCAAAGAAGAAAGGAAACTCTGAAAGGTATTCCTTTTTCCCAAATAACCATAATATTATGCTTCTTGTCCTTTCTTTGTCTTACCATTTCCCAGGCACTTCCAACAGTGAAATTTCCTTTACTATTGGGCATCCACCAAGGTTTGTCCCTCTCATTAACTACTATGCCATTCCATAGGTTAGTACTCACATGCTTACATATGTCTTTTCCAACCATCTCCCGCAACATATCCATATTCCACCCATCAGTGTTCATAACCTGATTAACTTCTGCAAAATCATCAGTAATTGTATGATTAAGTGGTAATACATACTGCAATGCTCCAAGTTAAGTCCAATTGTCATGCCACAGACTAGCATGACCCCTTCTTGGCTTCCACCATATTTCCTGGTCAATATTATCTCTTTCTTGTAGCATCAACTTCCAAACTTGATATCCCCCTTTCCATTCTACAGTTTGTGGACCATGCCTCTTGCAATATTTATTCCATAAGAAATTGGACCACAATGTGTTTTTAGTTCTGAAACTCCACCAAAGTTTAGCAAACAATTCTTTGGACAAATCAAATAAGGATCTAAAGCCAATACCTCATTCTTCTTTAGGTACACAAATATCATCCCAGGAGATCCAATGTTTTGCCCTTCCCTCTACTTTGAAATTCCATAGAAACTTAGCAAAGATTTTATGAATGTCATATATGATGCATTTAGGAGGAGCAATAACAGATAATAACTATATGGGCATACTTTGCAACACATGTTTGATAAGGACTGCCTTACCCCTAAAGGAAAGCATTTCGCCTTTCCAAACCTAAAGTTTATTTTGGATCTTCTTAAGTAATTCTGTGAAATCAACTTTCGTTTTCTTAACATTCCCAATGGGACATCCAAGATACATTAAAGGAAATTTACCTCTTAGAAAACCTGTAGTGTCTTCCACAACTTTCATTGATGCATTTACCGCCTTGTGAGACATGTAGAAGAAACTCTTATCCTTGTTGATTTTTTGCCCAGATTGTGCTTCATAATCCTTCAACACCTTCATAATTAACTCCAAAGACTTCTCTGCATATGAGAAAATAATGGTATCATCTATATATGCGAGATGATTTAAGTTGTCATTCCATTTAGGCATACCAAAACATCTAAACTCACTGTAATTAAATAGTTGGTTCAGTGCTTTAGTCAAAACCTCAGTAGTTAGTATAAATAGAGCAGGTGATAAAGGATCACCCTGCTTTACACCTCTTGTGGAATGAAAAAATCCTTGAGCTTGTCCATTAGTGAGAATGGAATACTAATTATTAGCTACAATTCTCCATATCATATCAACTATTCTATTATCAAAGCCCATATGAGTTAAAACTCTAGCCAAAAACTTCCAATTCACCCTATCATATGCCTTGGCCATGTCTAGTTTGATAACAACATTATCAGGTTTCCCGCTCTTTCCAATATCAGTTATAATTTTCTGTGCCAACAAAATATTCTCAGCAATATTCCTTCCTTTTACGAAACCAAATTGATTTTGTGATATTAATCTAGGAAGAAGACTTTCCATTCTATCATGTACATTTCTGGAAATCACTCTGTTGATGAAATTACTTAAACTAATTGGTCTAAGGTCTGAAAAGGTTTGAATAAACTCCCTTTTTCGGATTAAGACCAAATTAGTATGAGTACTTGATTTAGGTAGAGTTTGACCATAGAAATAGGCTTGTACAACATTAACAATATCAGCCCCCATAATTGGCGAGCAAGATTGATAAAAGATACCAGTAAATCCATCAAGTCTACAAGCACTGTCTCCGTTCAGCTTAAAGACAACAGATTTGATTTTTTCTTCTTCAGGCATGGTTTTAATAAGACAGTTATCTTCTGGTGTGACCTGTTCTTTAATGTGTTGTAACATGCTATAATCATCAATACACTCAGTCTTAGTGAATTGATTAGTGTTAAATTTCAAGGCCTCCCTAGTAATCTCATCATCTACCTCGGCCCAGGTACCATGAAATTTGATAATTCTCTTCAATGCTAATCTCTTTCTCTTCCTTTTAACCAGACAATGAAAGAATATGGTATTCTTATCTCCTTCAGTGCTCCATTGGATGCTAGCCTTTTTCCTAAAAAAATCTTCTACATAATGCAAATAAAGCTTATGTTCTGCTTGAGCTTGTTGAAGTACCATTCAGTTATTGGCACTAGGATTAACTTCAAACGACTCTTCTTTCAGTTTAACTATTTCTTCTCTAATCTACAATTGTTTAAAGATGTCCCCAAATTTAACTCTACTCCACTTAGCCAGGGCTAATTTGGTTTTTTTTCTGTCTCATCTTCCATTGTACAAATACTTTTTCAGATATATTAGCCTCCCAACTTTGTCTAACCACCTCCGTAAAATCATCACTTTCAGTCCAATATTTTAAAAACCTAAATGATTTGCTGAAATTTGGGACAGGACCTCCAGTAGTTAGTAGGAGAGGGGCATGATCTGATCCAGTCCTAGCCAAATGCGTAACCTCCATATTACCAACCATATCTTGCATAGCCTGGTTTGCAACCACTCTATCAAATCTTTTGAAAATACAATCCTCATCTGCTCTACCATTCTACCATATGAAAGGGCTACTAGAGAAGTGTAGATCATTTAATTCACATGAATTGATACAAAAAGAAAAGTCTTCATATTCATGTAGATATATAGGAAATCCACCAATTTTCTCTTCTTCCCCCATAACAACATTGAAGTCTCCTCCAACCATCCAAGGTAATGAGTGATTATCACCTATTGCATAAATATCTTTCCACAACCTCAGTCTCTCAACTGCTGTACATTTAGCATATACAAAAGTGATCAAGAACTGATTACCATTATGAAATGATAGGTGTAAAGTTAATTGTTGTTCGAAATCTGAGACTACTGCCATATGAATCCCTTCAAGAATAAATACTCAAATTTTACCATTGGAGTTGTAATTGACATATTGCATGCCCATCCTTCTTTTGTATTTCTATATATGCCTAGTTTCTTGAAAAGGTTCCATCAAGGCAATTAGGAAGGAATTGTGGCGTCTATGTAACATTTGAACTCTATGAAATGTATTTTGAGTTCTCACCGACCTTATATTCCAAAATAAAGCTTTTTGAGTCATTGAGAAACACTCTTTTCACTCATTTTGGCCTGTATCCTTGTCGACTTTGTCTGATTAACCTTTTTGCCTTTTCTTTTGTTTCCTCTGGTCATCATCTAAGGAGATAAGTCAGTTTTTTTATAAATATTGTTTTCCAACTGCACACTTTCTTCTTCTTCATCACCATCTTCAATATTTATTTCATTACTATCTTCCCTGGATTTGTTCTCATGATTAGATGTATGCACCTTGTCCAGTAAGACCTGATGTGTAACTAAGGCATGTAAAGCTTCATTAGGTGCAGATCTTCTCTTGCCCATTGTGATAGCTTGCAAATCAACTAGACCCCTTGTTGCTTGATAGTTGCTGCTCAACTCATTTGATTCACCCATACCTATATGAAGATTATTTGCAGAAGGAAATCTCCCCTCACTTGGAACCATTGTTTGGAGGGAGTCAACATATGTAGCATCTCTCCAATCCTCATGTTGCTGATAAGCCACTATTTCCTTCCCATGTGTATTCTGCCATGTGTTCTCATTAATTGGATGCACCTCTTCTATTATCTTTCCCCTTTCATTAATTTGATCATTTTTTTCATGTGTAGCAGATATACCTCCTTGCTGGTGGACAAACTCCGCAACTTCGACTATGATTTCTGCATTTTTTGATGAATATGTGTTTCTATTATTATCATTTTTACCATCGTTGCTACAAATTCCATGTTGCATTTGTGCTGCTATAGCATTACTTGTATTTTGTTCATCATTCCTCTCCTGTTGTGTAGTAAAAGCCATGTTCATCCAATCCTAAGTGGATTCATTGCGTAGTTGTTAATCAGCTGCTTTACTTATCTCAGGAACAAAACTTACTTCCTCTGTTTGCTGCTCATTCATCTCATGGTTACTGACGTTTTCCTCATTGGCTGCTAAGATTGCAAATACATTCCACTTGTCATCTTTATCAAGAGTACTAGCCTTCTCACTAATGCCAACACCTGTTTCCTATATTTTATTTGTAGGGTTCCAATATCTTCTGATTGTTCTTCGTCTTCCTTGTTGATCATTCTTCCTTTGTTCATCCCCTCTTATTTTCTCCTGATCATCCTGTGATTCTTCAGCACCTTTTGGCTACCCCGTTCCTCCTCTACTTTCAGACCTCAATTTTGAGTGTAAATGTTTACAGTCCTCCTCGACATGCCCTTGAACCTTACAATGTGTACAATATTTAGGTAAAAAGTCATACTGAATCTTCACTTGTTCTATTCCTGAAAAGTTTGTATATTCATTCATAATCTCCATTCCAATAAACCTTGGGAACTCTGACATAAGATAGACTTGCACTTTGACTCGGGCAAAACATGGTCTCGTTTTGTTTATTGTAGCCATATCTAATTGTAATGGCTTTCCCACTACTGTTGCCGGTGAGAATATGGATTCCTTCACAAAGTAGGTCGGTTTGAGATCTGGGAATGATATCCAGGCCAACGCATGTGTTGTTTCTTCTGTAGTCTGAAATTTTTCATCATAAATAAAGGGTCTCATGGAATATGAATATCCATCCTTAGCCAATATGTAATGTATGTTTTTAGACATTACGCTGATGAAATCTTCCTGTTGATCAAGTCTGATGAGGACATGTCTATTGCGTAATAGACCTATCTTACATTCTCCTTTAATGTTGCATTGTTTCGGGATACGCATCCTAAGTTCCTCCAGTTCCGGCCAACCATATGAAAATTTACCAACTATTGCATATTGGAGATTCTCAATGATGTTCATCCTCTTAACTTCCTTCTCCGTCCACATCACTCAAAGAATTCAAATCGTATAGGTGATTGTCTTCATAGATATTGGTTCAACCTTCTTTTTCGAATAGGTGCTCTTATTTCTAAGGTCATTGGCATAATTCACCTGTAATTTATCATTGTTATTGTTAGGCAAACCAATACTATTATGCTCGATATTAAGATTCGCACTATTAATTTTTATCGTTAAGGGTGGGAATGCAGCATCTTGTAGTATTAAAGACTGGACAGCCCCAAGACTAGGCTGACCAGTGGCCTGAATGGCCATAGTAGTGAGATTAGGTCAACAAGTCACCGGCGGCGGTGATCTTCTCAAATTTTACTAAATCCGCCTGTCATGATGTTGAGCAAAAATAATAAATGGTGGTCTGATATAAAATTTTGTAAATTATTACAAAAGTGTCAAACCTTTTATTTCAAAGTTGGGATTTCTCCAAAAAAAACTAAGTTTTCGTTCTAGGTCACAGATTCTTTCTCAAAACATTTTCAAAGGTTAAATTATCATATATTGAGATTGACTTGTTGTTTTGTGGTGGTTTTGACATAAAATCACCCAGGAATTCATGATTTCCCCATAACCCTAATTTATGACCTTGATGTGGGTAAATTGAAGTAAGATGAATGTTATGCAACTGTTCTTGTAATTCTTTAGTTAATTGAATTATGTCATTATTCATGCCTAAATTGTATTATGACTCATGGCCTTGAAGGGAAAATTATGAAGATTGTGGTATAATCATGATGCTTATGTATATGCTTTGTGATTTCAATGAAAGTAAGGTGACCATGACTATAATGTAATTATGATATTATTGAAAGGTTATTCTCAATTATACACTTGTGCATGACAATGATATATTGTGAAGGTATTCTTCAATGTAATGTTATACCTTGAATTTGTAGTCTTAGGGCATCCTCTTCTTATGCAATTGAAAGTGATCTTGATTGATGTACCTTGAATTGGTAAGCATAGGGCATCCTCTTCTTGTGTAACTAATGTATCTTGACTTAATGAACATTGAATCAGTAGAACTAATGGTGGTAGCCCTTTCATGTGCTTTATAATATACCTTGAATCGATAGATCTAATGGTGGTAGCCCTTTCATAAATGATTAATGAAGTATTTTAAGTCTTTGTCTTGAATCGGTAGACCTAATGGCGGTATCCCTTTTGTGACGACTCTATGAACTGATCTAATGATGAACCTTGAAGCGGTAGACCTAATGGTGGTTGCCATTTCTTGAGGATTCAATGAGCTATCATAATAATGTACCTTGGATCGGTAGACCAAATGGTGGTGGCCCTTTCGTGTCTATAATAATGTACTTTGGGTAGGTAGACCTAATGGTGGTAGCCCTCTCAAGTATAATAATGTTAATGAGAATGAACTACTCTATGGGAATTTGAAACTTAGCACCTAGTGGATATTGTAATGTGGAAGCTCTCCCTATGATTAAGTCGGGTTTCAATGAACATCTTCTTGATCCCATAACTATGTGCCCTCATAGGTTATAGCTAGTGGATCCGCCTAAGCCAAATTACCAGTTCTATCTTAGGCAAGTAGACCAACTCTTTTTGGTGTCGAATATGACACCGGATTCCATGTTAAGCTCACATGGTCTATGTCGGTTAGGGCTTATTCCCATCATGTGAGCTATGTGGTATGGTTACTCAAGATGTTCTATGAAGTGTGGTTGGTAGTATGGGATGACATTCATGCATTGCACTACTAGACTTTGATAGGGCTATGGTGTATTTCTCTAATGTCTTAATGTCTAATGAAATGAATGTGTTCATAATGATGCTAATGAGAATATCGACTTAAAGGCTTAATGTAAAGATGTATGCTTAACTTGGATTGTTATTATGAGTTTCTTTCCTTGTCATGACTTATTGAATATGAAAGTTCCTTGTCTATGGTGGCCTCAAAAGGGTACTTAGTGTGAGTGGTATTATGGGATGCCATTTATACATTGCACAAATATAACTTATGGTTGTTTTAGATGATGGTTCTATTATGTTTCAAGTATGTTATAATGATTTATATGATGAATATGCTTGTGATTTGTTTTTACACTAAAAGTACATGACGATTCTAAAACTTATCAAATGCATGGTTTTCAATAAAAATGTCCTTTTTAAGCTTGATTTTAGCATGGATATCATATTTAGTACATATTTGTGCTAACCCATATTTCTTCTATATTTTTACAAAGTGTAGGTTTTTGATCTGAAGGTGACTTCTAGTGTTCCAAGATTGGATTGATTCTCTCCAACGCTAGTGGTGTGTCATCATGGTTCGTGGATGAGAGTTGTTCTTTCCTAGTTTCTTTTATGTCATTTTACATTTTGGACTATGTTGAAGCGATATGACCCTATCTTTGATTCAAGTTGTATTAGATGGCTATGTGAGACCAGTTAGACTTCATTTGTTTTTTTTTTAAGTAATGGTTTAGATTGTATGGATTAAAAGTTATAAATTTTGTACCATTTTTCCTATGTAGTATGTTGTTAATGCTATGAGGCTTTTCAGAGGCTTGTATGTCGTGTCACATCCAACGTGTAGGGTCGGGTCGTGACAAATAGGGTATCAGAGCACAAGATGTTGGGATAGTTTTTAGAATTGTCACGCCCCGAGCTACCCCCGAGACGCGGACACGGGATCTAAGACCACAAGTGATCCCAATCTAACCCCGCTGGCATGATCATGAGCATACTAAAGATAATAAACTGATGCGGAAGCTAAATCATAAATAAAATAAAAAAGATGGGGAATACCCATATACTAACTGAGATATATCAAATCTGAGAGTTTAATACAAAAGAGATATCAAACTCAAAATACTAAGTTGAATCTAACTATGTCTGAAATAAGCCTCTAAACTGACTAGAAATGTTGGGACATGCCCCAACTAGATCTAGCAAAACTGAAACTAAAGACTAAAAACGATAAAGATAAACATGTCACTAGTCCTCGAAGAATGAGGACTCACCACTGATGCTGTTGAACTGAAGATCGGGAACCGATCTAAGCGTGATCTGGATGCTGAGAACCTGAACCTACATCAGGAGAAGATGTAGCGCACGTATGCGTCAGTACTTGAAAGGTACTGAGCATGCAGGATAGAGTAAAGCTGAAATAACATATAACTGAACAAAGCAATAAAACAATGATATAATCTGAACATGATATAGATACTGAAAATACGAAATACTGAGCTAACTGAATGCAATGACAAAATTTATAACATGTTGAGACTGAATACTGACTGTACTGAAATATGGTCAATGCAATAAAGTCTGACTGAACTGTGGGAGCTACTAATAACCGACAAAAAACCACATGAGCTAAATGTGCAGTCCGATGTATAAGCCCCATCCAGAGGACCCAATATACCCTGCCAGAGGTATAAAGGCATGCTGGCGTGATCACTAAACTGATGTTGCCCAAAAAGGGGACTTACACCTACGTGGCTCGTAGTTCTGGGACTATACGGGTACGCTGAAACCCTAGTTCAACTCGGTATTACGCTACTCCCAATAGATTAAGTGGTTAACACATTATGACTGAGTTTCTGTAAATACTGGATAGCTCGAAACTCAACATGCAAACTGAGAATGCAACAATTAATCTGATAATGATGCATTCATAAACTGAGGCATGTATAACTGAATATATTATGACTGAAACACTGAATAACTCAAAATACTGACATGTAGATACTCATACTTGATAACCCTTTTTTTTAAAAACAGTTCAACATCATATTATACTATGATCATTGATGACTTGGGAAGTCATACTGCATAAACAATGATGGTATATCTAGATACCACATTATTCATACATTGATGACCTACTCAATTGTCATACTAATTATGTTTTAGAAGCTCTTTCTCAAAACTCATCTTAACTTTCTCAAAAACTCAGTTTAAAACTTAAGTGTTGTATTAAAGAAAAGCTTCTCATTATTTATAACTCAAAATAGGGTTTATGCTGAAATATACTAATAATGTGGCATAAAACTGGAGCATGTTTTTCTGAATAACTGAAATATCTGACCTAGCATGTGTAATTCAAGAACTAATGAAATACATACCTAGGGTTCTGAAATTCATGTAAGAAACTGAGCAATAACATGATAATCTGATTTGGAACATTTAAATAACTAATTCATGATGATCTGTTGAAATTCTAGAAACCCTAGGTCTGTTCATAATCATGGAATCAAATATCTGACTGAATTCTATGGACCTTATGGGCGAAAGGAACCCACTAGTGAAATCCCACATACCTGGTGACGAATTCCACGGAGAAATCCTTTGATTTCGGGGCTGGAACTAATGGAACCTTGCTGTGTTCTTGAATTAGGGTTCTTGACCTTTATCACCTCTCTTGATTCTAATTTTCTAAGATTTTGATTAATGAATTGACTTGGATAAGTTCTAGTTATGTTTCTAGGCTTAAACTGATAAAAACCTCATGATTTAGGGTTTAAACGACGTATCTAAGGGGTTAAACGAAATAGGAAAAGCCCAAAAGACTCCTGAATTACCTGCTGTCGGAGTGACTGATGGAATGAACCTACGGCCCATCAATCAATCGACGGTCCGTCGATTGGGTCCTTAGTTCGAGTCTGCCCGACATGGCTTCACTAAAATGGGCATAACTTTTTACTCGGCGGTCAGAATTAAGTAAACTTAGTGGCTTTGGAAAGATAATTCAATTATGTATCTAACCGTATGTCATGGGACATAGAATTCATTTTGAGCTAAGAGTTATGACCATCTAAAGTTAACCTATCAATATTTTTCAGCTAACTGGCTGCTGACCCTCATCTACGGTTAGACCCAGTGGCGGAGGGAGGATTTTCATCAAGGGGGTTCAAAATAAATTAATCACGTAAATAATATCCACAAATAAACGGGTCGAATCGGATATAAACAGGTCGGATTAAACGGTCGAATCAAGAAGAAACCGATTTTTTAATAATTGACTTTATAATTAGGGATTAAACTAATAAATCCTAAATTCCCAATCAGCGTTTTAATTTTTTGGAACTAAACATCATTTTTTGATTGCATTATTATTTATTTTAAAAAAATAAATCGCCTGAAATAAGCTGATAAAACAAAATGCCTCTGCACAGATTCGAACAGGCGACCTCGCGTGCAGTAGAGCAAATTCCTGAACCCCCAACGCCAATGAGCTACGCCTTTGGTGTATGTTCAGGGGGTTCAATAGTATATATATACACATATATTCAAAATTTAATCTTACATATATAGTGTAATTTTTCGACCAAGGGGGATGAACCCCCTTGGTTGAACGTAGATCCGCCCCTGGTTAGACCTACGGACCGTGGATCGAATGACGGTCCGTGCTTGTTGACCGTAGTTTGTGTCAGAGGCTAGGTAAGGGAAGTCTTGATCCACGGACCGTGGTCTGATATACGGACCGTGGGTCTGTCCGTGAGTCGGGACTTAGCCAAATTTTCTGACTGAGTGCTGTGGAAGTTTTCTGTCACAAACCACGGACCTGTAGGACGGACCGTGAGTCCATATACGGTCCATGGATGGTGTCCGTGAGTGCCACCTGTAACACCAGAAATCTGAAATCTCTATTTTTGGATACGGGGTGTTACATTATCTCCCCCTTGGGACCATTCGTCCTCGAATGAAGACTAATCTAGCTGAAATAGAGGGAGAGGGCTGCAATCTCTACCACTAAACACTGAGAATTGAATTTCTAACTGAAATGAGTTCCAAGAACATGCAAATACGCTGAAAATGCAAGTACAAACTGAAGGAACATTATTCTAAGACTGAATTTTCGCATGATTGACTGAAAAACTGAAGAGGAACTATTACCTCAAGCTGGAATGGAATCAAAAGGAAATAGGTGAGGATACTTGGACTTCATGGCTGCTTCTGCTTCCCAAGTAGCTCCCTCTATGGACTGACTCCTCCATAAAACCTTGACTGAAGCGACTTCTTTGTTCCTTAACCTTCTAACCTGACGATCGAGAATCTCAACTGGTACATCCTCATATGAAAGACTATCTTTCACGGCCACACTCTCTAATGGTACTATGGATGCTAGATCACCCACACACTTCTTCAAAAGAGAAATGTGAAAGACTGGATGTAATGCTGCTAAGTCTGCTGGCAACTCTAACTCATAAGCCACTTTACCAATCCTCTTCAAGATCCGGTAAGGGCCTACATATATCGGACTGAGCTTCCCTTTCTTGCCAAATCTCATCACTCCCTTCATGGGTGACACTTTTAGGAAAACCCAATCATCAACTTGGAACTCTAGTTCCCTTCTTCTCACATCTGCTTAGACTTCTGGCGACTCTGAGCAGTCTTAAGTATATCTCTAATGAGTTGCACTTTCTCCATAGCATCAAGGACCGAATCTAGTCCTATCAAGGCTGCTTCACCTACTTCAAACCAACCAACTGGAGATCTACATCTACGCCCATACAATGCCTCATAAGGGGCCATCTGAATGCTGGAATGGTAACTATTGTTGTAGGCGAACTCAATCAGAGGAAGGTGATCATCCCAACTACCCTTGAAGTTGATCACACAAGCTCTCAACATGCCCTCTAAGTTCTGAATGGTACGCTCTGCCTGACCACCCGTCTGTGGATGAAATGTTGTGCTAAGGTTAACCTGAGTACTAAGACCCTTTTGAAATGACTTCCAGAAATGAGAGGTAAACTGAGGACCTCTATCTGAGATGATAGACAAAGGAACCCCATGCAACCTCACAATCTCATTAATGTAAAGCTTGGAGTAATCCTCCGCCGAATCTGTAGTCCTGACCGCTAAAAAGCGAGAAGACTTAGTAACCCTATCAACAATCACCCAAATGGAGTCATTTGTCTGCGAGTACGAGGTAAACCTATGATGAAGTCCATGTTGATCACTTCCCACTTCCAAGTATGAATGTCAATCTCTTGAGTCATACCTCCTAGTTTCTGATGTTCTACCTTGACTTGCTGGCAATTGGGGCACTTAGCCACAAAGTCTGCTATATCTCTTTTCATACCATTCCACCAATAGACTTCCCGCAGATGGTACATCTTAGTGGCACCTGGATGAATAGAATATTTGGAATTGTGGGCTTCTGCGAGAATATGCTGTCTCAATTCACCCACATCAGGAACAAACAATCTACCTTGATAGCGAAGTACACCATCTCCCCCTTGGGAGAAAACCTCCACTCTCTGATTGTGGACTACACCCTTAAGTTCAAGCAAGATTGGATCACTATCTTGCATTTCCTTAACCTCTACTACCAAAGAAGATTCTGCCCCATTATGAACCGTTACACCACCACCTGATATGCTCATAAGACGAACTCCTAGGCGAGCAAGTCTGTGAACATCCTTTGCTAACTCTCTCCTTTCTTCCTCAACATGTGCTACACTACCCATGGATAATCTGCTAAGAGCATCTGCTACTACATTCGCCTTACCCGGATGGTAATGCACACTCATATCATAATCTTTGAGGAACTCAAGCCATCTTCTCTGGCGAAGATTCAACTCTTTCTGGGTGAACACATACTGAAGGCTCTTATGGTCTGTCAACACATCTACATGAACGCCATACAAGTAGTGTCTCCAAATCTTGAGTGAAAATACCACTGCTGCAAGCTCGAGGTCATGAGTCGGATAATTCTTCTCATGCAGCTTAAGCTGTCCAGAAGCATAAGCTATAACATTACCTCGCTGCATGAACACACAACCTAGGCCGACTCTGGATGCATCACAATAGATCACATAACCATCTGAACCCTCTGGTGGAGTCAAGACAGGAGTTGTAGTCAACCTAGTTTTCAGTTCTGCAAAGCTTTTCTCACAATCATCTGACCATTGGAACTTAACCTTTTTTCTGAGTGAACCTAGTCAATGGTGAGGCTATGGATGAAAATCCTTCCACAAACCTTCTGTAATAACCTGCTAGACCTAAGAAACTTCTGATATCTGTAGCAGAAGTAGGTCTGGGCCATTGTTTCACTGCTTCTATCTTCTGGGAATCTACTCGAATTCCTTCACTAGACACAATATGCCCAAGGAAGGCAACTGATTGTAACCAAAACTCGCACTTGTTAAATTATGCAAATAACTGGTGATCTTTGAGAGTTTGCAGTACAACTCTCAAATGACTTGCATGTTCTTCCTCATTCCTAGAGTAAATGAGGATATCATCAATAAAGACGATAACGAAGAAGTCCAAGTAATGCCTGAACACTCTGTTCATCAAATCCATGAAAGCTGCAGGAGCATTGGTTAGTCCAAATGACATAACTACAAATTTGTAGTGACCATACCGAGTTCTGAAGGCTGTCTTCGGAATGTCACTATCTCTGACTCTAGATAACCTGATCTGAGGTCTATCTTTGAGAAATGACTAACACCCTGAAGTTGGTCCAACAAGTCATCAATCCTGGGGACAGGATACTTATTCTTGATTGTGACTTTGTTCAACTGCCTATAGTCAATACACATTCTGAGAGAACCATCTTTCTTCTTCACGAACAACATTGGTGCACCTCATGGCGAAATACTGGGTCTGATGAAGCCCTTATCTAGAAGGTCTTTCAACTGCTCTTTCAATTCCTTAAGCTCAACTGGAGCCATTTTGTAAGGAGGAATAGAAATAGGCTGGGTATTTGGAAGGAGATCAATTCCAAAGTCGATTTCCCTATCAGGAGGAACTCCGGGAAGATCATCTGGAAACACTTCTGGAAACTCATTGACTACAGTAACTGACTCAAAAGTTGGGGATTCGGAAATAGAATTCTTAACCCAAATTAGATGATAGAGATAACCCTTAGAGATCATCTTTCTGGCCTTAAGGTAAGAAATGAATCGACCCATAGGCGCTAAGCTACTACCCTTCCATTCTAGGATTGGTTCGTCTTGAAACTGAAAACGAACAATCCTAGTTCTACAATCGACAGAAGCATAACAGGAATGTAACCAATCCATGCCTAGAATGACATCGAAGTCTACCATTTCTAACTCTACAAGATTTGCTGATGTGACTTTCTGAGAGACTGTGACAGGGAATCTTCTATATACCCGTCTAGCTATAACTGGGTCACCGACTGGAGTAGAGACTGAGAAGGGTTCTGAGAGAGTTTTTGGACTAACACTCAATTGGACTGCTATGTAAGGAGTTACAAGAGGCAAAGTAGCCCCTGAATCTTTCCACTAAGTGAACCATACGTGAGCCACATCATTAAGCTGGTAGGATGCCAACTCAACCCTACCATTACTAGTCACTTGCATCACTCCAAAGATATTCTTGACCTCATCAATGAAGTTTTGTGGGTCTTCACCAACTTGTGACCCTAAAACTCAGGCGGATTCATCCTTATAAAAATCTCAAACTCTAGCTGCCATTGATCCACCATTTCTATTAATAGGAACTAGAACTTGCTGATTGTTCTCGTTGGTCATACCTGAGCCAAAAGCTGAATTGGCATTTCGAAATTCTGCATTCGAAACTTCCTGATCTGGGACTAGAGGAACTGCGTTAGCATTGCGTGCATTAGCATTCCTTGCCTAAGCTCTATGAGGAGGCATGATCTTAAGCACATAACGATGGATTAGAAAAGAGATCCTACTAACGCACGATAAGAATATCACGAAAGTGAAGTTTTCTTAAAACACTTCATAGCCTCCCTCTAATTAGATGTGGTGCACTTCACACCCATGAAAAGGACTCTACTTAGTGCGGTTTTCAGACATCCTAGGACACTTAAACCTAAATGCTCTGATACCAAGTTTGTCACGCCTCGAGCTACCACCAAGACTCGGACACGGGACCTAGGACCACAAGTGATCCCAAGCTAACCCTGCTAGAATGATCATGAGCATACTAAAGATAATAAACAGATGCGGAAGCTAAATCATAAATAAAATGAAAAAGATGGGGAATACCCATATACTAACTGAGATATATCAAAATCTGAGAGTTTAATACAAAAGAGATATCGAACTCAAAATACTAAGCTAAATCTAACTATGTCTGAAATAAGCCTCTAAACTGACTAGAAATGTTGGGACATGCCCCAACTAGATCTAGAAAAACTGAAACTAAAGACTAAAAGCGATAAAGATAAACATGTCACTAGTCCTCGAAGAATGAGGACTCACCACTGATGCTGCTGAACTGAAGATCGGGAACCGATCTAAACGTGATCTGGATGCTGAGAACCTGAACCTACATCACGAGAAGATGTAGCGCAAGTATGGGTCAGTACTTGAAAGGTACTGAGCATGCAGGATATAGTAAATCTGAAATAACATATAACTGAACAAAGCAATAAAGCAATGATATAATCTGAACATGATATAGATACTGAAAATACTGAATACTGAGCTAACTGAATGCAATGACCAAATTTATAACATGCTGAGACTGAATACTGACTGTACTGAAATATGGTCAATGCAATAGAGTCTGACTGAACTGTGGGAGCTACTAATAACCGACATAAAACCACATGAGCTAAATGTGGAGTCTGATGTATATGCCCCATTGAGAGGACCCAATATACCCTGCTAGAGGTATAAAGACATGCTGGCGTGATCACTAAACTGATGTTGTCCACAGAGGGGACTACACCTACGTGGCTCATAGTTCTGGACTATACGGGTACGCTGAAACCGTAGTCCAACTTGGTATTATGCTACTCCCAATAGATTAAGTGGTTAACACATTATGACTGAGTTTCTGTAAATACTGGATAGCTCGAAACTCAACATGCAAACTGCGAATGCAACAATTAATCTGATAATGGTGCATTCATAAACTGAGGCACGTGTAACTGAATATATTATCACTCAAACATTGAATAACACAAAATACTGACATGTAGATACTCATACTTGATAACCCCTTTTTTGAAAACAATTCAACATCATATTATACTATGATCATTGATGACTTGGGAAATCATACTGCATAAACATTGATGGTATATCTAGATACCATACTATTCATACATTGAAGACCTACTCAATTGTCATACTAATCATGTTTTAGAAGCTCTTTCTCAAAACCCATCTTAAGTTTCTCCAAAACTCAAGTGTTGTCTTAAAGAAAAGCTTCTCATGATTTATAACTCAAAATAGGGTTTATGCTGAAATATACTGATAATGTGGCATAAAACTGGAGCATGTATATGTGAATAACTGAAATATCTGACCTAACATGTGTAATTCAAAAACTAATGAAATACATAGCTAGGGTTCTGAAATTTATGTAAGAAACTGAGCAATAACATGATAATCTGATTTGGAAAATTTAAATAACTAATTCATGATTATCTGTTGAAATTCTAGAAACCTTAGGTCTGTTCATAATCATGGAATCAAGAATCTGACTGAATTCTAGGGACCTAATGGGCGAAAGGAACCCACTAGTGAAATCCCACATACTTGGTGACGAATTCCACGGAGAAATCCTTTGATTTCGGGGCTGGAACTGATGGAACCTTCCTGCGTTCTTGAACTAGGGTTCTTGACCTTTTTCCCCTCTCTTAATTCTAATTTTCTAAGATTTTGATTAATGAATTGACTTGGATAAATTCTAGTTATGTTTCTAGGCTTAAACTAATTAAAATCTCATGATTTAGGGTTTAAACGACATATCTAAGGGGTTAAACGAAATAGGACAAGACCAAAAGACCCCTGAATTAGTTGCTATCAGAGTGACTGATGGAATAGACCTATGGTCCGTCAATCAATCGACGGTCCGTCGATTGGGTCCGTAGGTCGACTCTGCCCGACAGGGCTTCACTAAAATGGGCATAACTTTTTACTCGGAGGTCAGAATTTAGTAAACTCGGTGGAGTTGGAAAGATAGTTCAATTATCTATCTAACCATAGGTCATGGAACACATAATTAATTTTTTGCTAAGATTTATGACCATCTGAAGTTAACCTATCAATATTTTTCGGCTAACTGGCAGCTGACCCTCATCTACGGTCAGACCTACGGACCGTGGATCGAATGACGATCAGTGCTGGTCGACCGTAGTTTGTGTCAGAGGCTGGGTAAGGGAAGTCTCGATCCACAGACACAGACCACGGACCGTGGTCTGATCTACGGACCGTGGGTCTGTCCGTGAGTCGGGACTTAGCCAAATTTTCTGACTGAGTTCTGGGGAAGTTTTCTGTCACGAACCACGGACCTGCAGGACGGACCGTGAGTCCATCTACGGTCCATGGATGGTGTCCGTAAGTGCCACCGGTAATACCAGAAATCTGAAATCCCTATTTTCGGATACGGGGTGTTACAAGAATGATGTCTCACAATCCACATCTAGTACAGTCTTGTTTATGAGTGTGAAGCGCACCACATTTATGAATGAGAGGCTATAAGATGTTTGGAAACTACACTTTTTTCATTACTCTTGATCGTGCCATAGAGTTTAACTCTACAAGACCACCTCTTATTCTGTCTTTTGTGTCTTCTGGAAATGAATACATGAAGGGCTAACACAAGGATAATGGAGGAGAACAATGTCAATGAAGAAGCTCCTTAAATGAACCAAGGTACTCAAGTTCCTCAAGTTTCTAATGATGCGGGGGTTATGTCAAATGTGGAAATAAGGTCGGCTCTCCAAGTATTGACTCAAACCATGACGGCCCAAGTCAATAGGGATACTAGGATTCATGTGAACCCTAATGTGAGCTCTAGGGCTTCTAGGTTGAGGGGTTTTGCTAGGATAAACCCTCCGGTGTTTCTTGGTTCCAAGATGGGAGAGGATCGCCAAGAGTTTGTGGATGAGGTGTATAAGGTAGTTGATGCTATGGGGGTGACTTTGGTAGAAAAAGTGGAACTAGCCGCTTATCAATTGAAGGATGTTTCCCAAGGTTAGTTTACTCAATGGAAGAATAATAGGTAAATAGGAGCGGGTCCCATAGATTGGGAAGTGTTCAAGCAAGCATTCCTTGATAGGTTTTTTCCCCTTGAAAGGATGGAAGCTAAGGTGGAAGAATTTATCAACTTTAGGTAAGGTAGAATGAATGTCCAAGAGTATTTTTTGAAATTTACCCTATTGTCTAAGTATGCTCCTTCTTTGGTGTCGAATCCGAGGGATGAGATTAGTAGATTTTTGATGGGTGTGGCCGACCTAGTTGAGGAAGAATGTCGTACGGCAATGCTCTATGAGGACATGGATATCTATAGGCTTATGATGTTTGCTCAACAAATTGAGGAGTGCAAACTTAAGAGAAAGAGGGAGATGAAGAGAGCTAGGTCCGATGAGCAAGGTGAACCAAGGTTCAAAAAGATATCTTCCAACCAAGATTCTTCAAGCACTCCTAGGGTTAACCAAGAGAAAGGTAGTGGGTTTCCATCTCCTAAACCTACTTCAACAAATTATGGAAAAAAGCATTATGGGAAGTGTCTAGCTGGTACAAACGTGTGTTATGGTTGTGGAAAGAGTGATCATCAAGTGAAAGATTGCCTTACACTTTCAGCAAAGGGAAGAGATGATAAGCAAGCTTCTCTTAGTGGCCCGGATCCTAATGCTCCAAAGCTTGGTCATTTCTATGCACTCCGGTCTAGAGAGGACAAAGGAGCCCTTCCGGATGATGGCACCGGTAACTTGATAAATCCTTATAGATGTGAATGTTTTATTAAGGTCCCTATGCTATTTTGATGTTAACCTTAAGTATGGGTTTACTCCCAAGTGGGATATAGTATGTTTAGAAGGAAAGGTTGTTGAGAGTTCCGATATCCTTATCACTTTCTTCTATTCCTATTCAAGCTTGAGAGCAAGAGTTCCTTGTAGCTTGTTTCATGTGTGATTTCTGTGTTTCCATGATCTCCTTCTATTATGAATGTTCTTGATAAATTCATGTTTAGAAAGAAAATGAGTTTTTGTGATTTTTGTTCCTCATGTTGATGTGCATTTAGTATGAGTTGCCTATATGCTTTATGAGATGAATTGATGAACATGCTTAAATATGCTTTTGGGAGTAATTGCATAATTTGCTTCATGATGTTATGAGGAGCATGATTTGAGTTAGAGAAGGTAATTCCTCCAAGGAAATGAGAAATGTTGAAGTTTTCATGCATAATGGGTTTGTAGATGTAGTTCCTACTTCCTTGTGTAGCATTGAGTATATTGAGATGGAGGTGATGTTTCCTCCTATGATTTGTGCATTATATTGATGTGTCGTGCATGATGGGCTGTTAGGCTTGAGTCTTTAATTTGGTAAGGTGTTTAAAGTGTCATTCAATGATGAATGTTTCTAACGGGGAGATAATGTAACACCTCTGAAATTAATAGGGTAAACTAGAGCCTAAACGTGAGGGTTATCGTCAAGGGTTAAGGGAAAGTGGCAAGGATTTTGGGTGAGGTCCATGGCTAGGGGGCCAAGGCTACCTAAAAAGCACCTAGCTACTTCCTACCGTGACCACGAGGTTCTTCACGACCCTTGGTGGCCACCACGAGTTGTGGTGCCACTCGTGGTTGGTGAGGAAGTGTGCCCCCAAAACATTCCAAGCCAAGGCTTCCCTTCACGATCCACTTCACGGATTGTGGTGAAGACCACGGACCGTGGGAAAGCTCGTGGGGTTGCCTTAGCCTCATGGGGGCTTGTCATGTTGAGGGAGGTCACTGGTCAAGGGACTATGGGCACCACCACGGGCTATGGTTCCCTTGATGGATCGTGAAGGAGGGCAAAGTCCCTGGGACGGGGCTGCCTAGTTAGGGTCGTTTTGGTAATTTCCAAATTAATTAGGTAATTAATGGGGTCTATTTAAATTGTTTTATTTCACATATATAAATGAGTTCAAGTCATAAAATCAAACCAAAAGAGTTCATCTTCACCAATATTTCTCTCTAGAAGTGGAGGCTAGGGCTTGAAGAAACAAGGTATTTCTTCTCAAATTTAGGGGAAAAGTCCATTAAGGTATGGTATTTTTGATTCATGCTTAACTTTCTATCCATGAAGTCCTCGAACCTTCAATCGCAAAGTTCGAATTTCTCCAAAATTAAGGGTTTTCATTCTAGGTCACGAATTCTTTCTCAAAACGTTTTCAATGGTTTAATTATCATATATTGAGATTGAATTGCGGTTTTAAGATAAAATCACCCATGAATCCATCATTTCCCCATAACCCTAATTTCCGACTTTGATGTGTGTAAATTGTAGTTGGTGAATTATGACTCATGGCCTTGAAGGGCAAATTATGAAGATTGTGGTATAATCATGATGTTTATGTATATGCTTTGTGATTTCAATGAAAGTATGGTGACCATGACTAAAATGTAATTGTGATATTATTGGAAGGTTATTCTCAATTATACAGTTGTGCATGACAATGATATATTGTGAAGGGTTTCTTTAATGTAATGTTATACCTTGAATTGGTAGGCTGAAGGTATCCTCTTCTTGTACAATTGAAAGTGATCTTGATTGATGTACCTTGAATAGGTTGGCATAGGGCATCCTCTTCTTGTGTAACTAATGTATTTTGACTTAATGAACATTTAATTTGTAGACCCAATGGTTGTAGACCTAACAAAAATGATTCATCAAGTATTCTAAGGCTTTGCCTTGAATTGGTAGACCTAATAGTGGTGGCACTTTTATGATGAGTTTTTGAAGTAATGTAATGATGGACCTTGAATAGGTAGACCTAATAGTGGTGGCCATTTCTTGAGGATTGAATGAGCTATCCTAATAATGTACCTCAGACCAGTTGACCTAATGGTGGTGACCCTTTCATATGTGTAATAATGTACTTTGTGTCGGAAGACCTAATGGTAGTAGCCCTCTCGGGTATAATAATGTTAATGAGAATGAGCTACTCTATGGGAATTTAAAGCGTAGCACCGAGTGGATATTGTAAGGTGGAAGCTCTCCCCATGATTAAGCCGAGTTTCATTGAACATCTTCCTTATCCCATAACTATGTGCCCTCATAGGTTATAGCTAGTGGATTCGCCTAAACTATATTACGGGTTCTACCTTAGGCAAGTAGAGATACTCTTTTCGATTTGGGACATGATACCAGATTCCATGTTAAACTCACATGGTCTATGTTGGTTAGGGATTATTCCCATCATGTGAGTTATGTTCTATGGTTACTCAAGAGCTTCTAAGTAGTGCGGGTGGTAGTATGGGATGTCATTCATGCGTTGCACAAGTAGGCTTTGAGAGGGCTATGGTGGGTTTCTCTAATGTCTTAAAGTCTAATGAATGAATGTGCTCATAATGATCCTAATGAGAATGTTGACTTAAAGGGTTAATATAAAGATGTATGCTTAAGTTGGATTGTTATTATGAGTTGCTTTTCTTGTCATGACTTATTGAATATAAATGTTTCTTGTCTATGGTGGCCTCAAAGGGATACTTAGTGTGAGTGGTATTATGGGATGCCATTCATACATTGCACAAGTATAACTTAGAGTTGTTTTAGATGATGGTTCTATAATGATTCTAGTATGTTATAATTATTTATATGATGAATGTTCTTGTGACTTGTGTTTATGCTAAAAGTACATGACGATTATCAAACTTCTCAAATGCATGGTTTTCAACCAGAATGTCCTTTTTCAGCATGATTTATGCACGGCTATCATACTTAGTACATATTTGTGCTAACCCATTTTTCTTCTACATTTTTACAAAGTGTATGTTCCAGATCTTAAGGTGACTTCTAATGTTCAAAGCCTGGATTGATTCTGTCCAAATCTAGTTGTGAGTCCTTATGGTTCGAGGACGACAATTGTTCTTTCGTAGTTTCTTTTATGTCATTTTACGTTTTGCACTATGTTGAAGGGTTGTGACCCTATCTTTGATTCAAGTTGCATTAGATGGCCATGTGAGACAAGTTAGACTTCTGCTGTTTGTTTTTAAGTAAAGTTTTCGATTGTATAGATTAAATGTTTTAAATTCCGTACCATTTTTCCTATGTCTTATGTTATGAATTCTATAAGGCATGTATGGGGCTTTCGTTGTCTTGTACGTCGTGTCACATCTGGGTTGTACGCTCGGGTCATTACATGCACAACCCCACGGTCGTAGATCATTTAGGTTTGTTTTGTGGCCAGTCCAAAGTTCATAAGGAGTGGAAGAAACTGATTTAGAAGGCATTTTGTTCAATATGTAAGCCGTAGTCAATAATGCGTCTCCCAAGAAAGAGATAGAAAAATTTGCCTACGCCATTATTGATCTTGTCATGTCTAATAATGTTCTATTCCTTCTTTCAGCTACACAATTTTGTTGAGATGTATAAGGAGTAGTTAACTGTCTGATAATACCCTTTTCAACACATAATTCTTCACTTTGTTTTGACAAATGTTCACGTCCTCGGTCAGCTCTTAAAGCCTTTATGCTTTTATTTAATTGATTTTCAACTTCATTCATATATTTTTTAAAGCACTCAAGTCCTTCAAATTTATGAGAAATCAAATAGACATAACCAAAACGCATGAAATCATCAATAAATGTAATGAAATAAATAGCACCAGACCTTGCCTTCACATTCATTGGACCACAAATATCATAATGAATTAATTGAAACGGGAACTCATCTCTTTTAACCTTCCCAAATGGTTTACGCGTAGTCTTTCCAGCAAGATAACTTTCACAAGTTGGCAATTCAATTTTGGTGAAAGAACCTAAATGTCCTTATTTTGCCAACCTATTCATTCGATCTTACCCTATGTGACCCAATCTTGCATGCCATGTAATAAAATCAACGTCATTGTTACTTGAATAACATGCCATTACACAACGGTCAACATAATAGTCATAAGTTGAAGGATTAGAATCTAATACGATAAAACGGTAATAACGAAGTCCAAAACCATATAAAATATTATCTAAAGTTATTCTAACACCATTCCGACTAAAAAACAAATCAAAACCAATGTCTAAAAGAACAAACACAGATACTTAGTTTCGTCGAATCGTTGGTGCATATGGGACGTCATGCAACATCAAAGAACAACCACCACGCAAGTCTACTTTGCAAGTCCCTATCCCTTGGATTTCTAGTTGCACATTATTTCCCACGTAGATCCATCTTGATTTAGATGAAACTCCACAAAACTCCATAAACGCCTCTTTATCTCAACTCACGTGGTCGGTGGATCTTGAGTGCAAAATCCATATAGGATATGATTCAGTTAATAAAGAAGTGCTAGAAACACAGGTTGCACTTATAGATGCATTTAGAAATTCTACCTTTTTGGGCTCGGTAAATTCACGAGCAAAATGCCCTTATTATTGGCAATTATAGCACTTCATTTTACTTTTGTCTCTCTTTTTGAAAAAACTATTTTCCTTTCTTGGAATTTGGATTCTTCTTTTTCTTAGAGGGTCCTTCTCCTGTCTGTTTGTCTTTCCCATTTCTTTTCTAATTTTTCTTGCGCTTGAAGCCTAAAGATTTTGTATCACTTGACTCTGCCACAAAGGCATTAAAAGCAGCATTAGCAGTACCAAGGCGCTCATCTTCAAATTCAACATGGCGTGCAACATCAAACAAAGTTTTGATGTTGTCATTATGGGTAAAGATAACCTTCAAATGTTTCCAATTATTGGGATAAGACCGAATCACAGACTGAACTTGTTGCTCATCTGAAAGAACATGGAGAACACTCTTGAGTTGAACTATCATGTTTGACAACACCTTAGGGTGTTGTTTGATATTCTTATCATGATGCTTTTTGTAAGTGTCAAATTTGATAGTCAACTGTCGGAGGCAGGTTACAGAAGTACCCCCATATGCTCCTCATAGATATGCCCACATAGCATGAGCAGTTGGGAATTCCTCACATTGATCTATGAGGTCATCAACCACATAACTAACTATTATTTCACATGTAGTGGAATTATATATTTTCCAAGTGTTGTAAGCTTCTAGTTCACTTCAGTGTTGTGCATAATTACCCTCTTCTAGTTGATTCAAAACATGGTTTATACATTCCAGACCATTTTGCTCTATCAGTACATACCATATTTTACAACTCCAGATGTCGTAATTGTCACTGTTAAGTTTTCACCTTTGTTTATGTCAGCAATGGTACTTTTTGATGCCATGTCTGTTTTGAGATATAATCTCAAAGGATTTTTTAATCATTTATGCATTTGGAATACACATTCAAGAAAATCAATTGTCATAAAGGTTTTATATTTAAATGTAAAATCAAAACGACACGTAAGCATCCAATCATCATCTACGAATTAAATATTTAACCAAAATTTGAAACTAACTTCTTAATATGTACACTAATATATTTTATACTATAATCACACAGATTTGCATTTCTAATAATCAAACACCATATGACAATGTGCAATAGAATAATAATCCACTTATCCAAAACAATAAATATAAGAGGATAAAACTCAAAAATTGATGTTAAAGCATAATCAAGGATGTTCATCACATAGTTTGTAATGATTAAAAAACAAAATTCAATACTAAACTATGATTATGTTGTGAAGTCTTACCCACTTAACTCCTATTTTTACCGTATACACCCATGATGGTTCATTATCCCCAATTTCGATACTAGTTTCATTCAGTTCATTCTTCCATTATTCTGGAAAGGAATGATACAAAACATAGTATGCTTCCCTCTCTGTAAATTGAATGACACTTTCATTAACCTCTTCAAAATTCATGACAAAGGATCTGATGAAGTCCAGTAAAGAGTCAAGAGGATCTATCTTCAAAGATATAAGCTCTTTTTTTCCTATTCAGCCATGTCTGAAATAACTTCCACTTGGAATAACTCGAATTTGTTCCTATTCAGCCATGTCTGAAATAGGAACAAGGAAACAATAAGAATGACTGAACCATTCAATGTGACAACATATATCACTTTCATTTGTAGAAGACAAAAAAAAAAAAATCTATTTAAGGAACATAAAGACTAAATGGATAAACAATACCAATAAAATCCTAAAAGGACACATAGAAAAAGAATAATCCTAAAATAATACAACTTTCTAACAAATTTTTTTTTTTTTTTAAAACGTTTTTACTTTTTCTTTTTTTTAGCTTAACTTCAAAAATTCATATCTCACTCGTTTTAAATCTGTTTTTCTATTAACATATATTTCCAGAAAACTACAAACGAGTAGCTCATAAAAAAATATGTTTTGAACCAAAAAACTGTACACCCAATTTCCAGATCGCTTCAAACAAAAGCAGTTTTTTCCGGAAAACAGTAAAAAAAACAGCCAACTTTCCAATATTCATATCTCACTCGTTTTAAATCCGTTTTTTCATTATAATATATTTTTGGAAAGCATCAAACGAGCATGTCATGAAAATATAAGTTTCAACCAAAATTATGGTACAATGAATTTTCAGATTGCTAAAAGCAGCAGCAGTTTTTCAAAAGGAATTACAGAATTTCATTATTAGTAGGACAAGGAATCCTATCTACAATGTGAGTCAGAATAAAATAAGATTTTGACACTTAATTACTATATAATTAATTCACATTCAAATAGTCTTACAAAAACTTAACATCTTCAGAATTTCTCTACTCACTGATTTTCAAGAAAAAAGTCACACTTTATTTCTTATCAACAATACAGTGAATGTTCATGGAAGTAGCGAATTATGGGATAATTAGCGATGACTCTGATACCAATGAAAGACATATAGAGCAAAAGAACGATGAGATGTGTACCTTAATTTGCAGTGGAAGTCGTTGATTTTGCTACTTTGACAGAAATGCACTCAAGTGCCTCTTTGAATCACTAGGAAACAAAGTTTGATTCACAATCTAAATGTCCTTTTGATGATTGACTTTGATCTAAGAGTTGTATTGTGAACTGCTTTTGTTTCTGTTCTTTGAGCAATGAAAGATATATATATAGAGCAAAAGAACAACGAGATGTGTACATTAATTTGCAGCTGAAGCCGTTGATTTTGCTACTTTGATAGGATTGCACTCAAGTCCTTCTTTGAATCACTAGGAAACAAAGTTCGATTCACAAACAAAATGTCCTTTTGTTGAATGTCGTTGATCAAATAGTGATATTGTTTACTGTTTTTATTTCTGTTCTTTCTTTCTTCTCACATTTTCACTTTCTCACGTTATCCCCTAATGTGTCTCCCACTAGGAGTCTTCTAAAGGGAGGTTGAACAGTTACAGAGTAATTGTTCTCCCTTATCCTTTTAAAAGGATTACCCAATTAATTAGTTAATTAATTAAATTGGATAAGGCAAAACAGATTGGGTCAGGTCGGTCCACATGGGTGACCCATGACCCAAAACTTACATCTCCCACTTCGCACATGGTGGACAAGACAAAGCCAACACAACATCAATCAAACACACAATTCATACGACAAATGGTTCTTGTGACCTGTGAGCATGAAGTGCTTACCTTTAAGGTTTTAAAAGCCCTACATAGGAATCCGAGAACATGTGGAAAGAATTCACTACTATTTTGAGGACACTATTACTCACAATACCCCAGATCTCATTCAGTACTTCAGTAGTAACTTATTCGATCCCTCAACCTCTTAAAGAGATGAAGTTGTGTTCATGTTTTAACTTTATACAAACAATTACACTCGAGTGTAATAGCAAGCTCATGTTCACAAGTTTATTATTCAATCAATCGTCTTTCCTATTCACTCGAATCTATCTATTCCAATTCAATTGCTTTCATAGACATGTACTGCATTGCCCAATCATTCATGGCTATTAGTAACATGCTAAAGTACTAATATCGATTGAAACTTTAAGAAACAACAAAAGGTCAAAGGGTATTTCATTGAAAACTCATTTTAATTTCTCAAGGTCTCACATAATGAAGAAGCAAGGAACCATTCTTTCATTGACCCATTGATCGTTTGACACACGTGGTATAAAATATGTGCTACGATGTGTTCACCTTATATTGGTGTATGTGCCTCATTATTTTGATTATCATACATCGTACAAACCTCAGTCTAAGCACCTCAAGATGTTTAACCCTAGTTTCTCTTTTTCAGTGATCCTTAAATTTATTTTCTTAGATAAAATTTTATCTTGTTCATAAAACCAGTCATAATATGGTGGTGAAACTCATCTCTTCACGTTCCCCGACGTAAGTGGCGATTGCTCGTGTGAAAGAGCCAATCTCGCGAGTTGTTTGGCACACTTTATTTGTTACAAATTATCACATGCATATTATATTTGAATATAAATTCAATAGTATTATATAGAAGAAAATATTATAACAATCAAGTTATTTTAGAATACTGAAATATCATCATATTCTATGCAAACCTAGAGCCTTAACATGTTTCTCAAACAAGTCTTAAGAGATGGCCTTCGTAAAAGGATCAACTATCATTTCACGCGTAGGAATGTATTGCAAAGTTATTTCTACACTTTCCACTACATCTCTCACAAAATTATACTTGATGTCAATGTGTGTGGTCTTGCTATGATATTTAGGATCCTTCGTATATGCAATAGCCTTTTGACTATCAGCATATAGAATCATGGGACCCCTGGAATTATTTGCAAAACTCAAATGCTGAAAGAATCTCTTTAACCAAACAACTTCTTGTACTGCAGACGCACAAGCCACGAATTTAGATTCCATGGTTGAAAGAGATGTGCAAGTTTTCTTCTTACTTTGCCAAGAAATAGCACCACCATTTAGTAAGAAAACATAATCGGATGTTTACTTCCTATCATTCCGGTCACCAGCCCAATCATTATCTGTATAACCTCCTATTAATAAATCAAATCCACTATAACATAGTGTATGATCTCTAGTTCCCTTCAAGTATCAGAATATTTTCTTTACTGCTTTCCAATGATCTCTTCGAGGATTGGATTGATACATGCTAACTAGACTCACAACATAACAAATGTTGGGGTGAGTACACATCATAAGACATATTAAACTCCTGACAATACTAGAATAAGGAACTCGAGACATGTTTTGTTTTTCTTTTTCAGTCTTTGCACACATTCGAAGGCTCAAAGTTTCACCCCTTTCTACATTATCCATGGATTTGTAACTATTCATTCGAAAACGTTCCAATATTTTCTTTATATAAGTTTCTTGAGATAAACTCAAAAATTTCTTGGAATGATTTCTTTTGATCTTAGCAGCCAAAAAATAGTTTGCTTCACCCATATCTTTCATATCAAATGATTTTGAAGGCCATAAGTTGACAGTTTTCACATATTCTAAATTATTTCTAGCTAATAAAATATCATCTACGTAAAGAGAAAAAATTACAAAATTTTCATTGGACTTTTTCACATTGATGTAATTGTAACATTCCGGAAACTAGTAGGCTAAACTAGAGCTTGAAGGGTTAGAGTCGAGAATAACTCCCGATACTCAATATATATGTTTTTGGGTTAGAACGTCAAGGGACGACCCCCAAGGACCAACCAAGGGTCCTTGAGGAGGACCCAAAATTTGGCTGAAAATAGTCCACACACAAGAGGGGAACCACGACTAGTAGGTGGACCCACGGCCCGTGGCTGGGGGTCGTGGATCAAGATCCTAGGAAGTGAGCTGCACAACCTCCCTCGTGGTTCACCAGCATGACATGTGGGTCCATCCACGGCCCGTGGGTGGGGGTCGTGGATCAAGATCCTAGGAAGTGAGCTGCACAACCTCCCCCGTGGTTCACCAGCATGCCATGTGGGTCCATCCACGGCCCGTGGGTGGTCCTTGAAACTGCTTTTTGGCAGTTGACTCTACGGGTATTTTAAAGTTTTCCATTTTAAGTTAATAATAAGTGATGTCATTTTAGACTAAATTAAACTAACTATATAAGGTTTTTAAGTCCCCCGCGGTTCACCAGTACGCCATGTGGGTCCATCCACGGCCCGTGGGTGGGTGACCGTGGGTGGTCCTTGAAACTGCTTTTTGGCAGGTGACTCTAGGGGTATTTTAGAGTTTTCCTTTTTATGTTAATACTAAGTGGCGTCATTTTAGACTAAATTAAACTAACTATTTAAGTCTTTTAAGTCCCTAAATTAATTCATCTTCTACATAATTCAAAAATCCCAAATCAAAACCAACTTTTCCCCCAAAACTCTCTCTAGAACTCCAAGGAAGAAGAAGAAGAAGAAAGTGAAAGCTAGGGATAAAGGAGCAAGTTTTTCTACTCACATTTTTTGGATTTCATCACCAAGGTATGGTAGCTCTTCATCTATGGAGCCCCTTCAAAAACCCGAATTTCGAAGCTAGAAATCCCAAAAGTTAGGTTTTGACTTCAACTCATGGATTTCTTTCAAATTCATTTTTAATTATTGGATTATGTTTTATTATGGATATATTGATGATATCATATGGTTTTATTTTGAATTCCCCATGAATCCACAAGTTCCCCTATTTTCCCAAATTGGATCTCAACGAATAAGTACAATATTATAGAATTATGCATGTAGTAATTGAACTACTTCAATTATGTTATCATCCATGTCTAATGTAGTAATTCTAGATGTGTTGATGGAATATTACATATGACCATGAAGGGCAAAATATATGAATTATGCATGACTATGAGATTTATGCACATGCTTTAAGACCACTATGAGAGTAAAGTGAATATGATCATGATCTAGTTGTCTTGTTGTTGGAAGATTATCCTCATGTACACACTTATGAATGAATATGATATGATGTGAAAGGTTTTCTCACAATATGATGATTCTAAGGTTAAAAGGTCATTCTCACCTATTGAATCTAGGAGCTATAGTAGGAGTCCTGTTGGATTGAGTGTGAAGACATTCTTCCATTATTATAAACATAATTCAAGACTTAATATAAAATGCATGACAATTAATGCTTAGCACCGAGTGGATGGTGATATCAGATGGACGCCTCGAGTATCACGACCCAGGGGTACCCCCTAGCAGAAAGTGGAGAACTTCACCCCGAAGGGGTCGCATACAACCCTTAGCATCATCATAACAAAAGATCATAGAAAAGTAGGGAGAATGAAAACTTTCTTTAAACATACAATCGAAAAGCATTTCATAAAAGCGGAAGTCTTTCTAAATTCTTTGTCTCGAACCATCTATGAATAACATGAATAAAAGTCATTGGGGCGCAGCCCACATAAGGTCTAAAACATAAGAAAAGTCATAACAAAACATAAATGGGTTTGTACTCAAACCTATGAGGACTCACCAAATCTTCAAGTCTTCTTGCACTTAGGAACCTAGCCTCCAAGCAACTCGATCTCCTAACACCCTACATTTGATTAGAATGTAGGCAATATGCGTTAGTTCAAAATGTACCAAGTATGAAAGCTAGCACAATATCATAAAGCATTTCAATTGGTTACTGAACATAAGACATAGGCATAAGAGACAATAACATAATCGTAACATATTTCCAACATAAGCATCATATCATAGTAAATCAACATAAGACATTCATAATTGCATACTTCAAACATTAGCCTTTCATATTCAAGATACCTACTTCACAAGACACCTCCAAGTATACTAGTGCAAGGCAAAGATAGCATCCCATAATACTATCCAAGCTAAGTACCTCTATTTGGTCATTCTTGGTCATAGCCCACCTTCATAGTCAAGACCTAGGTTTTCATGTCATAAGCCCACTATACCTCTAAGCAACCTCAAGGCACACTTGTGCAATGCATGTGGGGCATCCCCTATTACCACACACACTAAGTATGTCCATTAAGTCACCATGTTCATATTCATCACTTCTAAGTGTCACTATTGACCTACTTTCACATTGTCAAGGAGCTATCATCTTAAGTCAATTCATATCATGGAAGGCAACTATAGCAATACTCCAAGCTAGTATACATCACATAAGAGGACACTTCATAAATAGCTTCAAGTCATACTTGTGGCATGTATGAATGACATCCAATACTACCACTCACACTAAGTACTCCTTTAGGCTTCCTTACTCCATGCTAACTATCTTTCATTCTAGTCTATCAAAGAATAAAATACCTACCATGCTAGACCTATCTATCATGGAAACATCCTATCTTACAATCCCAGCTATCAAATGAAGGATACAAGTATACCATCCTAGCCACCATGCAACCATTCAATAAGATGCAAGCTATCCTTAAGGGAGTATGAGTCCTCAACCCTAAGCTATCCTTAGGAGAGTATGGTGTCTCAATCCTATGCTACCATGAAATGGTCTTGGCATAATCAAGTCAAGCTACCATGAAGAGCATTCTAACCATGCTAGTTCAAGCCACCCATAGGAGAGCATAGATCCTCAATCTTAGGCTACCATGCCTATACTAATGCAAGCTACCATAAAAAACACCCTATCAATGCTAGTTCAAGCTAACCTTAGGAGAGCTAAATTCCTCAATCACAAGCTACCATGAGATCTACCATCCCAAGCTACATAATTCAACTATCCGTGAAGGAATCATAAGACTCAACCTGAAGGTATTCTATTCTAACAAGCATGATTCATTTTAGGTGATTAACCTTTCATATTCTACATATATGCAAGATATCTCTCGTAAAAGACTCACTCTTTAAGCCCTAGTGATCAACATTATGACTTCAAGCTCTACATCCAATCTTTACTCCACAATCATCATACTACTCTAGATCACAATAAATACTAGTCACAAGCCTTAGGTGTAGCTAATTCTAAGCATAATTCATCAAAGTTATAAATCTAGCCATTTCGGTTCATGTTCTGTCATTCATACATATGTCTAGTTCAATTCATGATTTCATAATACTAATCTTGAATAAGTCCCATTCATGAGAACAGTCCAAGAGAATCTAGCAAGAATCATCAATTCGTCATCATAAGACACAAACCCACATACTTTAAAATTTAGGGTTAATCAAGGAATTCACATAAATCCTTCATAATATCATTAATAAACACTAAACTAATCATATTTGAGTAGTATCCAACCGTTTTGAATCATACCCACCTAAAACCCATACATTGGAAGTAACCCAGCTTGATTGGGGTTCTTCTTCACAAATTAAGGGAATTTCTAGGGGACTCTATGGGTGGAAGTACCCATAGATGAAGATCTAAACATACCTTAAGAAAAATCCTAGCACAAGCCTTTAGCAGTGGAGCCTTTGATCTTGACCTTAGCTTTAACCCTAGCTTATTCTTCAATAGATGTTCTTCTTAGAGAGAGAAATATTTGAGAGAGGAGTGATTTGGGGTTTTGAATTTAGTATAATGTAAAGTGACTTAAACTTAGGGGATAAGGACTTAAAATAGTCTAAATAGGTGAATAAAATACATACAAAATGACCCCCTCTTAAACTTAGTCAAATAGGAGTTTACCCAAATGTCCCTCACTTGGCTGCCCCGTTCCAGGTACCATGACCACTTGGACGGTCCGTGAAGTGCACCACGGTCCGTGGTGGTGCCCGTGGTCCCTTGAAAAGTAACTCCCCTAACTTTCCAAGATCCTAAAACACCCTAAAACCCTAAGGCACCTTCACAGGCACTTTGATGGGCCGTGGTCAAGCCAACGACTCGTGAAGTACCTAGTGAACATGGGGCAGTGTCTTGGCCTCTTGGGCTGGCCTCCCAAGTATCTAAGGCATCTCCATGTACCCCCTCACGGACCATGGTCCACACCACTGGTCGTGAACCCTTGGGCAGTAGCTGCCAAGGTTGGGCTGCCTTGGCCCTTTGGCTTAGGCTTGCCCTTTTTGCCTTGGTAGTTTCCCTTCTCATGCACAACCAAACTCTTAAAGATCATATAGGCTACTAGGTCTAATATATATCTTGATGTTAAACATTAAATTCCTCATTCTAAGCACATAGAGTATCATCTACGACTCTATTTCCCATACATCAAATCTTAGAAACCTAGCTTGTGGCCCTAGTTTGGTTTACTGGTTTCCGGGGTGTCACAATATCTCCCCCTTGGGAACATTCGTCCTCGAATGACCTTTATAAACACTCATTAAAGGAATCAACTCTAGACTAGCAGCCCATCATGCATGCAACTCACCTACATGAACACAACCAATCAAGGAAACTTCCATTCCAAGCTAAACATACGTAATGCAACCCAAAATGCATGAAAGAGACATATATACTCATTTCCAAGGAGGAACTAAAATATCCTAGCTACAACATGCTTAACATAAATGCATGGAGCCTAAAAAATGCACATTGACTCATGGATTCTACAACATGAGGCAACAAAATGAACATACCAGAAAGGGACATGAGGAGATCACTCTTGATCATCCTTGGATTGGAGAGCATAAAACCTATTCCTCTTTGGAGGATCATCATCCCCACCACTAGGGGTAACTTGCTTACCCTCTCTTATAGTAGCCTTTGCCTTAGGGAAATCTTTCTTCATCTGGCCATTCTCACCAGATCCATAGCAGCCATCTCTACTGGCCAAACATTTACCCTTATGCCTCTGACCACACCTAGAACAAGTGGGTCATAGGGACTCATTACCTTTTCCTTTTGGCATAGGTGTAGACACCCTATCATCCTGATACTTAGGAGCATTAGAATAGCCTTGTCCAGAAAACTTTTGTCGATTCCTAGAACGTCCATGTTCATCGGACCCATCATTTTCCACCTTAGACTTTTTTTTCTCTCTAGCCCTCTCCTTCTTGAGTTTTGACTCTTCTATTTGTTGGGCAAAAACCATGAGGCGTGAGATATCCATGTTATCAACAAGCATTGCCATACGACATGCTTCTTCTACTAGTTCGGACAACCCAGTCATAATCCTATTCATCAAATCCCTTGGACTTGCAACAAAATATGGAGCATACTTAGACAGAAAAGTGAACTTTATGGCATACTCATTGACACTAATGTTGCCTTGCTTAAGATTAATCAATTCCTCCAACTTAGCCTCCCTCAATTCTCGAGGAAAAAACCTATCTAGGAATTCCAACTTAGAAGTTTCCCACTCTATAGGGCCCGCCGCTACCGGCCTGGAAGCTTTCCATTGCTCATACCAAATTTGGGTAACATCTTTCAATTGGTAAGTGGCTAGTTCCACTTTTTCTCTAGAAGTTACCCCCGTGATAGCAAGAGTCTTATAAACCTCATCTATGAACCCATTAGAATCTACCTCCTTGAAGCCACTAAACGCTAGAGGGTTCATCCTCAAGAACTACCTAATCCTATAAGCACCCATTCCCCCTATAGGGTTTGTCGGAGCCACCACCTCACTATTATCTTGCGTCGTCAAGGCTTGAGCCAACAATTGCATAAAAGCCCTAAACTCTTCTAAAGTAGCATTTCCAATAGGAGGGTCATTAGGAACTTGAGGAGGAACTTGATTTTGAACTTGGGGAGGAATCTCTTGGTCCCTAATATCTTCTCCTTCTATCCTAGAATTAGCCCTAGTATTAGCCATAACTTGAAAAATCATAGGCAAACATTAGAAAAGGTCCTACTAAAGCCAAACTCTATGCCACGACTAAGAGAATGAAGGAGTAAGACTTTTTCCTAAGCATACCATAGCATCCTATTCATAGATTTGTCGCGACTCACACCAATGAATAAAACTCTACTAAACGTGGTTTGAGACAATCCTAGAACCATTCTAAACCTTTTGCTCTGATTACCAAGTTTGTTACAACCCAGGGGTACCCCTAGACGTAATGTGGCATACTTGACCCGGAAGGGATCGCATATAACCATTAGCATCATCATAACATAAGATCATAGAAAAGTAGGGACAATTTAAAACTTTCTTTAAACATACAATCGAAAAGCATTTCATAAAAGCGAAAGTCTTTCTAACATCTGTGTCGAACAATCTATGGATAACATGAATAAAGGTCATTGGGATACATCCAAAATAAAGTCTAAAACATAATAAAAGACATAAAAGAACATAAATGGGTTTGTCGTCAAAGCTATGAGGACTCAACAAATCATCAAGTATTCTTGAACTTAGGAATACTAGCCTCCAAGCAACTCGATCTCCCAACACCCTACGTTTGACTAGAATGTAGGCAATATGCGTTAGTACAAAATGTACCAAGTATGAAATCTAGCACAACATCATTAAGCATCTCAAATTGTTAGTCAACATAAGACATAAGCCTAAGAGACAATAACATAATCATAACATAATTCGAACAAAAGCATCAGATCGTAGAAAATCAACACAAGACATTCATAATTGCGTACTTCAACCATTAGCCTTTCATATTCAAGAGAACGACTTCACAAGCCACCTCCAAGTATACTAGTGCAAGGCAAAGATAGCATCCCATAATACTATCCAAGCTAAATACCACTATTTGGTCATTATTGGTCATAGCCCACCTTCATAGTCAAGACCTAGATTTGCATGTCATAAGAGCACAATACCCCTAAGTAACCTCAAGGCACACTTGTGCAATGCATCAGGGGCATCCCATAATACAACACACACTAAGCATATCCATTAAGTCACCATGTTCTTATTAATCACTTCTAATTGTCATTATTGACCTACTTTCACGTTAACAAGGAACTATCATCTTAAGTCAATTCGTATCATGGAAGGCAACTATAGCAACACTCCAAGCCAAGCATACATCACATAAGAGGAAACTTCATAAGTAGCTTCAAGTCATACTTGTGCCATGTATGAATGACATCCCATACTACCATTAACACTAGGTACTCCTTTAGGCTAGCTTACTCTATGCTAACTATCTTTCATTCTAGTCTATCAAACAATAGAATACCTACCATGCTAGACCTAACTGTCATGGAAACATCCTATTAATCAATCCAAGCTATCAAAGGAAGGATACACGTGTACCAACCTAGCCACCTTGCAACCATTCAATAAGATGCAAGCTATCCTTAAGGGAGTATGAATCCTCAACCCTAAGCTATCCTTAGGAGATTATGGTGTCTCAACCCTACGCTACTATGAAATGGTCTTGGCATAACCAAGTCAACCTAACCGTGCTAGTTCAAGCTTCCTATAGGAGAGAATAGATCTTCAATCCTAGGCTACCATGCCTTTATTAATGAAAGCTACCACTAAAAGCACCCTATCAATGCTAGTTCAATCTAAACTTTGGAGAGCTATTCATCAATCCCAAGATACCATGAGATCTACCATCCCAAGCTACATAATTCAATTATCCATGATGGAATCATAAGACTCAACCTCAAGCTATTCTATTCTAACAAACATGATTCATTTTAGGTGATTAACCTTTCAGATTCTACATATATGCAGGATATCTCATCATAAATGACTCACTCCTTAAGACCTAATGATCAAAATTATGAATTCAATCCCTATAATCAAGCTTTACTCCACAATCATCATACTAGTCTAGATTACAATACATACTAGTCACAAGCCTTCGGCATAGCTAATTCTTAGCATAATTCATCAAAGTCCCAAATCTAACCATTTCGATTCATGTTCTATCATTCATAGATATGTCTAGTTCAATTAATTATTTCATATAACTAATCCTAAATAAGTCTCATTCATGACAACAATCCAAGAGAATCTAGCAAGAATCAACAATTCCTCATCATAAGACACAAACCCACATACTTTCAAAATTAGGGTTAATCAAGGAATTCACATAAATTCTTCATAATATCATAAATAAACACTAAATTAATCATATATGAGTATTATCCAACCGTTTGGAATCATACCCACCTAAAACCCATACATTGGAAGTAACCCTAGCTTGGTTGGGGTTCTTCTTCACAAATTTAGGGAATTTCCAGTTGACTATTGGTGGAAGAACCCATAGATGAAGAGCTAAACATCCCTTAGATAAAAACCTAGCACAATCCTTTAGCAGTGGAGCCTTTGATCTGGACCTTAGCTTCAACCATAGCTTATTCTTCAATGGATGTTCTTCTTAAAGAGAGAAATATTTGAGAGAGGAGTGATTTGGGGTTTTGAATTTAGTCTAATGTAAAGTGAGTTAAACTTGGGGGACAAGGACGTAAAATAGTCTAAATAGATGAATAAAATACATACAAAACGACCCCCACATAAACCTAGTCGAATAGGAATTTACCCAAATGTCCCTCACATGGCTGCCCCATCCCAGGCACCACGGCCACTTGGACGGTCCTTGAAGGGCACCACGGTCCGTGGTGGTGCCCGTGGTCTCTTGACCAGTAACTCCCACAACTAGACAATGCCCTTAAAATAGTTTCTAAATGGAAATACTAAAAGAAACTCAAAGTAAACTACTTGTCCTCAAAGCTTGAGGACTCACCAACTAAGCTTGGGGAAACTAACTAATCCAAGCTTGAACCAAGAATACCACCACCAAGGACCAACCCCTACATTTGTAGAAAACATTGATATATGGGTTAGCACACCACACTATAACCCCTTTATAAGTCTACTTGTGCAATGTACAAGTAAAGTCTCATACCCCCACTCACACTAAGTAAAGCTCATTAGGAAATCATTAGTATAGTCCATGTTCATATTCATAATAAAGCATACATTCATAATCATCATATCATAAGAGAGACATACCATGCCCACTCTCAAAATCTACTTGTGCAATGCATGAATGAAGTCCCATACCCCCATCCATACAAAGTAGAACTTCTGGTGGAACCATAGTACCTAACTCATGCTCTTATCCAAATTCATATTCTTATCATATAGGGATAATCATACTCATTATATATACATAAGGAAAGGCATACCATAACAACAATCCAATCAACATATATCATACCTTCATGTCTTACCATAGCATAATGAACCAACCCACAATCCTTTTCAAAGCTTACTTGTGCAATTTAAAAGTGAAGTCCCATATCCCGACACCTACTAAGTCAACTTATTAAGAAATCACAAGTATAGTTCAAGTCATATTCATTATCTTACTACATAGGGAGAAGTGCATTAACCGACATAGACCATGTGAGCTACATGGAATCCGGTGTCATATAACCCCACACCGAAAAAAGGCGTCCTACTTGCCTAAGGTAAAACTAGCCATATATAGCTATAATGTGGATCCACTAGATAATACCTACGCGGGCACATAGTTATGGGATAGGGAGATTGCTTCTAGAAACTCGACATATTTTACTTGCGGGAGAGTTTCCATATCATGAGAGCATATGTAGAAGACCCGGCCTAAAACTAGCGGGAGAGTCTCTACTTCATTAGAGCATATGTAGAAGACCTGGCCTAAAACTAAAGGGAGAGTCTCTACCTCGTTTGACATATCCGCTCCGTGCTAAGCATTATTCTCCAACTTATACATAGTTAAGGTGAATTAAAATTTCATATGCGAAGGAGTACATTACACTTCATTCAACCCAACTCGTAACATAGCTCATTGATACAACACAGTGAGAACTACCTTTCACCTTAGAATCATCATATAATCATCCAAGATAATTCATACATAATCATGTGTAGTAGTAAAGGAAACTAGTCTTTAAACAATACCATAATTCACACATTAGTCATTGGATCTTCATCATTCAAGTGGAACATAACTTCACACATAAATACATGAAAAGTAAGCACCTCCACCTTTCAAGTGGATCATTTCATTCATAAATAAGAATCTTAAACATAGAGTACCTTCATACTCTATGAAGGTACTCTATGTTTAAGATTCTTATTTATGAATGAAACCAATCAAACCAAGGGTTCAAAGATTATACACGGCAAAAGAGACATCAAAGAAGATGAGGTGGCACAAGGAGGAAAATATTGATGATGATGTCTTGTGTCATCTATCTGACGCAATAGGATGGAAATCTTTTGATGAGTGTTATTCTTCCTTTTCATCTGAGTTAAGAAATGTTCGATTAGGTTTAGCAACTGATGGGTTTCAACCTTTTGGAAATATGAGTTCAAATAATAGTATTTGGCATGTCGTTCTAGTACCATATAATTTGCCACCATGGGATTCCATGCAAGATTCATATTTCATGACGCCACTTGTTATTCTAGGTCCTAAATCTCCAGGCAATGATATTGATGTATACTTACAACCCATTATTGAAGAGTTGAAAGAATTATGGGATGGGGTGGAGACTTATGATGCGCACACAAAAATGTAATTTTCTTATGCGTGTGGCTCATGTGGACGATTAATGACATTCCCGCATATTGAAACCTTTCAGGATGGTCAAAAAAGGCAAGCTTGCATGCCCTTGTTGCCATAAGGACACACAATCGATTTCCTTGCGCAAAAAGTTGTGCTATATGAGTCATCGTCGCTTCCTTCCTATGAACCATCCATGGTGTAAAAATAGGGTATTATTTGATGGGAAAGTTGAAATGGGGGTTTCACCTAGCCCTTTAACAGGTGATGAAGAACTTATGTAGATACAAGTGTTAGGCAATGTGAGTTTTGGTAAAGAGAAAAAGCGAATGCGTAATGTTTCTAACAATGCTTATAATTGGACGAACAAAAGTATCTTTTTTCAATTGCCTTATTGGAAGAGTCTTAAGTTAAGACATAGCATTGATGTGATACACATAGAAATGAATGTCTCCGAAAATATTTTATCGACCGTGATGAGTATAGTTGGAAAGACAAAGGACACATTGAAAAGTCGATATGATTTGGTGGACGTTGTAATTAGGCAAGGATTGCATCCAATTGAGGATGGGGATAATATTTTATTGTCGGCTGCTTGCTATGCATTGTCTTCTCAAGAGAAGTTGAAGGTATGTGAATTCTTAGCTAATTTAAATGTTCCATATGCCTTTTCATCAAATATTTCAAGGTGTGTGAACGTCCTTGAGAAAAAGATATATGGATTGAAGTGGCATGATCATCGTGTATTATTGCAAGACATTTTACCAATAACAATATGTGGTTTGTTGCCTAAGAAAGTGTGTGAACCAATTATAGCCTTAGGCAAAATTTTCAAAAATTTATACTCTAAGTGTCTGACCATTGAATATCTTGATATCCTAGAAGCTGAAATTCCTATCATATTGTGCAAACTCAAAATGGTTTTCCCCCGACATTTTTTGATGTCATGATTCATTTGCCAATACACTTGGCAAGAGAGGCAAAACTTGGTGGACCAGTTCAATATCGGGATATGTACCCTATTGAGAGGTAACATATAATTTATAATTTGAATGCCAATGTATTTAAAATGTAATATTCTATAATTTGAATGCCAATATCAAATGTTCGGAACCCACATTGTCCAGAAGGCTCAAATTTTCAAGGTCATATGGCAAGGGAAAACCTTACGTTTGGCTCAATATATTTAAAATATATATCAACCAAGTTCAATAAACCAACAAGAAATGATGATGGATTTGAATCAAATGGTGAGATGTCTATCTTTAAAAAAAGTGGGCAAACAAAAGGGGCTTCAGATGGAATAAGACTACCTCATGATGAGTTCAACCAAGCATGTATGTTGTTCTTCAAAGTTGTGAAGAGGTTTCACTATTCATGGAGTAACTCTTTTTTTAATTCAAATATAATTTCATATTGAGATAATTTAATTAATCTTAACTAACACAAAACGTAGGGAATACATGAGAGAAATGGAAATACAAGGTGCAACGAGACCTCAAGGAATACATAATAACAAATTTATTGAGTGGTTTCATGCACGTGTAAGTGTTTACCTCAACAACGCTTTACTATTAGTTTTGAAATCTCATTATAAACAAGTCTTACTGATTTTTGTAGATATCTGTACTAGCTGCAGAAGGACGCACAACTAATGAGATCATTAGCTTAGTTGTCGATCTTGAACCATTGGTGCATCGATATTCAATATTTATGGTGAATGGATTTAGGTTTCAAACAAAAGAGCTTGTGAGAAAAATGCAGAACAATGGAGTTCTTGTGAGAGGAGACGATGCAGACTCTAATAAGGAGTATTATGGTGTATTGTAGGACATTTATGTGTTTCGCTATGTGGGAATCCGAAGAGTTTATCTATTCAAATGTCATTGGTGGTATGTGGCTCGCCTAGGAATAGGATATAAGACTGACCAATATCGTTTTACAAGTGTAAATACTCATTGTGCTTTGAATACAAATGAGCCATTTGTGTTGGCATTCTAGTTGAATGACATGATCGATAAAGATTGGCTTGTTGTTGTAAAGACAAATCCTCGAGACCTTTTTAGTATGCATGTTGTTGAAGAAGAAGAATTAATAAATGACGAAGTTCATCAACAAGAGGAAGTCGAATGTAATATTTTGCATACCAATGATCATGAAACTAATATTAAGGTGTCTTTATGTAGAGATGATATTGAACCAGAAACTGTTTTGCGTACTAATGATCAAGAAAATGAGGAATATGATTTTATTACTGACCATCAACTAGATGTATGCGAGGATGAAGAAAGTGAAGAAGAGTCACTCACTTATAATGATGGAGAGGACAGTGATACATCCTTCTGAAGATTAAGAAACAAAGACGATTCATATTGATGTCTACATGTTTTTTGAAAGTTCTTTGTACTTTTTTCTTTTGAAACTGAGATGAAATAAATTCATAACGCTTGTGGCTTTAGTATTATAAACTGATATTTCTTTTTAGTTGAATCAGTGATTTACATTTTCACCAATTAAGCAGAAGTTGTTAGCAAAATGTTCCACATTTCTTAAATTTATGGATTGATATTTTATTTGGCTGTCAGTGAGTTACTTTATTTTACAAATTGATATTTTATTTGGCTTGCAGACATATTCTTAATCATCTTTAATTTCTTATTTTGATATTTATGATTTTTATTTGATGTTGCAGGAAATGAAAGGAACTGGATGAGGTAAAATTGGAAGAGGCGGTGTAAAAAGTGGACGTTGGATGTCAGCGAGTTACTTTATTTTACAAATTGATATTTTATTTGGCTTGTAGACATATTCTTAATCATCTTTAATTTCTTATTTTGATATTTACGTTTTTTATTTGATGTTGTAGGAAATGAAAGGAACTGGACAAGGTAAAATTGGAAGAGGCTGTGTAAAAAGTGGACGTGGCAATTCTCGAGGACGTGAAAGTTTTGGAACTACATCTCAGCCACAACTACAACCAGTAAGAGTTACTGAAATATCATTTGAAATAGAACAATCATCTAATGCAAATCAAGGACCTCTATAGATAGGCCAAATATCAAGTCACCCTCTCCCAAGAACATCTCTAGAGACACAAACATCCATAAATCTTGAAGAAAACACACTCCCCTCTCCAGAGATTGAAACTGAAACATGTTAGTTGACATCCCTTCTTAGTAGGAACCGACTGACTAGTGTTCTACACGATTGTTGTTAGAAGATACCTGTTGGGGTTTTAGTTAGTTGTTGTTCAACACTATTTTTTTTTATACAAGAAAGTATGTTGATTAAGTGGCATAATACTAGTATATTTTGGTTTTGCATTAATAGGATTATACAAGAACTATTTGATATTATTTTCTTTGAGCTTTTATTTGCTTTGCAGTTTCTCGTGTTAATAGAAAGAGAGGAAGAGGAAAATATAAATCTAAAACTTTTGATATTTAAACCAAGTATGGAGAAAAAATCTAAGTAATTATTCCACGTGACATTAATAGAGTTGTGGGTTCTGGGTAGAGATATTGTTAATTACTTTGGCTTGATCATGAGGAGCAACGTTTCATTCCGAGATGGAAATTGGCAAAAGATTATTTTAAAACATGGCGAAGCAATGTGGTATAAGGTCAAGGTAATAAATCACTTTTAATTTTGTATTGCCTTTAGATTACCTGATTTATCAAATTTCATATTACAATGTGTTTAGGACAAATTTGAAGTTTGCGATGGACTTAGATAGCATAAGTTACAAGGCTTTGTAATAAGTACTATGCAAATACTCTTTAGAGCTTGGAAAGCTCGATTGCATAACTGTTACTCTGCTTATAATACCGATGAAGACAGATTGTCGCATCATCCTGATGATGTTGAGTTGGAGCATTGGAAATACCTAGTTAAGAGTATTTGGCAGTGAAAAATTCAAGGTAACTTAATTTAAAACTAGAGGTTCCATAATTTAACTTATGCTTACATGAACAGACTATACCCTTTTAGTAGCACTTTACGATAAATATTTTCTGATCTCTTGACTTGGTGTATGTTGTCCGTGAGAGAAACAAAAAAAAATTGATAAAAAAAATAACTAAGCATTCTTGTGGTACAAGATCATTTGCAGAAGTAGAGGAATCTACGGTACGGTGAAAATATATTTGTTCCTCAATTATTTCATAAACTTCTTTGCTACTTATATACATCTGCTCATATATATTTTTTCTTATTGAACTATATTGTAGAGAAATCTTGAATCGGGAGAAAAAGACACACCAGATAAAGTCTGGGAGATTCAGCACACACGTAAAAATACTAAAGGAGAACGTAAATGGTTAGATCCACAATCACAACAGATTCATGTAATTCCCTAAAATAATTGCCTTGTTATCTTTTTGACCTACTACAAGTTACTTCCAATATGTAAGTTATGTTTTTGTGTAAATGATTGCGCATTATTGTCGGGTCAGCTCCAACAACTTTTTGTTGAACAACAATCTGAATAGATCAAGCATCACATGACTAGGGATGATATCTTATCTTCAGTTCTTGGTGAGAGATCAGGCTATGTTCGGGGGAAATGATACGGAAAGAAACCTCCTAAAAAGACTCACATATAGCAGGTAGACATAGAGCTAGTATGTCTTCAGCGAGGGAAAATATGCGTCAAGAGATGCAAGCTGATATGGATGAAACTTGCAAGAAGAACGAGAGCAAAAGACTGCTGATTTAAAAAGAAATATGGATGAAGATTTGCAAAAAAAATTGGAAGAGGAGCGTGAACACATGAAATGCAAAGTGGACAAGATATTTCAAGAACATATGACCGCTATCATGACTAGAATGCAATAGGTACTTTCACTTGCTCCTGAACAATTCTTCTCCTTTCATTGTCTGTTCTTCTCACCGTAAAATCTCAAATGTTATTTAAAGATCTTATTTGCCTCTCAGCTAAGGCATTTTCTACCACATATCAAGAAAGAATTTGTGGGATTTGTTTTTTTCATTGAAGATTTTGATATTAGGAAGTTGTTAGCTCTGTTTATTGACTTCCTTTATATGTAGATTTTTTGTTTTTAGCATGAAATGCCTCAGTTATCAAGGGATTTTAGTTTCCTAAGCTATCACTATTATAATTTAACACTAATATTACTGGATCTGTCAGTCATCACTAGAATTAGATTTGATTTGTGATGGATGTAGCACTTAAGAGAACAAATGGGATTCTCTTACTGTGTTAGATATTTTAATGTCCATATCATGTATAGTTCTGATTGTTGATTTCAATAGAGGATTTGCTTGTTGTGTTGCAATTAAAATTTTTGGTGTTGGTTTCCGAATGACAACAACTGCCAGTATGTTATTATATGTTTTCGTACAAAAAAAATAAAGTATTGAAACTATGATGCTGTTGATTTTAAAGTGTTATGTTATTCTTGTTATTATTAGCATTGGATTGTGAGAATTAGAAAGTGATTGTCTGTTTTTCTAATTTCAGGGACAAGGCTCTTAAACAATGGGGCACGTACAAGAAGTAGTTTTAAGGCGTGCAATGGAAGTTTTTGCTTTTTGGCCATATGTATATGGATACAACGATAACTGAACTACTAGTGTGTTATTATATATATGTACAGTTGAATTTCTAGTACTTGGAGTATTTGTAATAATTAACTCGAAAATGCCTTCTGTATTAATTTTGTGAAATATAGATAGATGTTTTTAATAGCTATATATATCTATTGATTTTAGAGAATTTAATTCAAAACATTAAATATTGTTCTTTAGTGATGAGATGAATGTTGCCACAAATGCTATAATAATTGTAGTGGTGATTTTTATATACTACTAAATATCACTTTTTGCAGTGACATAAAAGTTGCCACTGATAATTAGTTGATTTTGTGGTGGAAAAAGTCGTTGCTAAATAATAGTGTGTAGTAGCGAGTTGAAAGGTGATACTAATAGTTAATAGTTTTTTGCAACGGTAGGAGTCTGTACTCATATTAATATTTTATGTTTTTGTGGCAACAATCTCGCCACTAAAGGCCTTGTTTTAGTGGTGACTTGACAAATAGTCGTGTTGCGATTTTATTTTTTGTGGCATATTTGTAAACAAATTGTGACGGATTATGTTACCACAGATGAATGTTTTTAGTGGCGACACCCTTTTGTCGCCCCAAATAACTTTTAGTTATGGAATTACTACCAACGGAGAGGAAGTCGCCACAATAAAATTTTAGTGGCGACATTTGGAGTATTTGTGGCGACTTCTGCCGCCACAATAAGGCAGATTTCTTATAGTGATATGCTTTGAGGGTATTTATGGTATGTTTTCATTATGTGATGATGATCTATATGTTAAAAATGCGTATGACTTATGCTTTTACACTAATCTTCATTATAATACGTAAACTTGGTAAAGTGCATGCTTTTCATCTAAAATGTCCCGTTTAGCATGTTTTCATGATTTTTATGCATGTCTATCATACTTAAAGTGTTCATCATTTGGTTCAATCTTGGATTCGACTATTCTCCTTGCTTGTGGTGAGTCCTCTTGATCCAAGGATGGGAGATTCACTTTGAGTTTCATTTCTATCATTTTATTTTTGGATTATCATGTATGGGTTGTGTCCCTTTTCATGTGAACTATTGTAATAGATGGCTAATTGAAACATTTCTAGACTTCCGCTTTGCTTTTATGAAAACTTTTTTAGACTTGAAATGCATTTTTACTCTTATTGTTCTAATGCTTTATGTTATGATATGCTAAGTGGCTTACATGGTGCCTTTAGGGGTATTATGTGCCTTGTTATATCTAAGAGGTAAACATGGGTCATGACAGAAACAGTCTTCATCGATCATGGTGAAATTAAATGACATCACTTCCTTATGAAATCTCAAGTACCATTTCCTTGAAGATTTCTTTAGGCAATAAATTGATCTTTTCAATTTACAAACTTTCTTTTTTTGACCTTAAAAAATGAAACCTACTGTTTGTTCCATTTAGATTTCCTTGTTTAATTCTCCATTGAGATAAGCGGTCATCACATCCATTTTGTGTAATTCTATATCTAAACATGCAGCAATAGCTAAAAATAATCCGATTTGCGTTTAACTTTGAGAATCAATTTATTCCCAATAGCTTTACGTTCCTTAGGAAGGTCAACTAGATCCCAGACTTTATTGGTTTTCATGGATTCTAATTCTTCTTTTATCGCTTTTAACCATTCATCTCTTTGAGGGCTCAATAAGGCCTCAGTTACAGAATTAGGTTTATCCAATTTTGTAGGAGATACCAACATAACATAATCTTCAATCTCATAAGATCATTTAGGTACACCTTTTGTTGTACTCTTAAATATTTGAAGTTCAATTCCTGTATAGGATTTTGGGATTCATAACTCCTACTTGGACCAGGAATCATTTCTTGATCCATTGAATTATCAAGTATGTTTGACCATATTATCTGATCTTCTTAATTCAACCTTCCGTAGAGAGGCTCCACTTCATCTATTTCACCCTTTTTGGGAAAATAATTTTCCAAAAATTAGACATCTCGTGATACAATTTCTCTTATACTTCTATCTTCTAGTTCATCGATGCACACATACCATTTAGAGTATTTAGAGTACCTTATAAAGTTTCATTTTTTGCCTTTTGGACTTAGTTTACCAAACTTACCAAAGCGATCTTTAATATATAATGAAGAACCCCACGGTCGTAGACTATTCGGGTTTGTTTTGTGGCTAGTTCAAAGTTCATAAGGAGTGGAAGAAATTGATTTAGAAGGCACTTTGTTCAATATGTAGGCCGCAGTCAATAATGCATCACCCTAGAAAGATATAGACAAATTTGCCTGTGCCATCATTAATCTTGTTATGTCGAATAATTTTTTATTCCTTCTTTCAGCTACACCATTTGTTGAGGTGTATAAGGAGTTGTTCACTGTCTGATAATACCCTTTTCAGTACATAATACTTCAAATTGTTTTGTCGAATATTCACATCCTCGATCAGTTCTTAAAGAATTTATGTTGTATCTAATTGATTTTTAACTTCATTCATATATCATTTAAAGCACTCAAGTGCTTCACGTTTATGAGAAATCAAATAGACTTATCCTAAGCTTGTGAAATGATCAATAAATGTAATGAAATATGTAGCACAAAACCTTGCCTTCACATTCCTTAGACCACAAATATTAGAATGAATTAATTGAAGCTGGAACTCAGCTCTTTTAGCCTTCCCAAATGGTTTACGCGTAATCTTACCAACAATATAGTTTTCACAAGTTGGCATATCAACTTTGGTGAAAGAACCTAAATGACCTTCTTTTGCTAACCTATTCATTCGATTTTACCCTATGTAACCTAATCTTGCATGTCATATCATAACATCAATATCAATGTTACTTGAATAACATGCCATTACACAACAGTCAACATAATAGTCATAAGTTGAAGGATTACAATCTAATACGATAAAACGGTCATAACGAAGTAAAAAACCATATAAAACACTACCTAGAGTTATTCTAACACAATTACAACTAAAAAATAAAATCAAAACCAACGTATAAAAGAATGGACACATATACTAGGTTTCGTCGAATCTCTGGTGCATATAGGACGTCATGCAGCATCAAAGAACAACCACCACACAAGTCTACTTTTCAAGGTCCTATCCCTTTGACTTCTAGTTTCACATTATTTCTCATGAGATCTACCTTGATTTACATGAAACTCAGAGAAACTCCACAAATGCTTCTCGATCTCGATTCACGTGGTCAGTGGGTCCTGAGTCTACAATCCACATAGGATAAAATTTAGTTATTCAAGAATCGCTAGAAACATATGTTGCACTTAAAGATATGTTTAGAAATGCTACATTTTTGGGCTCAGTAAGTCACGAGCAAAATGCCTCAACATTTAGCAATTGTTGAACTTCATTTTGCTCTTGTCCCTCTTCTTTCAAACCCATTTTCCTTTCTTAGAATTTGGCTTATTCTTTTTCATAGAGGGTCCTTCTCCATTATCTTTGTCTTTCCCATTTCTTTTCCAATTTTTCTTGCACGTGAAGCCTGAAGATTTTGTAAAACTTGACTCTGCCACAAAGGCTTTACAAGCAGCTTTAGCAGCACCAAGGCGCTCATCTTTAAGTTCAACATGGTGTGCAACATCAAAAAAAGTTTTGATGTTGTCATTATGGGTCAAGTTAACCTTCAAATGTTCCCAATTATTGGGAAGAGATCAAATCAATGCCTGAAGTTGTTGGTCATCTAAAAGATCATAGTTAGCACTCTTGAGTTATGCTATCATGTTTGACATTACGCTAAGGTGTTGTTTGATATTCTGATCATGACGCTTTTTGTAAGTGTCAAATTTGATAGTTGGAGGAGGGTTACAGACGTACCCCTATATGTTCCTCGCAAAAATGCCCACATAGCATGAGCAGTTGGGAATTCCTCACATTCATGTATGAGGTCATCAACTACGGAACTAATTATTATTCCACGTGTAGTGGAATTAGCTTTTTTCCAAGCTTTGTAAGTTTCTAGTTCCCTTCTATGTTGGGCAGAATTACCCTTTTCTGGTTTATTAAAAACATGGTTTATGTCTTCTAGAGCATTTTGCTCTTCCAGTTCATACTATATTTTATGGCTCCAAATGCCGTAATTCTCACCATTAGGTTTTTCATCTTTGTTTAAGTCGGCAATGATACTTTTTGATGCCATGGCTATTTTGAGATATAATCAGGCAAGAATTTTTAATCATTTATGCATGTGGAAAATAGGATTCAAAATGTGGAAAATAGGATTCAAAATCCAAATTAAGAAAATAAGTTTGTTATGGCATGATATTGATATTTATTATCTTTCATAAGAAGGATGTCTTTGATCTAAGATTAATATTGTTTACTGTTTTTGTTTTTGTTCACGTTCCACTTGACTGTCACAACCCGACACTACACCCCGGACGTGACACAATGTACAAGATTCTAAAAAGCCTCATACAAGGCTCATAGCATTCATAACATAAGATAGGAAAAATGGCACGAGATTTAAAACTTTTAATCCATACAATCAAAAACTTTACTTAAAAGCAAACAGTGGATGTCTAACTTGTCTCACTTGGCCATCTAATACAACTTGAATGAAATATAGGGTCACAACCCTTCAGCATAGTCCGAAACATAAAATGACATAAAAGAAACTACGAAAGAACAATTCTCATCCTCGAACCATAAGGACTCGCCACTAGCTTTGGAGAGAATCAATCAAAAGCTTTGAACACTAGAAGTCACCTTAAGATCCGGAACTTACACTTTGTAAAAATGTAGACGAAATATGGGTTAGCTCAAATATGTACTAAGTATGATAGCCATACAAAAATCATGCTAAAAAAAGGAGATTTTGATTGAAAACCATGCTTTTGACAAATTTGAGAAACATCATGTACTTTTAGTGTAAACACAAGTAACAAGCATATTCATCACATAAATCATTATAACATACTAGAACCATCATCTAAAACAACCCTAAGTTATACTTATGCAATGTATGAATGGCATCCCATAATACCACTCACACTAAGTACACTTTTAAGGCCACCATAGACAAGGAACCTTCATATTAAATAAGTCTTGACAAGGAAATCAACTCATAATAACAATCCAAGTTAAGCATACATCTTTAAATTAAATCTTTAAGTCAACATTTTCATTAGTATCATTATGAGCACATTCATTTAATTAGACATTAAGACATTAGAGAAACACACCATTTCCCTCTCCAATATGATGTTTAAGATGTAATCAACTGACACTATTTTGGTTCAAGTGCCATACAATCGCGTGTAGTGATATAACCTAACCAAGGGTTGGGATCGTTCCCACTGGGAGTGGTTTGGAGAATTAATAGAAAAAAAAAATCTAGTTCTAATTAGTCATAGCTATAGATATTAACGACTAAAAACATATTAAATCTAATAGGGTGATGCAAGCATCAATTATTAATGGGGGTTTGTATTAATTAACAACTAAAAACTTCAGAAATATAAGGAAACGAGATAGGAAGTCAGGATTCTTGGTAAGTGATAGGATTACGGGACAAACAAGACTATTGGGTACATGCTTTTGATGGTAGATTGTTGAACATATGTGACTAGGCAAGACTATAGTGGGGTTAAACTCAGTTTTTCTCGAGAAACTTACCTAGAATCAACTCAGTTTTTCTCGAACACCAAGTTGCCGCATTAAGCACAGCCTTCGCCTTAGCCCATTCACTCTCTCGAGCTGAGTGTGTGGGAAAAAGGACTAGGATTCACTCTCTCGAGCTGAACCATGTCGACCCAATACCACCGGCTATCAATTTAGTAGTATTAGTTTTAAGACATCTCTCTTGAGCATGCCATACATACTAAGATGAAAACGTATTTACAACTACAATCCCATTAAGTTCATTCACAACTACAAAACGAAATCACAGTTAAACAACAAATAAACCATCAACAAGAAAGATCCAATAGATAATCTAACCCATATTCACAAAATCACACCCCAAGAATTAGGGGTTTTAGCTAGACATGTAAAAGAGGTAAAAATCAATACCAATATCAATTTCCATCAACTGGGTATGAAGAATTAAGTCTTAAAACACGTCAAGAGTGAAGAATCTTCGAGACCCATGTCCAATTTCTTGTAGTTGAAGCCCTTTGAATCTTTAAGGTCTTAGAACAAATTCTCTAAAACCCTCTAAAACGTGAAACTGAAAATATTCTAGGTCTGAATAATAATTGTCTATGACTTGATACTAAGTTAACAATTTAAGCAAGTATTTATAGTGTTGGAAAATTTGTGCTGCAGCGGATCACTCGGCGCAGTTAGTCGGGATCACTGATACACTCGGCGATACACCTATTGGTCGATTTCATCACCTTCTTACTTAGCCTTCTGCCTTTTCGCGCTTTCAATCATTGGGCAATATGGTACTGCTTCGCGGAACTACTCGGCGACGCGCCAACTACTCCATTTTATCGCCAACTTGATATTTCCCTTCAAGGCTCAGCACATTGGATCAAAAGGTGATCTCCAGGCTGATCGGTGACTCTCCAACTTGGCTCAGCGATATTTAGGCCTTCATTTCTTCGTTCTTTTCAGTTGCTTTGTTCCTTCTTGCCTAGTAGTGTCCATGCTTTGCCTTAAACTCCAAATACCTGAAACTTAAGGATTTTCATCTGATATTGAGACAAAATATGCATTTGAGGACACTAGTTCTATCAAAATATAGCCCTAAATGAGTCCAATTTGTGGACTCGTCAACACCCCCAACTTAAACTTTTGCTTGTCCTCAAGTAAAGCTTAAGTTCAGTATTTTAGAAGGATGTCTCAAACAGTGCTAAACAAGACTCGATCATGAATGTACACAACAAGAATTAATTTACTCAAGCAAGGATCAATTGTGTACCCAAAGATTTAAGTTGTGACACACCATTACAAAAGATTCTTGAGCTCGCAATACTTGCTTCAAATGCAAGTCAGCTCAACAAAAGTATTTGAATGCCCTCACACAAAGAATGATTCCATATTCAGACACAAAGAAGAACACTATGCATGCTTTAACCCATAGGTTTGCCCGTATTTTCCAATCGACAATTATTTCAGCTCACTCAAGATCAAAAAGGTTTTTACAAGACTTGTAATGGGGTTGAGTGCAAAGGTATGGTCATTTAGACTCAGTGACTTTCATCATCATGAAATGTGGTGCTCACAACACTCCCTTTCCTCTTCTTTCATCAATTTCATTAGTACTCATAAGTCATCCCATTATTCACTTTCTATGGATTGTTCGGTAACCCCATTTCTTTTGCATTTTATTCCATAACTTTTTTTTTCATTCTTTTCTTCTCTTTTTCTATTTTTTTTGGTATGGAGGGGTTCCATTTTTCTCAACATCATGGGTTAAAGGAAACTTTCCTTGCACTTCTTGACTTGCCCTTATCTTTTCACCACACCCCCAACTTAGGCTTTTGGCCTAAGTTGGCTATTCAATCAACCACAAATCAAGAGGATTAGAGGTCTAGTTTTCATCAAGATTCTTCCAAAGAATGATAAGGCTCAAGGGGTGTTAAAAAGAGGTTCGCACACTCACAATACCGGTCACAAAAGTGGTATATGTCAAATTGGCTCACACTTTTTGAAGTTTCCTAAGATCATATCAAGAGAGAGCCTTACTTATTCAACCGGACCAACGGGGAAAATTCTAGGTGTTGTCATGCATGGTTCACAGTAAGCTCCTCACACAAGGTATCGACACTAAAGTCAAACAAGACTCCACACTTTCGCTAGTGTGCAACGTTCAACCCAAGAGAATCAATTTGATAATTGGCTAGTCACAATGAGATGCAAATAGTTCACATATTGTCTATGCGACTTCATTTGGCCTCATTGTAGCCGCACCTTCGTGTTTGTTCGATATGAGCACTATTCAAGTCATTAGTATTCATCGAAACTGAGATTCAAATTTGCCAAGAAACAACCACATTCAAGTACAAACAAGGGGTGGCAAAAATTTCGGAAGGGTCAAAATCATTTGCAATAAAAATAGAAGGAGTCACAAGCTCAAACATCCACAAAAAGAAGTATAAAATGACATTGAATGCGTAACGATCCAAATGTATCAACAAAACATCAAACAATAATAGTCGCACATAAGGTGGGTCTCACCACATCACAAATAAAACATTTTCCTCAAATGCAAATAAAATTATATTCAGAATTTAAAATAAAGAAAGACAGAGAGGGAAGTAGAGAAAAAATTTGTCTACACAGTCACCCCATTTGTCTGGGTATCAATGCCCAATGTGTTAGCCTTGACTTGGACAATAGTCTTCGGAGCTAGTTCAGAATGTTAAACGGCAACTGACTTGCTAAAATTATCCAAGTCATGAGCCGCCAAAAAAGAATGTATAGCTATGTAGAATCCACTAGTCCACGAAGGGATAGTGGGATCTCGAGAGATAGATCTCTTGCTGCAACTAGCCTCTTTTCCCTCACTTCCCATCTTGGAAGGATTCGCTTCACCTGTATCTTTCCTAAAAAATTTCTATCTTATTTGTTGGGGTGGCCTATTTCTTCCAGCTACTTTTGGTCTAGCCATATCTACAAAGCTTCGAGAAAGAGCTAGAAAATATCCAAACAAATGGATAGAAGTTCAGCTATAGAAAAACTCCAGCGAACCAGTTGGCGAACAGCGCACCCACTTAAGTGATGCGCCAAGTGGTTCGGCAAGCTCGACCCATCTCACCAATCGACCCAACGTGCCTATTTTCAACCCAACATCCTGAATTCAACCTTGCAACCCCTGAAAACAAAATCAAGGCATGCACAACTCAATTAGGCTTAGACCCAATGACACTCATGCACAACCCACAATATTTTATCTCCTACAAGGTACCATTTTTAGGAATCAATTATTTAACTCGGTACGGGCAAGATTAGTGAATCTAACAGGCAAACAAAAATTTTAATCCTATTAGAGAGGCCCAACACACATCAACAAGGTAATATCATTGCAATGAATACAAAATCGATAGAAATAACTCAAAGTTTGTGAACCAACCCTTCGTTCTGACTTAAATGGAATTGAATCGCTAGGCAGAAATGTAATCCAAGTTTCGAGCACAAATCACAAACTAAAATACTCTAAAAGCGTAGGAATATTGAAAATACGAGCTAGGTGTGAGTTCGCATAATTTAAAAATGAGGGAAAGTAAAGGGAGTTGAAACTCTTAAACCTTTGGCTTGAAAAACCATCCAGTTTCTTGTCCATTCGGCAACATTAGTCGCAATCGCCAATCTATTCGGCGACTAGCCACGTGGTTATGTGTCTCACCGAGTTTTACAGGACCTACAGTTATGGAAGGAGTCCAAACGGTGGACAAGATCTGGATCGCGGATCAAGTCAGCGAATCGCCTATAATTTCTTGTACTCGCCGAGTTTTATAGAACTCAAACACAAACTGGGTTGGTTCAAATGGCAGTATGAGTTGGGTCACCGAATACTTTTGCAACTTACCATGCTCTTTGGTTCCAAATGCTTTCCACAGTTTATCTGCAAAATCAACAAACCATTATTTCTAAAACAAACGAAAAGCAATAAATAGGGTTTAGGGTTGCTTCCTAAACAACGCCTTAGTTAACATCATGGGACGATGCAAGTTAACACCTAGTCCTCATTTTCGGAGTCAGACATGGTGTAACTACGTGACTCCTCGGGAAACGGTGGATAGGGACCAGATATTAATTGGTTTATTTGGGCATCCTATAGCTGAATTACCATGGAATTGGAGGTTGACATTTGATTAAGCATTTCAATGTTCACTTTTATCTCTTTCAACACCTTATATTTTTCTTCGATCTTGTGTTGAATGACTGAGAGGACTTCTTCATTTTGTCCACTTACCTGCTTCTTTCCCTTTTCGCACTTGTAAAGGGGAAAATGCTTGTCCTTTTTCATGGACTGCTCTTCCAATTCTGTGAGTTTCTTGGTTAAGAAATTCAGTTGAGTTAACATTATTGCCCACTCTTGTTTTCTCTTTGTTTCCTCGTTGGTCTTAACTATGCCGTCGAGGAGTTTGGCTACTGTTTCGTAGGGATGTTATAGCAAGCAACCCCCTAGTAGCACTTTATCAGACATCCCATGATTTGGGCATGGATGTAGCACTGCCTAGAACTTGAGCCACATCTCTTGGATGGTTTCATCCCCCACTTGCTTGAATGTCAGGAGATTGTCCCTGAGAATTAACAATTTCAGGAGAGGGGAATCTGTTTGATACCCATAGCTTTCATTCTCACTCATTTTTTTTTAAATAGTTACACAACCAAACAAAACAAAACTAAAAATTAAGTAAGTAAAGCTACAACTAACAAGAACAAAAATTCTACTTAACTACAGATACTCAATTAACACCACTCCCCGGCAGCGGTGCCATTTTAATGTTTAAGACGTAATCAACTAACACTATTTCGGTTCAAATTCCATACGATCGCGTGTAGTGATATAACCCAACCAAGGGTTTGGATCGTTCCCACAAGGAGTGGTTTCGAAAATGAATAGAAAAATAAAATCTAGTTCTAATTAGTCATAGCTATAGATATTAACAATTAAAAACATATTAAATCTAGTGGGGTGATGCAAGCGTCAATTATTAATGGGGGTTTGCATGAATTAACAACTAAAAATAGCAAAAATAGAATGAAACTAGATAGGGAGTCAAGATTCTTGGGATGTGATAGGAATACGGGATAAACTAGATTATCAGGTACATGCTTTTGATGGTAGATTGTTGAACATTTGTGACTAGGCTAGAATATTGTGGGGGTAATTTTTCTCTCGAGCAACTTACCCCGAATCAACTCGGTTTCTCTCGAACACCGAGTTGCCGAATTAAGCACAGCCTCCACCTTAGCACATTCACTCTCTCGAGCTGAATGTGTGGGAAAAAGACTAGGATTCACTCTCTTGAGCTGAACCCATGTTGACCCAATACCAGTGGCTATCAATTTAGTAGTCTTAGTTTTACGATCTCTCTTCTGAGCATGCCAAAAACACTAAGATGAAATCATATTTGTGACTAAAATATCCTAAAATTCATACACAACTACTAAAGGAAATCACATTTAAACAACAAATAAACCATCAACAAGCAAGAACCAACAAATAATCTAACCCATATTCACAAAATTAGACCCCAAGAATTAGGGTTTTACCTAGACATGTAAAAAAGGTAAAAAAATCAATACCAATATCAATTTCCATCAATTGGGTATGAAGAATTAAGTCTTAAAACACGTAAAGAGTGAATAATATTTGAGACCCACATCCAATTTCTTGGAGTTGAAAGCCTTTGAATCTTCTAGGTCTTGGAACAAAGTCTCCAAAACTCTCTAAAACTTGAAACTAAAAATATTCTAAGTTTGAATAATAATTGTGTATGACTTGATACTAAGTTAACAATTTAAGCAAATATTTATAATGTTTGAAATATTGTGCTGCAGCGGACCACTCAACGCAGTTAGTTGGGACCGCCGATACACTCGGCGATTCGCCTTTTGGTCGATTTTATCATCTTCTTGCTCCATTTCATCGCCAACTTGATCTTTCCCTTCAAGGCACAACACACTAGAACAAAAGGCGCTCTCCAGGCCGATCGGCGACTCGCCAACTGGGCTCGTCGATCTTCATGTCTTCATTTCTTCGTTCTTTTCAGCCCTTTGTTCCTTCTTGCCAACTACTGTCCATGCTTTGCCTCAAACTCAAAATACCTAAAACTTAAGTATTTTCATCAGATATTGAGACAAAATATGCATTTGAGTAGTCATCAAAAGCCTACTCGTGCAATGAATGAATGGCATCCCATACTACCACCCACACTTCATAGAACCTCTTGAGTATCCATAGCACATAACTCACATAATGGGAATAAGCCCTAACTGACATAGACCATGTGAGCTTAACATGGTATCCGGTGTCATGTCCCACATCGAAAAGAGTTGGTCTACTTGCTTAAGGTAGAACATGTAATTTAGGTTAGGTGGATCAACTAGTTGTAACCTATGAGGGGACATAGTTATTAGATAAGGAAGATGTTCAGTTAAACCTGGCCTAATCATAGGAAGGGTATCCACCTTACAATATCCACTCGATCCTAGGCTTTCAATTCCCATAGAGTAGTTCATTCTCATTAACATTATTTTACTTGAGTGGGCTACCACCATTAGGTCTAACGACCCAAAGTACATTATTACACACATGAAAAGGCCACCACCATTAGGTCAATTGATCCAAGGTACATTATTAGAATAGCTCATTGAATCCTCAATAAAGGGTCACCACCATTAGGTCTACCGATTCAAGGTTCATCATTACATTGCTTTCATTGTAATCACAAAGCATATACATAAGCATCATGATTATACCACAATCTTCATAATTTGCCCTTCAAGATCATGAAAAATAATTCATCAACAGACCTAGAATTAATACAATTTAGGCATGAATAATGACATAATTCAATTGACTAAAGCATTACTAGAACAATTGCATAACATTCATCTTACTACAATTTACCCACTTCAAAGTCATAAATTAGGGTTTTGGGAAATAATGGATTCATGGGGGATTTTTTCTTAAAACCACCATAAAACATCAATTCAATCTAAATATATGATAGTTAAACCATTGAAAACGTTTTGAGAAAGAATCCATGATCTAGAATGAAAACCCCTAGTTTTGGAGAAATTCCGACTTTGAAATTGAAGGTTTGAGGACTTCATGGATGGAAAGTTAACCATGAATCAAAACTACCATACCTTAATGGAGTTTTCCCCTAAATTTGAGAAGAAAGACCTCGGTTCTTCAAGCCCTAGACTCCACTTGTTCTTCTTCTTCTTAGGGAACTTCTTAAGAGAGAAATATTGGAGAAGATGAACTCTTTGGTTTTATTTTGGTTTTTGGGAATAATGAAGTAAATGGGGTAGTTTATGACTTAAAATCATGTATATATGTGAAATAAAATAATTTAGATCCACTCCAATTATTAACTAGTTAATTTGGAAATTACGAAAAAGACCCTAACTAGGCAGCCCCGTCCCAGAGACTACGCCCTCCTACATGATCCGTCAAGGGTAACACGGCCCGTGGTGGTCCCCGTGGTCCCTTGACCAGTGACCTCTCTCAACTTGACAAGCCCGCATGAAGCTAAGGTAACCCCACGAGCCTTCCCACTGTCTGTTGTCTTCACCACGATCCGTGAATTGGCTCGTGAAGGGTAGCCTTGGCTTGGGCAGTTTTTGGGGCACACTGCCTCATCAACCACGGGTGGCACCACGACTCACGGTGGCCACCACGGGTTGTGAAGACCCTCTTAGCCATGGTAGGTAGTGGCTAGGTGCTTTGTAGGCAGCCTTGTCCCCCTATCCATGGCCCTCACCCAAAATCCTTGGCCCTTGCCCTTAACTCTTGACGTTAACCATCACGTTTAGGCTCTAGTTTACCCTATTAATTTCTGGGGTATTACATTATCTCCCCCCTTGGAACATTCGTCCTCGAATGACGCTTTGAACACCTTACGTAATTAAAGACTCAAGACTAGCAACCTATCATGCATGACACATCAATATAATCCACAAATCATAGTAGGAAACATCAACTCCATCTCAATATACTCAATGCATCACAAGAAAGTAGGAACTATATCTACAAATCCATTATGAATGAAAACTTCATCATTTCTCATTTCCTTGGACGAATTACCTTCTCCAACTCAAATCATGCTCATCATAAAATCATGAAGCAAACTATGCAATTACTCTCAAAAGCCCATTTAAGAATGTTCATCAATTCATCTCATAAAGCATATAGGCAACTCATACTAAATGCACATCAACATGAGGAACGTAAATCATAAAAACTCATTTTCTTTATAAACATGAATTAATCAAGAATATGCATAACATAAGGTGGTCATGTAAACACATAAATCACACATGACTCCGCAACATGAAACAAGCTACAAGGAACTCTTGGTCTCAAGCTTGAATAGGAATAGAAGAAAGTGATAAGGATATCGGAACTCTGAACAACCTTGCCTTCTAAACATACCATCTCCCCTTTGGGAGTAAACCCATACTTAAGGTGAACATCAAAATAGCATAGGGGTCTTAATAAAACATCCACATCCATAAGGAATTATTAACTTACCGGTGCCTTCATCCGGAAGGGCTCATTTGTCCTCTCTAGACTGGAGTGCATAGAAATGACCATGCTTTGGAGCATTATGATCAGAGCCACTAAGAGAAGCTTGCTTAGCATCTCTTCCTTTTTTCGAAATTGTAGGGCAATCTTTCACTTGAACATCACTCTTTCCACAACCATAACACCCATTTGTATTGGCTATGCACTTCCCATAATGCTTCTTTCCACAATTGTTGCTAGTAGGTTTAGGAAATTGAGACCCACTACCTTTCCCTTGGGTAATTCTAGGAGTGCTTGAAGAATCTTGGTTGGAAGATATCGTTTTGAACCTTCATTTACCTTGCTCATTGGACCTAGCTCTCTTCATCTCCCTATTCTTTCTCTTATGTTTGGACTCCTCAATTTGTTAAGAAAACACCATAAGCCTAGAGATATTCATGTCCTCATGGAGCATTGCCGTATGCAATTCTTCCTCAACTAGGTCGGACACACCCGTCACAAATCTACTCTTCTCATCCCTTGGATTCGACACCAAAGAAGGAGTATACGTAAACAATAGAGTAAATTTCAAAGAATACTCTTGGACATTCATGCTACCTTTCATAAGGTTGATAAATTCTTCCACCTTACCATCCCCTTCTCATGGGAAAAGAACCTATCAAGGAATGCTTTCTTGAACACTTCCCAATCTATGGGACCAGCTCCTACCGACCTATTATTATTTCACTGAGTCAACCAAACTTGGGCAACATCCTTCAATTGATAATCGTCTAGTTCCGCTTTTTCTACCGAAGTCACCCACATAGCATCAACTACCTTTACACCTTATCCATACGCTCTTGGGATCCTCTCCTACCTTGGAACTAAGAAACACCAAAGGGTTCATCGTAACAAAATCCCTAAACCTAGAAGCTGTAGAGGTCACATTAAGGTTCAGATGAGTACTAGTATCCCTATCGACTTGGGACATCATGGCTTGAGTCATCACATGGAGAGTCGACCTTATTTTCACATTTGACAAAGCCCCCGCGTCATTAGGAACTTGAGGAACTAGAGGACCTTGGTTCACTTGAGGAGCTTTTTCATTGACATTGTTCTCCTCACTTCCACTTGCGTTAGCCCTTCATGTATTTATTTCCTAAAGACACAAAATACGGATTAGGAGGTGGACTTGCAGAGTTAGGAGTTAAACTCTATGGCACGACTCAAGAGTAATGAAAGAAGTGTAGTTTCCTAACATCTTATAGCTTGTCATTCATAAATGTGGCATGCCACACATTCCTGAACAAGACTCTACTAAACGTGGCTTGTGAGACATCATCCTAAAACCTATCCCAACATCTTGTGCTCTGATACCATGTATGTCACGACTCCTACACCTCGGATGGGACACGACATACAAGACTCCGAAAAGCCTCATACAAGCCTCATAGCATTCACAACATAAGACATAGGAAAAATGGTACCAAATTTAAAAATTTTAATCCATACAATCGAAAACTTTAGTTAAAAACAAACAATGGAAGTCTAACTTGTCTCACATGGACATCTAATACAACTTGAATCAAAGATAGGGTCACATCCCTTCAACATAGTCCGAAACATAAAATGACATAAAAGAAACTAGGAAAGAACAACTCTCGTCCTCGAACCATGAGGACTCACTACTAGCTTTGGAGAGAATCAATCCAAGCTTTGAACACTAGAAGTCACCTTAAGATCCTGAACCTACACTTTGTAAAAATGTAGAAGAAATATGGGTTAGTACAAATATGTATTAAGTATGATAGACATGCAGAAATCATGCTTAAAAAGGGTAATTTTGGTTGAAACCCATGCATTTGACAAATTTGAGAATTTTCATGTACTTTTAGTGTATACACAAGTCACAATCATATTTATCAAATAAAACATTATAACATACTAGAACCATCATCTAAAGCAACCCTAAGTTACACTTGTGCAATGTATGAATGGCATCCCATAATACCAGTCACACTAAGTACCCCTTTGAGGCCACCATAGACAAAGAACATTAATATTAAATAAGTCATGACAAGGAAAGCAACTCATAATAACAATCCATGTTTAGCACACATCTTTACGTTTAGCCTTTAAGTCAAAATTCTCAGTAGCATCATTATGAGCACATTCATTTCATTAGACATTAAGACATTAGAGAAATACACCATAGCCCTCTTAAAGACTACTCGTACGAAGGCATCACATACTACCACCCACACTTCATAGAACCTCTTGAGTAACCACAACACATAACTCAAATGATGGGAATAAATCCTAACCGACATAGACCATGTGATCTTAACATGGAATCCGGTGTCATGTACCCCACTGAAAAGAGTTGCTCTACTTGCCTAAGGTAGAACCGGTAATTTAGCTTAGGCGGATCCACTATCTATAACCTATGAGGGAACATAGTTATGGGAAAAGGAAGAGGCTCATTGAAACCCAGCCTAATCATGGGAAGAGATTCCACCCTACAATATCCACTTGTTGCTAAGCGTTAAATTCCCATAGAGTAGTTCATTCTCATTAACATTATTATACTTGAGAGGGCTACCACCATTAGGTCTACCAACCCAAAGCACATTATTACACACATGAAAGGGCCACCACCATTAGGACTATCGATCCAAGGTACATTATTAGGATAGCTCATTGAATCCTCAAGAAAGGGCCACCATCATTAGGTCTACCAATTCAAGGTTCATCATTACATTAGTTCATAGACTCATCATAAAAGGTCTACCAACATTAGGTCTACCGATTTTAGACAAAGCCTTAGAATACTTGATTAATCATTTATGAAAGGGCTACCACCACTAGGTCTACCAATTTAAGTACATTATTAAACACATAAAAGGGCTACCACCATTAGGTCTACCAATTCAATGTTCATTAAGTCAAGATACATTAGTTACACAAGAAGAGGATTCCCTAAGCCTACCAATTCAATGTACATCAATCAAGATCACTTTAAAATGCACAAGAAGAGGATTCCCTAAGACTACAAATTCAAGGTACAACATTACATTGAAGAAAACATTGACAATATATCATCATCATGCACAAGTGTATAATTGAGAATAACCTTTCAATAATATTACAATAACATTATAGTCATGGTCACCTTACTTTCATTGAAATCACAAAGCATATATATAAGCATCATGATTATACCACAATCTTCATAATGTACCCTTCAAGGACATGAGTCATATTTTACCAACACACCAAGAATTAATACAATTCAATCATGAATAATGACATAATTCAATTAGCTAAAGAATTACAAGAACATGTGCATAACATTCATCCTACTACAATTTACCAATAACAAAGCCATAAATTAGGGTTACAGGGAAATCATTAATTCATGGGGGATTTTATCTAAAAACCACCATAAAACAGTAGTTCAATCTCAATATATGATAATTAAACCATTGAAAACGTTTTGAGAAAGAATCCATGACCTAGAATGAAAACCCTTAGTTTTGGAGAAATTCCAACTTTGAAATTGAAGGTTTGAGGACTTCATGGATGGAAAGTTAAACATGAATCAAAACTATCATACCTTAATGGAGCTTTCCCCTAAATTTGAAAAGGCAGACCTTGGTTCTTTGAGCTCTAGCCTCCACTTCTTCTTTTTCTTCTTTGGGATCTTCTAGAGAAAGAAATATTAGAGAAGATGAACTCTTTTGGTTTGATATGGGTTTTTGGGAATAATGAAGTAAATGGGGTGGTTTATGAATTAAAATCATTTATCTATGAAAAATAAAACAATTTAAATCGACCCCATTAATTAACTAATTAATTAAAAAATTACAAAAAAGACCCAAACAAGGCAGTATCGTCTAGGGACTATGCCCTCCTTCACGATCAATCAAGGGCACCACGGCCCGTGGTCCCTTACCTAGTGACCTCCCTCAACTTGACAATTCCCCATGAATCTACGGTCTTCACCACGATCCGTGAAGTGGCTCGTGAAGGGAAGCCTTGGCTTGGGCAGTTTTGGGGGCACATTGCCTCACCAACCACGACTGGTAGTGGCCACCACGGGTCGTGAAGACCCTCGTGGTCATGGTAGGTAGTGGCTAGGTTCTTTTTAGGCATCCTTGGCTCCCTAGCCATGGCCCTTACCAAAAATCCTTGGCCCTTGCCCTTAACCCTTGATGTTAACCCTCACGTTTAGGCGCCAGTTTACCCTATTAATTTCTGGGGTGTTAAAGTGACTCCCACTAGGAATATTCTAAGGGGAGGTTGAACAGTTACAGGTTAATTGTTCTACCTTATCCTTTTAAAAAAATTATCCAATTAATTAATTAATTATTTTATTAAATTGGATAGGGTAAAACAAATTGGGTCGGTCAGTCCACATGGGCGACCCATGACCCAAAACATACATCTCCCACATCGCACATGGTGGACAAGACCCAAGTCAACACAACATCAATCAGACATATAATTCATACGACAAATAGTATGGTCGACATGTGAGCATGAAGATCTTACCTTTAAGCTTTTACAAGCCCTACATAGGAATCCAATCACATGTTGAATGAATTCACTACTATTTTAAGGACACTATTACTCACAATACCCCTAACGTTATTCACTACTTCAGTAGTTACTTATTTGATCCCTCAACATCTTAAAAAGATGAACTTGAGTTCATGTTTTAACTTTATACACACAATTACACTCGTGTGTAAAAGTCGGCTTATGTATATAAGTTGAAATATTTATTTTAATCATCTACCCTTTCTACTCGAATCTATCTGTTCCATATCAATTATTTTACTAGACATGCACTGCTTTTCCAAATCACTCATGGTTATTTGTAACATGCAAAAGTAGCAACACAGATCGAAACTTCAAAAAATAGTAAAAGGTCAAAGGTATTCCGTTGAAAAGTCATTTTAACCTTCCGGGGGCTCAGACAATGAAGAAGTAGGGAATCATTCTTTCTTCGACAAACCTTGGTCTAAACAACTTTAGATGTTTAGGTGATCCTTAAATTCATCTTCTTAGAGAAACCTTTGTTTGTCTCATAAAATAAGTCATAACATGGTGGTGAAACTCATCTCTTTACTTTCTCCGATGTAATAGGCGATTTCTCGTGTGAGAGAGCCAATCACACGAAATATTTGACACACTTTATTTCTTGCAAATTATCACATGCATATTATATTTGAATATAAATCCAATAGTATTATATAGAAGAGAATAATATAACAATCAAGTTATTTTACAATATTGAAATATCATCATATTTTATGCAAACCTAGAGCCTTAAAATATTTTTCAAACAAGTCTCGAGAGATGGCCATCCTAAAAGGCTCATTTATCATTTCACCTATAGGAATATCTTGCAAAGTTATTTCTCCACTTGACCCTTGATCAGTCCGATATTAGGACACATTTAAGGCTTCATTTGTATAGATTTAGTGTCCTCAAATGCTTAAATTGTGCCAAAAACTGATGATAAACCCTTGATTTTTAGGTATATGGATTGAATAACATAGAAAGGACACTAACATGCAAAAAGGAACAAAACAAACTACAGAATTGAAGAAAGGCAAGCCTGGTTATCGCCAATATCGTTAAGTAAATCGCCAAATGGCTAGTTTCACCGCCCAAAGTTCAAGGGGGCCAGCCCTAAGTGATGAAACCAAATCGACGACAAGAAGAAGTAGTCAGTACATCGCCAAATAGTTTCGTGAAGGAGTGATAGATCACCCAAAGTTACAGAACCCAAGGATGATGAATGTCAAGGCGAAAAGGCGATGGAAGAGATCAAAGGGCAGCTCACCTAGTGGTTCGGTGAGCCTGACTTACTTTGTTGAGTAGCTCTTCGTAGCTTATCTTTGGAGACTATAGATTAGATTTTGAACATTTTAGTTTAGAGATCTTGGACATATTTTGACATCTATTTCATTGAAACATTTTAGAACAGTTTTCTCTTAAGCTTTTCTTAGTTTTTGAAGAACCCTAGAGATTCAATTTGAAGATTTTGGAAGTGGGTTTCAGATTTTCTTCAACTTGAGCATTGTAAAGACTAAATCTCTCTTACCCAACTGATGGCTAATCAATTCGGTAATAGTTTTAACCTTTTTATGATGTTTGGCTAAAACCCCAATTTTTTGGGTGTGATCATTTGATTATGGATTGAATTAGTTTATGGGTATTGTTAATTCCTAGTGTAAATGTTGAATTGATGTGATCTTAATCATTTATTGAGGTTTAATTTATGAATTGTAGTTGCAAATGCAGTTCTACTTTTGTGTTCTTGGCTTGCTCAAGAGAGAGGTTTTCGAATTAAAATTATTTAATAATGATTTGTGGGTATTGGGTTGAGCTAGGTTTAGCTCTAGAGAGTGAATCTTAAACCAAATCCTACCCATCTAGCTCAAAAGAGTGGATGAATAGGTGTGGGTTGTTCTTCATTGTCATGCTTGTTGATGTTCGAAAGAAATCACATGATTCGGGGTACTTGTTCGAGCAAAAGCTATCTCCCGTATAGTCTAGTCTACTCACTGATTTTTAGATGTTTACTAGTAGTTTCAATTACCCATATATCAAATTTTCTTATAATCGATCACATCCCGAGAATCTGTCTCCCTATTATTATTCCTATGGCTGATTAGACCGCATTCTTAATTCTTAATTGAATTTTAAACATCTACCGCTCCCTATGAGATTCAAACCCAACTCAGTTAGTTGGGTTGTAGCTAATTCTTATACCTGCAACTCTTATGTTTATGTAAAACTCTAATATAACTGTTATGGATTCAGAATATGGGACACAACATAGGACAAATTCTGTCCATATGTCGGAATTAGAAATCTTGTATGAACAACTGTTAGTGTTTTGAATATATATTTTTGTACAAAATATATTTATAGTGATTCTTGTTTATTTACAACATTAAGTGATGTACCTACATCTTTCATGAAGGTTATAAAGTCCAGTTTTCTCATTTTCCTTTCCAAATCTAATTTGCCATATGAGGCACTAGACTGGAAAGAATTACTGTTTTGGGAACATAGTCGTATTTGTATAGGCTAAGCTTTCTTTTGATGATAATCCTATTTTACGTCAACATTATTGAGCTACTAGGAATTAAAGAAGTTATTTATTTATATTATTAAGGTTGTATATACTCGTGAACAAGCGGTTAGAACTCTTGAAGTTGAGTTGGACTGTTTCTATGCTAAAGCATTGAGGTTTGTGTATAAACTTGTACTTGCACTCTTTTACCTGCTGGTGTACCAGAAAGTTTATCTTGGTACCTTGGTTACCTCTTGTCACTTTGCATTTTCGTGTTGTTATCCTTTAAGACATTAAAGACATATGTGTAACTCACCCACTTGTACGATTTGTTTGATCACCTAGCACTCTTTTTGGGACCTTGTCCTTCTTGTGGCAATGACTTTGTCACTATTGGGATGCCTCTTGCTTTGTATCATTTTCCATCTAGACTCTGGATTTTTAGTTCGTCTTAAGTATGAAAGTTGTCCATTTTAAGTATGAACTAGCAAGCCATTTTTAATTTGGTTCTTGTTTCTCTTGATTATTGGGCTTCAACCCTTCTTAATGCAGAGTGTCGATCCTTATTGATACCTACTTATTCTTTGTGTGACGACATGATGGATATATTGGACGAGCCTTGTTATTGAATCTCTTGGAAAACGGTGCTATGAGTGTTCTTGACATTTGGATCTTTATATATCGAACTTGATACTCTTTATATATTATTTACTTGATTTATTTATTATGATTCAATTGCGTTGCTCATGACTTGAGAAAGGTAGCTTGGTAAATCTGAGGGCTCCACACCTATAGTTTTTACACCACTAAGCTATATGCTTAGCGATAGTTTTTTCTATCGTAGGGAATGATTGAGAGGAGGCATGAAGCTAGCCATTGGAGATTGAGATTTTGAGAGCCATAAGGAAGGTAACATTTGCATATAGGCATTTATATTTTATATAAACCTTTGGACTTGTACATGATCTGACTTTTGTACATTTACATGAAATTTTGAAGGCTAATTTGATCATGTCACCATGGGTTGTCATCTAAGTATGGCTTTATGTTTTGTTCTTTTTGGGGTGTGTAAACCCAAGTTTTGTAATATACTAAATTTACTATTTGTTTTGAATGTTTGTGTGAAGCATAAATTGGCTAATTTTGGTATTCAGAAGTCGATAATATTCTTTTTATATCATTTTTAAGTGTAAGGATAATATATGCATTAAATCTCATTATTTATTTGCTTAGATTATTTTGAATGGGTTTTTCCGCCATAAGTTAAAATTCTTGGCAATATCAATTTGACATCAAATAAATGCTTAAATGGGCAGGATGCACATCTTTAACTATTTTTGTCCTTATGAACCTAATTCCTCTACTAGATTATAATCAATACGCCCTTCATTAATCTCTTTTAGATGTCGCAATTATTAAATTAGGTTTCTTCCTTAAGTGGTAGTATGCTTCCGAAAGGGTCGCTACAAGCGTTGGTATCAGAGCCTAGGTTTGTGGTTCTAGGACTTTTGATATTAATTACTTGTATACTTGTTTGCTTTTGAATAGGTTCTACTTAGATTATCTGTTCACTTACATACTTTATAATATTTTTATCGCATGTAGAGTGCATATGCATCAATTACATGTCCCTAATGCAATGTAATCTTCCCTTTTGATGGAATTAAGTTATGACCTTTTCTTCTGAATATCCTATGAAAGAAGCTCGTGAAGGTTTGGGTACCTCTGTTTCCCAACCTTATGCACTGGAAGGGGTTGAAGAAAATATCTCGAATTAATATGTTCACACTAGTGGGCCTGAAGTGGGAAACCATCAAGGTGTAAGAATTGGTTCACATCCTCACATGAGTCGTGGTACTCATGCCATAAATCCTTCTTTTCAACAAATGGTTTAATGGTTCCACCACATGGCTGAATCGATGCATGATCCCAATAGGATTAACTTTGAGAAAATGAGGAAAATGAGTAGAGTGGAGTTTGAAGGCAGTGTTGATCCCACCGATGTTGAACAATGGCTGGAGCGCATGTAGAGGGTGTTTGAGCAATTGGATTGTTCAGATGTTGCCATATTTAAGTATGCTATTACACAATTACAAAAGGATGCTTACAATTGGTGGTAAGTGTTCCCAATGTCAAGGTAAAACCTCCAATTCTTACTTGGGATGATTTTCTTTAAGGAATTTTGTATGAAGTATGTCACACCCACTTATTGTGATGCAAAGAAGAATGAGTTTTTGAATTTTAGACTACAAGGCATGTCTATTGATGAGTACCAACAAGGGTTTCTAAGGCTCTCTCGTTATGATGGAGGTATTATTAAATAGGAAAAAGACAAGTGCAGTAAATTTGAAGTTGGTTTAGATGATTCCATTAGGAAGAATGTGGCGATCCTGCAACATGAAAACTTTTGTAAGTTAGTGTTTGCTGCTTTTACTTGGGAACAACTTGATAAAGAAGAAGCTAGTAGAAATGAAAACAAATTCTGAAAGCCTAGACCAGATTTTGGAGGTCCATCCAAAAGGAGAAGGTTTGTTGATTCTAAGGTTGGTAGTCTTAACAGGCCACCTCAGCAAAAGCGAAACAGATCAGATTTTTCTAAAGCCAATACTCCAAATTATGGCCAAGGAAAGCCTCACGCTCCCACTTGCCCACAATATGGAAATAATCATTATAGTACTTGTAGGAGAGCATCTGGTGCATGTTTCAATTGTGGGAGCTTTGATCATAAAGTGAAGGACTATCCTAATCCTATTAATGCTCCTTCCTTGAAAACTGAATCCTTAGTTCATACGCCTTCTATTAATCCTCCTCAAACTAATAGAGGTGCAGGACCTAGAAACACCCAAGAAGAAGGTGCAAGTGGAGCTAATAAAGTTAGTGGACCAACGACTACTGCATTCGCTTATGCTATGAGGCAGAGGGATGATCAGCATGGGCAAGACGTGGTTGTCGATAAATTTCACTTATTTGGCTTATGTGTGTTAACATTGTTTGATCTTGGTTCTACACATTCCTATATTTGTTCATCACTTGTTTTTCATGCAAATGTGAAATATATGAGACTTAATTATGATGTGATGGTTGAAAGACATTTGGGTTATCAAGTTGTGTGTAATCGACTTTACCACGATTGTCCTTTCGTGATTCAAAATCTAGTCTTCCCTACTGATTTGATTAAAATGCCCTTCAAGGATTTTAATGTTATTATCGGGATGAATTGGATTTATAAATATCATGCAGTAGTACATTCTAGGTCAAAGCATGTAACTTTTAAAGATCCTACATTTTCACACATCATTGTACAAGGTGAAAGATCATTGACATCTAGTATTATTTCTGTGGCCTTGGCAAGAAAGTTGATGCGTTAAGGTTGTGGGAATAACTTGCTCACATAGTTGATACACAGTTGGAGAGTCCTTGTATCAAGGACATATCTGTTGTATGTGATTTCCTTGAAGTCTTCCCCAAAAATATTCTTGGGTTGCCCCCGGTGTAACGCCCCAACGTTACCCCCTAGATGTAACAAGGCACATAATACCCCTAAAGGCACCATGTAAGGCACTTATCAAATCATAACATAGAGCATTAGAACAATAAAATTAAAAATGCATTTCATGTCTTAAAAAGTTTTCATAAAAGCAAAGCGAAAGTCTAGACTTGTCTTTATTAGCCATCTATTACATTCTTGAATCAAATAGGGACACTACCCACACAATATAATCCAAAAATGAAATACTAGAAATGAAACTCAAAGTTAATCTCCCGTCCTTGAATCATGAGGACTCACCACAAGCAAGGAGAATAGTACAAAAATGAACCAAGTATGACAGACATGCATACAAATTATTAAATCATGCTAAAGGGGACATTTTAGTTGAAAAGAATGCACTTTACTAAGTTTAAGAATCATCATGAAGATTAATGTAAAAGTATAGGTCATAATAATATTCAACATATAGATCATCATAACATAATGGAAACATACCATAAATACCCTCAAAGCATACTTGTGCAATGCATGAATAAGATCTCATAATCCCACCTATACTAAGTAAAGCTTCTTGAGTAACTATAGTTCAGAACTCATCTATTGGTTCATACTATCATAATAGGGATAAGCCTTAACCGACATTGACCATGTGAGCTAAACATTGAATCCGGTGTCTACCCCACACCGAAGAGGGGTTGTCCTACTTGCCTAAGGTAGAACTATAATGTTAGCTTAGGTGGATCCACTAGCTAAAGACCTATGAGGGCACATAGTTTATGGAATAAGGGTATTGCTACTAGAAAACCTGGCCCCTACTATCGTGAGGGCCTTCATCCCAAGAGATAGCTCATAGAAACCCGTTCTCTACTAACATGAGGACTTCCATCTTATATCACTATCCACTCGGTGTTAAGTATTAATTCCCATGGAGTTCATTTTAAGTCTTGACTTAAGTTCATAATTGTAACTACCCTAAAAAAGAACTAGTAAAACTAGAGCCTAACATGTGTGCATTTGAGTTTGATAATGTTTGATGGTTTCCCGAGTGAAGGTTGAGGAATTTAGGGGTTAAACGTCAAGACACGATTATAACACCCGGAAACTAGTGAGTTGAACTAGTGTGTCGTAGAGTCTTGTAGAGGAGTTTTGGAGTGTTATATGAGGGTTAAAACTCATAGAAATGACTCCTATGCGAACTTCAGATTGTAGAACCTGAAATAAAAACGAAATGTGTTAATAGATGAAATCCAAAGTATAAAAATATTGCAAGTAGTGTGACTAATCTGAAAAATTACAGGTAAAAAGCATCCATTTTCATTTTTGTGCCATCAAATCAAAGAGATGAAAAAATCGAAGAAATGAATTATTTTTTAGAGGATGAAACACCTCTAAATTTGGCAACCCCTAAAATCACTACTAAGAAAGGTCTACCTGCTGTGATATTCAAAAGACAGTAAAAAAATCAAGTACCAGCAGATCAGAGTGCTAATGGAGGTGGAGTGACATTCTTTTCTAGCTGTCATTGCCCAGGAGGAAAGGTTGTCGTGTGAAGAGGTCCTGACTTCAAAAGAGAAGATTAAAGTATTGAAATATGGAAACTATGTTGGTCCCTTTGCGTTTCAAATGCATTATGCTGCAGGATTTAGGCCGAACATGAACTATCTTAAGGAAGTTCAGAAATGGCCGAAGAAGGAGTTCCTTCTCCATACTTGAATGCGTAAAGATTTGAAAGCTCAAAAGCGAGTAGTTGCAGTGCTTCACGAGCTCATTAGTTTGACTATGGAAAAGAGGTTGACATCTGCTCAAATAGATGCATTTCATTCCGAGTTACAGTTACTAGCTAGACTTTTTCTTTGCCTAATCAAACAACACAGTACATTCTACATCACTAATAAAGGTGTCTGGAGTACCATGATACCTATGGGTCTTGATTAGTATTGAGTTAATCAGTAATACCACTGGACAAGATTATTTGCAGTGGTGTAGCTTTGGAACTTGGGCAACTTTTACAGTGGCCTAGAGGCAGGCTGAAAGAAATATAGATGGTGTGAACTTGAATGTCTTGAGATCTATCCTAGAGATAATTTTTTTTTTTTAATTTTTCCTGAAAGCTGTTTTTAGCTTGCTTGTATGTGTATGTCACAACATTCGTGGACTTTTGGCGTCCAAGTAGCAGCAGATCATGAGTAAAAAATCAAGTAGCAGACTGGAACTCAAGGGATAGGAAAACAAAAGAGTACTGAAGCTCTACCTCACACCCAAGAGGAAGAAAACACAGAACATGAAGAACCAAGTAGCACCAGATCAGAGTGCTGATAGAGGAAATATTGCAACTTCAAGTCAACACAACAAAGGACTTCACAAAGAAACTCAAGTCTAGGCAGCTATTAATAAGAACCCTTCCCATAACAATTTTATTAACCTAATGTCACAGGATCAACACATTGAACAACCAAAAGAGGATGAGCAGGACAAAGAAAAAACTCAGGCGGAGGAGAGGGAAATAGTACAAGAGAGTACTTGGTACTGAACCCTCTCTTCAGAAGATAGCCAAGACTACGAGTGAACTGTGAAGAAATATAAATGTACAGCTTGTGCATTCAAAATTGAAACCAAACAAACATCAAATAAACTTGAGAAACCAAGAAAAGCTCATATCATTCTTTGTTCCAAGACAAACCCAGAAAAGTTGCCTCAGAATTTGGATAAAAGAGATCTCTAACACTTGACCACTTATCGTACAAAAGTTGGAAATATACAAACCTAGCTATTATGTCCAAGTGTCACATGTTCTAAGAGAAGGGAACTAGTTTGCTTATTTTTTTAACTGATAGAGGTTTTGATTGTGCAGGTACTATTAAATACAATAACTCTCAGGAACTCCCATCTGAAGCTAAAAAGATCCAGACCACTAATAAACAACAAATTCCAAGCATTCGAATACAGACGATAAAACAAATGGAACCAGAAAGATAGTCTACACTTGTAGAAGAACTACTACTACTACTACTACAAATTGTGAGTTCAGTTGGCGGACAGATCTATTAAAAACAAATACAAGAAACACTAGTAATGAAAACTCAAAGAGTAACGTCAAATGATAAAGATGAGTAGTACCATGAGGTAGAGTAATTTCAGCATTACTAGATATCCTTGATGATTGTGGTACTCCTTGACCGCTATTATGGTTGGGAACCTGTAAGTATTAAGACATTAGTTAATAATCATTTTATAAATTAACATTTCATTAAAAATTTCTAAGACTTGTAACATTTAGTTACCTGTTCATTTGAGGTGTCATTGATATCTTGAGGAAAAGATTCATTAGGAGCATACTTTTGCATGAATTGTCTCATTCGGAGTAATTCTGATTGTAGCTTCTCATGATTTTGCTTCATCAGATCCATTTCTTCATTTTGTTTTTCCTTTAACTTAGTTATTTCTTGTTCTAACCTTTGTACAGCCTCATTGGATGAATCTTCTACAACAATATTTTCTACTGAAGATTTACTACCCCACAGAACTGAAGGAGTTGGACCAAGTCCTAAACCACGAACATACCCACTTTTCTCATTTCCCAACACTTGAGAATACACATCACCTTCCCAAGCAACATTGTGAGGAGGTTGGTCGGTAGATCTTTCATTATTGGTCATCCTTTCATTTATCATGTCCTGTTTATAAAATACACAATAAATCCAAGTTGAAATTGGCTTATTCACTTGTAATGTTTATTTTTAATTGTTTCATGATTTAAAAAATAACGTTAAGAAGAAATCTTACGATTGCCTTGGCAGAATCATCATCCAGTGGTCTACCATCCACACGTTTTTTATGAGTTAATAAGAAAATTTCTGCTCGTGTAGGCTCTATTCCATTTTCAGCCTAAGAAATAGAATTGATGTTAGATATGCATGACTAAAAAATGTTAAAAATATGTTTCACAGATTTACCTGTTCATGCATCAATGTAGCAATACTTTTGGATCCTCCTGTGTGAGGCATCTTTTGATTGGCCCTATTGTTTCTCTTTGCTTGGGTACGCCTCTGTTGTTGAAATATTTAAATAATATCTTACAAATTATAAAAAAAAATGTAGCATAACTAAAATCAACACATAGTTAAATAAGAAAGTAGGCGTGTTGTCAAGATTTTTTATACCTTTGCTTTATCAGAAAGCCAATAAGAGACTAGACCACTCCATTGATCTCTCGGTATGCGATTTGGTCTATTTTTCAGCAAAGAGTCTTTAGTCTTATATTTTGACATATACTCACCTTTAATTTCACACTTGTAGTCTTTCCATTTCATTCCTAGTGACTTTAAGACAAACGCTTCTCCACATTTTGGAAAAGAGAACTTCTTCTGCAAAATAAAAGTCAATATATAAAAGATAATATCATGTACAAATTGAGTTTGTTCTCATAGTAATAATACTAACTCATACCCTTACAAAATCCACCAATTTCTTCTTTTGCTCGTTGTCAAAGTTTCTCCAATCATCTACATTTAGAGGTGTTAATTCTAGAGTTCTTGCAACAATTCCTAGAAAGCTAGCAAGCTTTCGCCCCTCTTTCCCAATAGATTGGTTACGACTATTAAACGACACATCAATTGTCTTTCCGGGAGGAAGCTTCCAAACATCTTTTAGTAAAGTAGGACCACGAGGCTTTCTTGTCGCTAAGTTACCTAGAATGAAAATAATATTTGAAAGTCATCAAATGGAAAAACACATATGGTTAAACACCTGAAAGATGCTTTATAATAATAAACTCAGGGCATTTAGCACTGTTCTAATACTAGCACTTAAAAAGCTAATGTTCTCTTCATATTAACCTTCACTTGAGGAGATCAATCACAATGGAAAATGGCAGAGTCCTTTATTTTCAGATTAGTTCATGTTGTAACTGATGAGTTTATTTTGATGGATTATAAGGTGAGTTAATTTGATACCAGTTTTCCCACTCTCTATGTACTATGTAGTTGTGTGTGTGATCGTGAATACTCCCTCTAGTTGCGTGTGTGATCATGAATACTCCAGGTGTTGTGCAACATGTTCATGTGTTGTGAGATATATCAATAAGAACTGACACTTAAATCAAGCTATAACACAAAAGTGGAAAGTTGGCTGTTCTCCCAAAGATATTTGATGCCATCCCAAAGAGAAAACTGGCCATACTCTGTTGAGCTGGTTGTTCATGATTAAAATTTATTTGGGGCTAGTGGCTGAAGCTGTAGTGCTAAATGGCTCATGCTAGTTCATCTCACTAGCTCAATTTGTTTACTTTATATGTGGGACTTGCTGGCCATCTTGGAGTCCTACAGTTTGCTGTTGTATCTGTAGAAAACTCTGCTATTGCTGGACTCTGTTATGGTGCTTTGGTAATCTATTACTTCTTCTATTTCAATCTAAGTGTTTTGCTTTCGTTTTTGAAATGGAGGAAATGTTTTTGCTACAGTTAGTGTTAAAAATCTTATGAAAAATATTTGATGTTTTCCTAACAGTTAGGAATAGGAAGTGCATTAGAAACACTTTGTGGACAAGCATAAAGAGCTAAACAAGTAGACATGTTAGGTGTTTATTTGCAAAGATCCTTGATTATACTCAACACAGAAGCATTAGTCTTAATGTTTCTCTACTACTCATTGGCCAGCCTATGGACATAATGTTTCTCTACTACTCATTGGCCAGCCTATGGACATAGCAAAATGGGATTATACTAAAAGCTAATGTTCACTACCCTGCACACTTTCCTCTCGTAATTTTTATCCGAAGATCAACCAGAACATGTACAGCTAGCCAACAAGAAGTTAGTGGACAACTAACTAGATGTGATCAAAACAAGAAAAAAAGACTTACATGTGTTGAGAAGCATGTGCATTAACACAATCCATTCACAGAAAATAATTCCAGAAACAATAATTCCTTAGGACCTTGGCTGGAATTTTTTTATCATTATTTTTCCATCTAGAAGCCCCACAAACTTTGCATTCATTAACATCCGTATGGGCAAATTCTTTTCTAAAAAGCATACAATCATTAGGACAAGCATGAATCTTTTCATACTTTAAGCCCAAACCTTCAATTATCTTTTTGGTCTCATAGAAAGAAGAAGGCAATTTATATCCTTCAGGTAGTGCGTCCTTCAGTAGTCCAAGCAATGAATTAAAGGATTCATTTGACCATTTGAATATGCATTTTGTACGATAGATATGCAACAAAAATGATAATTTGCTAAACTTCTTGCAACCAGGATATAATTCTTCATTTGCCTCCTTCATGAGTCATTCAAACTTATCCATCTCTGGATGAGGTTGCTTTTCAGATGGATGATCAGCATTTTCTTGTATGTTTTGCTCCATCTCACCTCTTTCATTGATGTCACTATCTATAAACTCCGTACAACCTCCAAAGGCATCATGTATCATTCCTCTCATATCATCACCTCTTACAGTTGCCTGCTTCTGATTATTTACTTCGGTATTGTCTAATCGCTCTAGAGTCTCTCCGTGACAAAACCAGTTATCATATGATGGCATAATACCATTAACAACTAGATGATCATAAGTTGTTGCTCGATTTACTTGATGGATAAGTACACATTCGATACAAGGACATGGAATTTTCTCTCCTGCTTGTTTTTTAGAAAATGCATGATTTAAAAAATCTTCTACTCCATCCAAGTATTCTTTACTAAGTCTATCAAAAGACATCCATCTTTTATTTCTAGAATTGTTCATGGCGTTCAAGAAATGATCTTATTTTCTGCAATTACGTTAATTAAAAAAGATAAAATTAATCAAAAATATATTTCAGATAAAATATCCATCCTATTAGTACATAGGGTGCAATACAGGAGATGGTAATCAATATGTTCGGTATCTTTCAATGAAGTCCTAAAGGGAATCAATGCCTTCAGTTGTAATGAGATCAATCATTGTTACAACTCGTGTTTGATCTTTAGTTAATCTAACTAGGAAACAAATAATTTCTAAAAGTATAGAAATTAATGGTGGTACAAGTCAAACATTAAACAACCAATTATTAAAGATGCTTGCATGGATGTTTCACATTTAAATAAATTGATTTATATTTCATGTGTTTCTCCAACAAAATAAACAAATTATACAACCACACACCTAGTAAAAATAAAAAAAAGGACCACAAGAAAGTTTCTGATTGTCTTTTAATCTAAGATGGTTAAAATGATTTGTAGCACCCAGTGAAAAGAAATTTCGAGTTCAACAACTTGTCCAGCAGCTTGTCCAAGGGAATTGTGAGTCCAATTACTGGACAGATTTGCAAAGAACAGATGCGTGAAATAGTAAAGATGAAACCATAAGTTGTTAAGGTCTTTTGTTAATCCAGATTGACATATTCCTACTATGCATAAACTCCTAAGTGTATGTAGGTCCATCTAATCTAATGTGCAGTGATTCCTAAGTGTATGCAAAACCTATTTTGTTGTCGAAATTTTCAATAATTCTTAGGTATAGAAGCTGATGAGTGTTAAATGTAGTGAGAACAGTAATTAGAGCTCTATAGTTGTATGTTTCATGTTTAAATTAATTGATAATATGAGAAGGTGAAAATGATTTGTTGCACGTTCTGAAAAGTAATTGCGAGTTCAACAAACTCTCCAGCAACCTGTCTAAGCAACTTGTCCAAGGCAATTGCAAGTGAAGTGGGAAGAGAAACTTGTTGAAGCCAAAGAAAAATTGAAGAAGAGAAATAGGAACTATGCATGCCAAACAGTAATGATGTTGTTTATGATACGCTGTCATGAAGTTTCTACGATTACTAGAGAAATAGGAACTATGCATGCCAGACAGCAAACACAACCAGGAACATTCAGCTAACAGTTCAGTAAACTTATAAGCAAGAGGGACTTTAAATCACGCCTTTAGCAGTCCGCTCAGATTTCAGAATTCACTCTACCTAGAAGTAAAGAAATTCTCCTGTAGATCACTTCCTCTAACAGAATGCGAGGGGATTACACAGACTCCAATTATCAAAGCCATCTGCACTGAGAAGCAGATGAGAAAAACTTGCTGACAGGAAGACTGAAGGACTTTACTTGTTCACACAGACCTTAACGTGATTTAACTGAATTACTTTCTCGGGCTGAATCTTATAAGATGACACTGATCCCATTCTTTTTCGTCTCAAGGTAAAACACAGAGAATATATCCACCATAAAGTGATGTCACTACTAATTCAAGGCTTAGCAAGATAGTAATGCTGAAACTATATGTCGTTACAACTCTTGCTCAAGATTTAGTCGATATAAATGGGCTGCAACTAATTTCTAAAAACAGAGGGGCTACAGGTGCTGTTTTAATGTTCTTCAAGTACAAAAGTCACTTAGGAATTCAGAGGAAACAATCTTAAATGTCAAACATGAAGGCCAAAATAAAATCCAAACAAAATCAAAGCATCTACAAATTTGATAATTCACATAAAAACATCTGAAATCGTCAAAGTCCAAGGTAGTGATAGTAAATCATTACCTATAGCTATATCGTGTTTACAGTTGAGAGACATCTTTAAAATTTAATTGCTAAATAGTGATTTGCGACAGTTCAAGATATATAAATATTGGCTTCGGCATTACAATGGATCATTAACCTAAAGATACATAATAAAACGAACTAATTGAACAATTCACATCTACATAAAATAAGATTCATATGACTGATGTTTTCAATACTTTATAATCACGATTTCAAGTATTTAACATGAGTATAAATTACAGAGAGTTTATGGAGTCAAAACAGAGGGTCTATATAATCGCTAAACTTGAAAATTTAAAAGAACATATCTTTACTCATAATCAAAACGGCCAAAGATCACAAACAGAGGAAAACATACTTTTACGAATCAAATCACTTGGAAATCACAATTAATGCCTAAAACTGATTAGTTCGTCAAGTATGTTTTCTATGTTTTCCTTGTTAATGCTTAAATATTGATTAATGAACATGATAGAAAATAATTACACACTGTATTCTAGATGACGATCTACAGAGCAACAAAAGTTATAGAAAATCATAGAAACAGAGGAGTTGAGTGGAGCAATCTACATACCTAAAATTTTCTGAAAAGCTTGTTGTTGCTGGACGCCGTTTTTGTGAGAGAGATATATGTCATCTGTGCGTCCTAATATAATGATTTAGGTTGCTGAATCCTTATTTTCCTGGAGATGTTTTAAGTAATCTTTTCCTTATTTGTGTAGGAGAGCTTTTTAGGTTATTAATGTTTACCTTAAAAGTGTAGAAAAGCTTTTTTCTCTAGGATTTGGAGAAAAACGGGAGGGGAAAAGTTTTACAGAAAGGCGGGAGTACTGTTTTTAGAAAAAAAAAAAAGCTCTTTTGCGGCTATTCATTAAATTTGCTACTAAAAATGTACTTATTGCTGGCCATTATACATTAGTCGCTGATAGTTTACCCTGCACAAATACATCAGTGATTGCCGCAAAAAAATTGCCGCTAAAGTTCATTTTTGTAGTAGTGAGAAGATTGGAGCTTCAAGAAGAAGACCAACTCTCCAAGGTTGCAACTCGGATTTTTATGGTTAATTCGTCAATAAGGTATGGTTGCTTATCACTCTTGGGATTCATTTCCCCAAGAGGCCCCTTCAAGATGAATTTCAAAATCTCCAATTTCTATGTTTCAATCCAAAAAAGTGGGTCTTCTTTCTAAAGTGAAATTGATGTCCTAAACTAACTTTGATTGGTGTTATATGAACAATTATGGATGAATTTATGTTGTATTGGTAGTTTCTTGAATAATTCCAAATGAGACCCATGTTTCTCCTTCTATTCCTAATTCTAACCCTAGTTTGTGTTGGATATTGATAGAAGGATATGAATTGAATGTGATGTTATGTAATTCATGTTTGTATGATGATTATACCCTAGGTTATGTATAATCTCTATAAAATTAGGGCGGAGTTTTTGAATGAAGCCTTGAAGGCTATGAAGGGAATATGTCAATTCCTTATATTGATGTTGATTATGTTATGACTTCATGAATTACCTTGTATTATGTATTGGTTATGAATTGTTTGGTAATTGAAGTACGGGTGTACCATGAAGGGAAAGAAGGTATGAAGGTTGGTTCTTCTTTGAACTCAAGTATGAAAGGTGAATTACTTAGACTGTAATAATGCTATACCTAATGTGTTGTTATGGTGTTGATGACCTAGTTTCCTCATTCTTAACCCGTCTACACTTCAATTAGCTATGAAGTATGTAGGTATATTATGGTATAATTGCTATATGATTGAAAGGTAGTTCTCATGATTATAATGTAATGTAAAGTGAAAGGTTCACTCACTTGCTAAGTGTTTCAAAGTGAAAGGATTTTTACTCACTTATGAACACATATGAGCTATTATGGTAAGATGTCTATATAAGAGTCTAGTTGTAACACCTCGACTTTTTAAAACGTCTAAATTAACTCGTATCTTCGTGGAAAGACAAGGAGGGTGAGTAATAAATTAAAAATGATGTGTTATGTGATATTTTAAGATAAGTGGCAAAATAAAAGTTGGCGAAAGTTACTGTAAATTCCTTTTTAAAGATTTGTCTGAAATTTGAGTCAAATGTCTCGGACGTTTTCTCCCAATCTATTAAGATTTGTGGTCCCCGCAAGCTATGAAATCGAAGGTCTACGAGTCTAGTTTCCAACCCATCAAACCGTTCATTCATACGACTTCAGAATAGAGAGATATTCGCATTTTCGTGGGACTGCGCAAGCAGGCACGTGAGGTGGGGCCCTAAGTCGGTGGAATGTTACATATATCTTCTCCTTCGACATTTTTCTTCATTTTTAAGCTAAAAACCAGAGAAATTAGAGAAACCCATTTCAAGGATCAAGTGAAGTATAGATTTTATCGACTTAAGTCCTTGACGAAAGTTATTCTACGCGTTGGGCTCATCATCGTGGTATAATTTCTTTTATCGATTGCGTAGCATATCACACTTCAGTGTTGGGACAACAGGGGTTTGAATATATTTGAAGGTTTTGAGGTGAATTACGAACCTAAAATCGAGGTAAGACCCTTCTTTCATCGACTCTAGCTTTTATAAGCAGCAAATAGCAATTTGCGACGGAAATACATATCTTTTATCGTATTGTCATGGTATCTTTTATTTTCTGTGTTGATTATGGCCCTACCTTGTTATAGTATCGAGGGAGTTATGAGTTAAAGTCTTTAGACCACGTGAATTTAGCGAAAAAGGTATGTTAAGGCTATTCTCTTCCTATGGCATGTTTCCCTAAAGCTTAGGAGCAATGTAATTGAGTTGTTATCGTTGTTATACTTGTAGCCATTATTGTTGATTGTTGGCTGCTCGAGTGCGTATAATCCTCTCTTATCGGGATTCTTATTCAGTAGTAACATTCGTATGTTGGACACGACTTAGAGGCTATCTGTATAGGCTGCCTATAACTAAATTACTCACTTTTATCTGTTGGATTGTTATTGTTGCCTTTGGGGTATTGTGGTTAGCTGCAGGAATGTGATCTATGCCTAACAGGGATATGTTCTGCCTACAGGGCTATATGGATGCCTAAAAGGGCTATGAGTTGCCTACGGGGCTATATTGATGCCTTCAAGGGCTATGAGTTGCCTACAGGGATATATATTGACGCCTAAGAAGGTTATGTGCTTCCTACAGGGCCATGTTGTTGCCTAAGAGGGCTATGAGTTGTCTATAAGCTATGTTGATGCCTAAGAGGGCTATGTGACTGCTTGTGGGGCTAGGGGACTACTGATAGGGGTATACATGCTGATTGGCACCTTCCGGGCTTATGGGGGCCTGAGTAGGTGGTCTTGTGTGCTGTTTGTACCTACCGAGCTTATGGAGGCTTGGTTTGGTTGTTGTTTCATTAGTTTTGATAAATTTAGATTTAGAAGCAAGTCAGTACAATTATCTTATCCTTAATTTATTTATTAAATTATTCCAGTATATCAGGATACCTCATCATAGTCTATTGCCTTTCATCAAGATATACTTATTTGTTTTCTTGATTGTTTGTGGCTGCCATGCGCTACTAGCAAATGGTTCAGCAGGGTCAGCTCGAGCCTGAGTTCTGGCATTAGGAGCCAATTGCGCCCTTGAATCTGGGGTGTGACAAAGTTGGTATCAGAGCCACATCGTATCCTGGGGAGTCTGCAAGCCATGTCTAGTAGAGTCTTGTTTATAAATGTGTTGTGCACCACATTTGATAAGCAAGAACCTGCCGGACATGTTAGAATGACTATCCTTTTTTTGCTCACCTCGTGCTATAGAGTGGTGTCTTAAGGGTTGAGGTTTCTGGCTTATAATTGATACTTGTATGCAGATAGAGATGTCTGACACTAGACAGACCACAACTAGCCAGGGGCTAGATACAACTACAAGCGAGGGTACCAACAAAGTACCACAGGTGGAGGTGGCCCATTGTGAGACCCAGTGGGAGACATCTTCTCAGCCCCCTATAGCTTCTCCACAGCTTCAGGAGCCTCTGAGGGCTACAGGACTTCCGGCTCCACCAACAGTACCACCTCTAGTTCCTCCTATTCCATCTGATTAGGATTTCAAGAGTGCAGTATAGATGTTAGCACAGTTAGTAGCTGCACAGTGCCAACCAGTTGCGCCAGATATTGCCGGACCTTCTGAAGGGACCGAAAGTTTGAGAGTTTGTGAATTTCTTGCCTTGAATCCTCCACAGTTTACAGGGACAGATCGCAGAGAAGACCCTCAACACTTTGTTGATCAGCTTCATAGGATCTTCAGAGTCATGCATGCCTCAGCGACTGAGTCAGTTGAGTTACCAGCATTTCGATTGCGTGATGTTGCAGTATTGTGGTATGAAAGTTGGGAGAGATCTAGGGAAAAGGATACATCTCTACCCACTTGGGATTGCTTTACAGAAGCTTTCATAGATCACTATTTGCCTCGAGAGATTAGGGATGGCCGGGTGGACCAGTTTCTGAACCTCCGACAGGGTGGCATGAGTGTCCGAGAGTACGGGCTGAGATTTGATTCATTGGCTAGATATGCACCAGCATTTGTTGATACGATGCATGACAGGGTGCGTAGATTTGTGGAAAGGCTTGACTCAGACTATATCGAGGCTTGTTCTATCGCTATGCTAAATGATAATATGGATATCTTGGGGATTCAGGCCTTCGCACAGGACATAGAGGATCGTCGACATCTACAGTATACGAGTGAGAGGGTCGAGAGAGAGAGACAGAAGAGGGTTAGGCCCGCTGGTTCGCAGGGAGATTTTCAGGGTGATCCCAGATCCCGATATTTTATTAGGCCACCTAGACCTCCACCACAGCAGTTTCAGGGTAGTAGATTTTATAGTCAGGTACAGTCAGGCCTAGGTGAGGGCTCACGAGCATCAGACTCTCATTAGTAGAGAGGCTCAGGCCAGGCTAGGACAGCACCGCCGCGTTGCGCAACTTGTGGTAGGCTGCATTTCGGGAGGTGTAAACAGGGTTTCACAGGTTGTTATTCTTGTGGACAGGAGGGGCATGTGTAGAGAAACTGTCCGACTACAGGTCAGGGTGGTATAGGTTAGTCGACCAGGTCAATAGTAGGTTCCTCTTCATCAGCACAGTCTACAGGGTGTGGACCCCAGATTTCAGCAGGAAAAAAGGTAGAGGTAGAGACAGAGGCAAAGAGGGAGCATCTAGTTCTAGTAGTGGCCAGAATCGTACATATTCACTAGCCGACCGACAGGACTCAGATTCATCACCAGATCTTATGACAAGTACATTGATTATTTGCTCCCGTTGTGTTTATGCTTTGATAGATCCTGGATCTACTCTGCCTTATGTGACTCCACTTATTTCGAGGAAGTTATGTATAGTAGCAAAGTCATTAGATTGACCCTTTATTGTATCTACCCCAGTTGGTGAGTCTATCGAGGTTGCACGGTAGAAATTATCGACCGTCAGACCTCTGTAGATCTCGTAGAGTTAGAGATTGTCGATTTCGACGTCATTATAGGTATGGACTGGTTAGCGTCTTGTTATGCTAATGTTGAGTGTCAAACAAAGATTGTTAGATTCCACTTTCCAGGAGAGGCAGTTCGGGAATGGAAAGGCGTTACACCAACGCCAAAAGGTAGGTTTATTTCCTATCTTAAGGCGAGGAGGATGATTACTAAGGGTTGTATTTATAATCTTGTTCGTGTTCATAATATAGATGTAGAACCACACTTCCGTCTATTCCGGTAGTTAATGAGTTTCTAGACGTATTTCCATACGAACTTCCTGGTATCCCTCCAGAATGAGAAATTGATTTTGCTATTGATATGCTACCAGGTACTCAACCCATATTTATCCCTCCTTATAGAATGACTCCTGCTGAACTAAAAGAGTTGAAGGATCAGCTGAAAGACTAGTTGGACAAAGGCTTTATCAGACCTAGTGCTTCACCATGGGGTGCACCAGTGTTATTTGTGAGGAAGAAAAATGGCTCTCACCAAGAATGTGTATCGATTATCGATAGCTGAATAAGGCGACTATAAAGAATAAGTATCCCCTTCCGAGGATCGATGACTTGTTTGATTAGTTACAAGGTGCTGAGTGCTTCTCGAAGATTGATTTAAGATCAGGTTACCACCAAATACGAGTTCGGGAGAAAGACATTCCAAAGACAGCTTTTAGAATTAGATATGGACACTTTGAGTTCTTGGTGATGTCTTTTGGATTAACTAATGCCCCAGCAGTGTTCATGGACCTGATGAATAGTATATTTAGGCCGTATTTAGACTTGTTTGTGATTGTATTTATTGATAATTTTTTGGTGTATTCACGTTCAAAAGCTGAGCATGCAAATCATCTGCGAGCAGTCCTTCAGGTTCTTCGAGATCAAGAACTTTATGCAAAGTTTTCTAAATATGAGTTCTGGTTGAACTCTGTCGCTTTCTTAGGCCATATTGTATCAGATGCAGGTATTGCGGTTGATACACAAAAGATTGAGGCCGTAAAAACTTGGCCCAGACCTATGTCTCCAACTGAGGTTCGTAGTTTCTTGGGGTTAGCTGGGTACTACAGAAGGTTTGTAGAGGGGTTTTCTTCACTTTCAACACCATTAACGAAGCTAACTCAAAAAACAGCTAAGTTCCAGTGGATTGAGGCTTGCGAGCATAGTTTTCAGGAGCTAAAGGACAGGTTGACATCAACACTAGTTCTAGCATTGCCAGAGGGTTCAGAAGGCTATGCGGTGTACTGTGATGCTTCTGGGGTTGGGTTGGGATGTGTTCTAATGCAACATGGTAAGGTTATCGCATATGCTTCAAGACAGTTGAGGAAACATGAGAAGAACTATCCGACCCATGATTTAGAGTTAGCTGCAGTTGTGTATGCATTAAAGAGCTGGAGACACTATTTGTATGGTGTTCATGTTGACATCTTCACAGATCATAAAAGTCTTCAATATATATTTAGACAGAAGGAGTTAAATTTGCGACAACGTCGATGGCTTGGGTTACTGAAAGACTATGACGTGGATATTTTATATCATCCAGGAAAGGGAAAAATGGTAGCCGATGCCCTCAGTCGAAGATCTACGGGTAGTTTATCCCATTTAGGTGTTGAGAAGCGGGAGCTAGTGCGAGAGCTGCATTAGTTAGCTAGCTTAGGAGTCAGATTGTTAGAGGCAAAAGATAGTGGGGTAACAATTCAAGACACAGCCGTATCATCTCTAGTTGTAGAAGTAAAGTCACGGCAACAAGAGGATCCTAGCTTAGAGCAGCTTAGAGCCAAGGCTCAGGATCCACAGTCTTTAGTATTTGATATATCAGAAGATGGAGTCCTCTGATATAGCGGTCGATTGTGTGTTCCAAATGTTGCAGGGCTTTGACATCGAATTATGGAAGAGGCACATCATTCTCGTTATTCTATTCACCCTGGTTCGATGAAGATGTACCATGATACTAAGGAGATCTATTCGAGGAACGGGATGAAGACGGACGTTGCTGAATTTGTGGCACAGTGTCCTAATTACCAACAGGTGAAGGTTGAGCACCAAAAGCCCGCTGGGATAATTCAGGAGATAGCCATTCCTTTGTGGAAGTGGGAAGCAATTAATATGGATTTTATTACAGGGTTACCTCAATCGCGTCGCAAGTTTGACTCTATTTGGGTAATTGTTGATAGACTAACAAAATCAGCCCACTTCTTACAAGTCAGGGCTACATTTTCGGCCGAAGACTATGCAGGGCTCTATATTAGAGAGATTGTTAGGCTACACGGTGTCCCAGTATCTATTATCTCTGATAGAGGAGCACAATTTACCGCCAATTTCTGGAAGTCCTTCCAGAAAGGATTAGGGACACAGGTTAATCTTAGTACCGCCTTTCACCCTCAGACAAATGGCCAGGCAGAGTGAACAATTTTGACACTCGAAGATATGTTACGGGTGTGCGCGCTAGACTTCAAGGGAAGTTGGGATGACCACTTGCCTCTTATTGAGTTCGCATACAATAATAGTTATCATTCTAGCATCGGGATGGCACCTTATGAGGCTTTGTATGGGAGAAAATGTAGATCCCCCATTGGATGGTTTGAGGTAGGTGA